>NC_056744.1:636606361-636931361 GCF_019279795.1 Protopterus annectens | reverse complement strand
ACTGTTGCATATTTAGGAGCCATACATATATCCTCCCTTTGTGTCTTTGTGGATTGGTTATACAATCTTTTTTTTCCCAATCTTATCTAACCTCCTCTGATTGAGTCCTATAGTTATCATGCAAACTTTAGGTTCATAGGTTCATAGGTGTTTACTAGGTTAACTACCACAAGGGCCTTTTTAAGACTAGCCACGCATCCCAAATCTGGTACCCTTGATAAGTGAAAGCAGGGCCTTGAGAGGTGAAACATTTCCAGCAGGGACCTGGGAGATGAACCATTTACAGGCCGCCCGTGTCCATTACAGACATAGGTGTCAAACCAGGTTGAATTTCCTGTTCCCTATCCAATTGTCCAAGTTACACTTGAATTATGTTAGGAAGGAACTCTGCTTCATATGGCTAGAGAGCCTGTTCCAGAGAAGGGGGTAGTCTCTGGGATACATACCTGTCTCTACATCAGGTCCTATTTCTATCACAGGCAAGATTTAAGTCTTTAGAATGAGTAATTCTGGTTCTGTTTGTTTTGTGGAGATGCAGGAGGTCCATCAGGGTGGGGTCTGACAATACTTTGTATGCCAGGCATAGATCTCCCATCAATAGCATGTAGCAGACAGAATACAGGGAGAGGGCCTTGAGGCGGTCTGCATAGTACATAGTGAGGAGCCTTTGTCAATGTTCCAATTGTTGCATATGCCTGATTAGGTACATACCAAAAGGTGGCATTGTACTCAAGGATAGGCCGGATGAATGCCAAATACAGTGGAACAATTAGTTCATTGGACCTAGATGTCATACATTTGTTTATAAATTGCACAACATAGATCAATTTCCTCACTACTGTAGACACAAGATGGTCAAAGCTAGATTACTGTCTATGTGTGTCCCTAAGTCCCTGACTACTGGGTCAACTCTTAAGGGGGTGTTGGCAATATGATAGTTACCAGGGGTGGATAACTTCCTGAAGGATACTAGTAAGCATTCTTTGGCATTTAGTTTTAGTCCATGGCTCTGACACCAGCTGTTTGTCTGTGTCAGCCCTTCCTGGAGAATATTTCTGTTGGTAGGGATTCAATGACAGCTCTTAATCTGCAATCGTCTGCAAATTTATTCACCTGGAGGCCATTGACATTGATCTTAACTTCAGAGAAATAAATGCCAAAAAGGAGCAGTTCCAGGGCTGATCCCTGAGGGACTCTGCTTGTGACTCTCCTCTTTGTAGAGGTGGACTCCCCAGTTCTAACTTCCTGGGTCCTGTCTGTGAGCCAACTATCCACCAGGTGACATAAGGGTTTGTACCTAACCTCTTAAGTTTGTCAACAATGCCCATGTGGGGTATCGTGTCAAATGCTAAGACCAGGTCAAGGTAGGCAGTGTGAACCATTTTGCTCTCATCCATTTCTTTGTTGACCATTTCAGAGGAGTCCACCAAGCTGAGTAAGTATGATCTGCCCTCGATGAAACCAAACTGGGTTGGGTCCAGTGTCTGGAGGTTTCCTATGTCATTACTGATGATTTTATATGCCTTACTGATTATCCCTTTTTTAACAGCAGCTTTTGTTCTAGATTCGACTAAAGACACTACCAGTGCTGGTCTTTTACTTAGGTTCCAATATCTCTTTTTCTTTGCCTATACTCTGAAATCATTCCTTGATAGGGAAGGCAGCCTCTAGCCTGCAGTCCAAATGTAATGTTGACCTCTTCCCAAACTATTATCTTTCTCATCTATATCTATTTGCACCAAATACCTTAGTTCCTTTGCCAGATTTTCTCTAGTAAATTCCTGCCCTCTCTTGCCTATTCTGTGTACCCCTAATTGCAGTCATCTCTATCGACAGAATCTCCTTTCTCCATTCCCTTGTTGGCTTAGTTCTTATAATACTTTCTGCTGCTTTATGAATCTAATAGTCTGCATGGATTTTGTTATTCTTCTTAATAATCTGCATCCAAAACCCCACTTTTCTCTTATTTCCTGAGCTTCCTCCTGTTCCATCATCATCTCTTTCCATTTTAAATTATAATTTTCTGCTTGTGCTATGTTTAGGAGCCTTAAATGTGTAGCTCTAAAATATCCCTACAAATCAGGTAATCCCAATTCACCTTGGTCTATTGGAAGGATCAACTTATCCCACTTGACCCTCTCCCTCTCCCTCTTCCCTTCCCTTCCCAGATAAAATATTTCAACTCTTTATTAATTGCTATTCACAACTTTTTTCTGGTTGATAAAAATATGCCTGACTGCTGTATAAAATTAAAGGGACTAAAAACAATTGCTATCCATATCCATAAACAAGAGCTTCCATTTCCTCAGTTTTTGTATTATCTTTTATTTAGTCTCTTCCCACATAAACTTAGCTGCCATAACAGAATATTTTTAACCCATACGTCTAAGTACTTAATTTTATCATGTCTCCATAAACATGGGTATTGCCGAACCAATACGTGGTCAACAAATTTACAGCTATAGCCTTTGTTTTATCTTCATTAATTTTATATCCCGAAAAGACTTGAAACTGTCTTTGAATGTTCCACAACACTGAGATGTCTTTTTCCTGGTTTTTATCAGGTAAAAATAATAACATCTGCAAATAAAGCCACCCTTTTCTTAAATACCATATTAATTGTACTCTTGAATTTCTGAGTCCCTTATTTTCTTTGCCAATGGCTTTAAATATAATACAAATAACAAACAAGAAAAAGGACACCCCTGCCTGGTTTCTCTGTTTGTACAGAACTTATACAAGTATGTCCCCACTTTAATTTTTGCCTCCAATCCTTCATAAATCCTCCTAATTAACCTTATTATTGTGGCAGGGAATGGAAATGCTTCCATTGCCCTACTCATAAAATCACAGATTATTCTGTCAAGTACTTTATCTTCATTAAGACCCACCAACAATAATGGCATTGTCTTACATTCTGCTTCCCTCTGGATCATCACTGTTCTATTAATGTTGTCAAATATTTGCCTCCCCTCCACAAATCTACATTGATCCATATCTATTAATTTATGGCAAAACCTTTGCTATTATTTTAGCCATTATAGACATAAACACTTTATAATTATGGTTTTGAATCAGAATGAGCCTATATGAAGCTGGATCTGATGGGACTTTGCCATCTTTAGGTATTATAGCCACCAGAGCTTTCTTCAAGGATATTGGTTCTTCCCCTCCTTCTAAAATACTGTTGAACCAAGCCTTCCACATCTTCCCTCCTAGCTTCCAAACTTCCATGGGAATACCATCTATTCTTGGAGACTTTATTGTAGATTGGCTAGATTACCATTTTTATCTCATCTCCTCCCAGCTGTTAACAATTGAGCATCATCTACCTCTAACCCTGGCATATTTAGTTCTTCCATAAATATTTACATTTGTGTTTTTTTCTTGATGTCTACATTTCTCTGCTTTATACAGATTTTCATAAAATTTCCAAAATATTTCTAATACCTCTAGAGTATGTCTGGTTATTTTCCTTATTATAGACTCCATAAGCTTGGCAGTGACCTTTTCGAATTTCTGTTGCCTAAGTCATCGTGCTAAAAGTTTTTGTGCTCTGGAGTTATTATAAAAAATAGTTGCTTAACAGCAGTCTTTCTAAATTCATGCATATTATCCAGGTAGTCCATTATTTTCTTTTTAGCACTCTGCAGTTGCGCCTCTTCTTGTTCTCTGAGATTCTCCTTATTCTGCAGTAACTTAAGCTTTGCCAGTCCCTCTAAATAATTCTTGTTACTTCTTAACCTTATTTCCTTTTCTTTTAGTATTATTTTTAAACTCCACTTTCATTTTATCCAATTCCCTACCTATTTCTAATGAAGACATTTCTGTCTTCCCTAAGAACTTCCTAATAATTTCCACTACCCATTCCTTAAATTCCTGTCTTTTTAACAGATAGATAAGGAAGTGCCTGTGTCTCATTTTTTGATTCAGTACCCTGCATTTTGTATCTTAGTTATTACTGGCATATGATCTGAAATAGTTATTGGATGTGTATCAAAAACTTCAAATGTTCCTGTGAAATATAATTTCTGTCTATCCTAGCACAGTTTTGTACCTTGGGGAATAATATGTAAATTCTCTCCAAGTTCCTACTACTGAATTCTCATCTTCCATACCAAATATTTTCATAAATTTCTTCAAAAATTACTCTCCTTTGTTATGTTTTCTCTTCTCGGCCCCAGAGACATCCGTCAAACTACCATTACTATCTTTTTTCCTCTTGTATCACTAATTGAAGCTCCTCTAGCAATTAATATAAGTGCTTCCCCTTTCCTTTGTCCCAGATATTCTGCGAATAACCATCCTGAATCCTTTCTTTCTCAGATGCATATGTTCAGTTCTTTCCAAATGTGCTTCCTATAGCATAGTATTTGCACTCTGCATTTCTAAGTATAGTCCACTACTATTCTATTTTTGTATATACCTATGAGACCATTCACATTCTAAGATAACATGGAAAGTGGTGCCATTATGATAAAAAGTTGTTGTTCCCACCTGTTACGTATAACAGCTTTTTTTTAAATGTTTATTTTCAGCTTTTGTGTTACATGCATGCACTAATGTTTGGCAGGTTGATCTTTTATATAGTTGTTTCTTGTCATGTCCTTTTGGACCTATGTCAGATCGTACTTTTTGTTTCCATGAAAACCCTCAAAAATAATCCCCAAATACCCTCTAAACTATGTATATCTTCAATTTAATTGAAGCATGCAAAACTATGTACATCTTCAAGTAATGAAGTTTAACCCTGAGCAGTTGTTGCAGGTTGACAGCTACATTCACAATGACCTATAATTAAGATTATGTATGATATGATGAATGGTGCAGCCTGTGCTTCTACTTACACAAGTGCTGCCTGTTTTTTTTTCTTATCTTTATTCCTCTCTAGATGTTGAAAACAAATTGAACGCTTTCAGAAAACATTAATATTTAGCCTTAGAAAGTATTGCCCTCTTATCTGCTTACCTCCATAAAAACATAAGAACCAGATACCTTGTTGTCTTTCACTACAAACTTCTTGTGTTACACTGTGAACATTTATTTGCTTAAGGAAAAACTTTCATTTCATTCAGTCTTCTGTTATTTACTTGCTTCCTCTTAAAACTTGTTAGTTCAAGCAACAGCCTTAATGCAGTCACTCACCTAAGCAGAAGTAAAAATCATATCAGCTCTACTTATATCATGTTGTGTATACTTTTATACCCCATCCCACATCTCAACAACCCAAGATTATAGCCTATTATCTTAAACATGCGTTTTCCAGACTTTCTTCTCTTTTTAGATTGCAATGTCTACATTTCTTAAAACTAAAAAAAAGAACATAAAGAAGAAAAAAATAACACCAGTTTAATTTAGTATCCTTAAAGCACACAAAAATAACTGAAACTGCCTTACTATATAACATGCTATATTATTATGTCATGGATGTTTCATAAAAATATTAAGAACAAAGATTGTTTTACTTACAGTTGCCTCTTTCCCTCTTCTTCCCTTCCCTTTAAGGTTCTTCCAAATATTAATGAGATGAAGTAGGGCAAATGCTTTGGAGTACCCTATAAGTTTAACAAAGTCAAATAAGTCCAACATTTTCAATTTTTCTTGTAGCACCGCATTTCACAAATGTGATTGATGCTTTGCAATCCCACACTTTTTTCATTAATTTCCGAGGTGCCTATTGAGCTCCTTCTCACAGTTCCAGTATCTGGTTCATTTATAACGCTATTATTGTTAATTTCTAACATGCTCCCTTGTCTTCTCATCAACTCTTGTGCTTTTCTCTGTCTCTGAATCATTTTCCTTTGGAATATTGGTAATGGTTTCACTGGCAAAGTATCTCTATGAGGTTTATTATCTGAAAAATAAGAAGCAGGGTCCTCTTCTATTTGTTGGACAAACTTTTTGTATCTCCTCCTTAATCTCTTCTGCATCAAACAATGAGTTTGATCCTCCAGTAAAAAAGATACTGAAGATAGTTGGATACAACAGCTTGGATCTCACATCTGCCTCTCGACATTCACTGACTGCTGGAATAAATTTGCTCCTGTTCTGCCTGGTGTACAGCAATTAATCATTTTCTACAAATTTTCTACTTTCTCCAACATTTAGTGCTTTGCCTATCTGCCTCAGTTTTGTCAGAGTCAACTACTCTTTCTGCTGGTAGAATTGCATCTTTACTAAAACAGGTTTGGCCAGGTTTGGAGCATACAGAAAATGTTCCCTTTCAATTAACAAGTCCTGCTGTGGAATACCAGTCCAATTGCTTATCTATGCTTTCATGAAATTAATACAATCTGTTCCTTTCGGTTTCTCCAGTACAGCAGAATATCCCAGGTTTTCCCTATGTGGTTTGTCCCCTAATTTTACCATTTTTGAAGCATATCTTTAAACAGTCTCATACTTAGCCTGCTTTTTCTTCATTTTGACCTCTGATTATTGCAGTATATCAATCCATCTAAATATCTGTTTAAAGCTTCTTTCATTTTCCCCACCCTTTTGGTTTTTGAGTTGATATAACTTTCAGTGCTTCATTTGTTTTAATCAGTTCTAAGCACATTTGACTTATTTAAGTCATGTCTTGCACTGCTTTTTGCTGAACAGCTACAGGATCCTTCCTGGCCAGTGTCTTCTCCTTACCTTTTGTGGTTGATTTTCTTTCAGGTTCTCAGTTTCTTTTCTTTGCTGGCATTCAGGCAGTGCACATACTAGCAAGTAACTGAAATTTGCCCAGAAAGACAAATTCACTGACTCTCTTTTCTGAGTTTCTGTTTTCACACAGATACAACTGAAATTAAGCTCTTACTCAATGTGCAGCCATCTTGGAAGTCACTCTATTTTATGAACATGATAACATTATTATCTTGGTAATATTAATGAAAATCCCCTGCTGCCCTGTAATTCTCTTCTCTATTTTTAACTTTGTTTTCCTTCTCAGTTGATTATACCCCAATTTAACTCATTCACTCCAACTGGAGCTCAGGAAGTTTGCACTGTAATTTCCAATGGGCAGAGCCTAAGTCTTCTGACAGAATCAAATTATGTCCTCAGTCACATTTCAAGCAAATGTCCATATCTCTGGAACCATAGGGGTTATGAAAGAAGTATAAATGGCAAACTCTTTAGCACAAACTATTTTTATAGTGGCAGTATTCTTTAAGTGCTAGGTCTTAAAGTGAATTGTATAAGTCACAGTAAACACAGTAAATATTGCATTTGTAATATTTTGTAAACAACTTACAATATCTCAGCAACCACTCAAGTTACATGCGTACATTTACTAACATTTTAATCATCTAGCTGAGAGCTTTCATACAAGGCTAGGGATTTCAGTCTGTGTTAATTGGTTGTTGAGATATTTAGATGAAAATTATATCTATATAAATAATATCATTAAAAACAACAGTTTAACTGCACTAGACAGACATCAAATATCAATGCAGTTGAGTTTGCCCTTGTGTAAGCTTTAAAATGAAATCTTTTAAAACCTTGTACATAGCATGGTTTTGGAATTATTGACGCAAATATGAACAAGCAATTTTTGGTGCTTAAAGGAGTCAGTAGGAGTTAACTGCAGATGCACCTGGAGGTGTCACTTGGATGTAATGAGTTTTAAATTTTAATTCTTTCCACTAACATGACCAAAATTATAATGAACTCTCATGTGTCTGATTTTTCCTTAGGTGATCCATTGTTTTTTTTTAACTTTTAACTTTATGTGCTTGAAGAGTGTCTCAGCATATCTCTATAATATAAGTGCCTTTATATTTTATTACCTTACTTGTTAAAACCACAGCCTTATGATCAGAGATGTAAGTGCCCACCAATGATTATATGGTGTATTTCAAAGTAACTATTTATGGAAAAAAATAAAATTTCTCTGCTTTCTCAAACAATTCCGTTTAATACTTTACACTAGCAGGTTCCTCCTTTCTTTTCTCTAAATAGAAAATAAGAGTCTCTACTTACTATTGAGAATCAGTAATCATCAACCAAGGCTGCACCTTCATACAAAGTTCACACCTGTACTTTTTCTTTGCTGGCACATACAGATTATAAAAACATACTCCACTGGTTGCCTCTAATATAATATCTAAATTATTTATGTTAATTGCTTTTGCTAACCATTACCCTAAGACCGTTATATTCTTCTACTCTAAACTACCAAATAATGTTGCCAACCCTCTAGTTTTCCTCTTTGTCTTTCAAAATGATTACCAGATCTACTGTCTTCTAAACATGTTATATGCCTTTTATCTAACCATTCCAAAACTGTTTCCTAACAGCATTCATAAAAGAATACAATTCAGTGAAAAAATATTCAGATCCCCTTTGAAGTCAAGTTTTAGCTTTTATTTTCTTCAGCTTTCTCATATGATATTTTTTCTCTCTTATAAAAGTACTTTCATCCCCAGATAACATTTGGTCTTCCAAATGTCCCTCTTAAGACAGACCCTCTGCAGAATAAAATAATTGTACCCCATTATCATCTACAATTTTTACTTTACATTTTATTTTGGATTTTGAAAAATTTTAACTTTACATGTCCCCTTTTCACACAAATTCCAGATCTTTTCTAATTACAATTCAGTGTTAAAATGGTCTATTTTTCTACAACAGTAAGGACTTTAGGTTGACCAGGGTTTTGCAGGATTCCCTCAAAATGCTTAACAAAAATAATTTTGGGCAAATGTGTTACCTGCTCATCTTCCTCTAACTCTTCTTTGTTTTTTTCCATTGTTTCAATTAAGTTTACATAAGCAGTCAAAGGGCCTTAAAACTGCTGACAATGTTTTGACTAATTATTGTTTAATTTTTAATTTAAAGGATGAAACGCATTGGTCCTACCTAGCTAACTCTAAATAATATAAATTTTGCGAATAAACATTACACAGTCATAACATGCAAATAACAATGTTAACAGAGATATACATTTTATTTTACATTACATAGAAAATACAGAAGGTTAAGGCACTGTTTAAGCTAAAACTTACTTTTAACTTTCAGTCTCACAATTTAATCTATTACATATTCTTGTGCTGCCATAGGACCTTAAAATGTAACCATTTGAAATACTTTCATAACTTGTTTTCTCATTCTTAAAGATGCAAGTTATTGATCCTGATTAGCGAATGATGAATAATATAAATGCAGATTCCCAGAGTGGGGATCCCATCAGATCATCTGGTGTGACATTGATCTACAAAAACTTTCATCCTGGCAAGATCATGGAGACTGTGCCCCTGCCAGCAGTCTGAAAACTGAGGACATTGTGTATCATAACTCCTCTTCTGTCAGTACTTAAGTGGACATATGGGCCAACTATTTCCCACAGCTCATGAATGTGCTGCTACACACACACGCACACACACACACACACACACACACACACACACACACACACACACACACACACACACACACACACACACACACACACACACACACACACAGACACACACACACACACACACACACACACACACACACACACACACACACACACACACACACACACACACACACACACACACACACACACACACACACACACACACACACACACACACGGGCTACAATTACCAACTTAGTTGACCCACCCACAGCCTCAGAGTTCATTCTCTTCCTCTGGAATGAGGTCTACCTTCCTAGACGTACAGGCCTGGCTGATGAGATCTCTCAATTCCCCCATTCCAAGATGGGTACACTTATTCTCCTTCTCCTGCTCAATCAGTAGCTCAAGCCACTAGTTAAACTCAGTTCACCTGTGCCATAGTCAGGACTTTATCCCTGTACCAGAGAAGTTAGACCATATAATACTTGAACAGCATAAGTAATGCAAATAAATGTTCTCCTTATTAACATTAAAAAAAAATCCATTGTTATTGTATTTGGTCACATGCAAAAGCTTCAAGGTCTTTCTCTTCTAGTATTTAAAAAAATGGTCTTTGAAGCAGCTCAATAAGTAAACATTAACAGAGGTGGCTAGATCTGAACTAACACATGACAGTTCTAATACAAAGCATGTCACAGAGCAAAGATATCTGGGCATCACTTTATACCCTAAGCTTATCTTTTAACCAACAGAGACAAAGTGATCTCCAGACCCTGACTCAATTAAAACTATGCTATAAGATTTTACACCTCCTTTATCCATCTGTTTGACAAGCAACCGCAATAAATTTTCTCATGCCTAAACTAAAATGTGGCTTGCCACTGCAAGTGCTCACAAAATACAAATGGTTGAAAATAAAATATGTAGATTCCCTCTACTTGTAAATAGCTAAAAGCATCACTGTGAGCTCCTAAACAGCTTTAAGTGGATTCCAGTTAAGGACAGATCAAAACTTCTGCTTAGGACCCTACTATTTAAAATAATCAAACAGGGCTATCATTCCCCTCTTAAAACCAAGCTACTCACCCAAGATCAAAATTACTTTTTTAGAGACAATAACGATAATGCAGTTAACCTCTAGTTAGACCCTAATTAAAACCATAGGGAAAAAGACCACTTATTTAATTAGGACTTTAGCATGGAATAACCTTAATTATACAATGACTGTCTGTTAATATTCAAAAACAAGCACTCTGATTGGTCAGCCCAACCAGCATGCCCCTTGTAAATCCGAGAATATGCAAATGGTCCCCCGGACTTTTTTTCCATAAGTATATCTCGTAATTATTTTCCTTTTTTTCTTTTTTGTTAACCAAAAAAGAAAACGGAAGACCTCAAATGAACAAGGGCAATGGCACAGACAAAAACAAGAGGATAATCAGGTACGTTCTGCAACACTAAAGTAACTTACCTGATTATCCTTTTATTTTTGTTTGTCCTGGCTCTCCCGAATGTAAAAAGTCTCCTGGTAAAAAAAAAAAAAAAAAGCAATGAAGATCTTCCTTTCTCCGTTGCTACCGTTACACAGCACTGAAGTACTGCATACGAGTGGGAACACAAGTCCCATACGCATGTGCATTACATCAGAAAAAGCCCCAGGATACTGGAAAAATGCAGAAGGGCACCAAAGAAGCATTATACAAAGGCATTATTTAAGAAAAGTAAGTTTTTTGTTTCTTAAATAATGTCATTGTATAATAGCAATAACTGACTCTGTGATGTGGTATATTGAAGATTTACCTACAGCTGGCTTTATTTAATCACTCGGGCTTCACCCTCATGATTAAACCACACCAACTCTGGGTAAATCTTCAATATACCAAAAATCTTCAGCTATTGCTTAAATATTTTATGTATTTATTTATTTATATGAATATGAAGTCAAAATCCAATAAACATTGCCAGCATTTAAAAATAAACTTAAGGGACATATTTTCTAAGATGTCACCTGTACATGCTTAGAAGATGATTAATTAGTACAACAACAAAATGTATCATGTGTGATTTTATTTGTAACTTTGATGGTGTAGAGATTTTCTCTGAAATGTTGTATTACTGCATACTTTTATACGCCAGTGTAACTTTAATTGTTACTCCACAAACTTACTATTATATGCATATTAATGCATATTTTAACATTGTTTAGTGGCATTTTATATTAATGCCTTTTCTTAGTTTGTCCTTTTGGGCATGAGTCATGACTAAAAGTGTGTCTGGAGAAGCCCAATAAATCAACATTGATAGAGGTAGCAAGATCTGAAATAACACATGACAGTTCAAATACAAAACATTTCAATATTATTTAAAAACCATCCAGCAATATTTATTTCAGGACTCAAACATATATAATGTATCTTGACTCGCATCCAAAGGGCTGTAATACTATATATAGGTTCATAGGTAAGTAGCAGGTTAGGTGCCTCTGTGGGCCATTTTAAGCCCAGACAATTTTCCTTTTGGTGTTTGAATTAACCTCTCCCATTTGGTGTTAGACTGGCCTTATCTGCCCATGACTGATAACTATATATACATTGACCCTACTGAGAATAACAGGGGTCCTTTAAATTGCACATCAGGGTTTTGCATTTAAATCTTCATAATGTGATGATTACTGAGAATTATTTAGTACAAACATTGACTTGTGTGAATTAAATATAGGGCATTCTTATCAGATGGCTAGACTAGAGTAGACACCAGACCAGGTGAAACACCTCCTAGAAACTCACAGGCCCAAAGTTGTCTTAAAGTTCAAAATGCCAGCACACTACATAAACAGTTGTTGTTTAGTATTCCCTGTAGTTAACACAGCTATCTTGTACTGTAACTCCTGTAAGAAATAAAGTCTTGTCAGGTAAAGTCCACCTAAGGAAAATTCTGTTTTTTTAAAGACTATTTTTTAGCATCATACTGGTCCTTAAAAGTAACAACAAATGTTTCTTCATTACTAATAGATATTATCACATGTCATTGCTCTATTATAATGCCTAATGGCTTCAAAACTTTGTCAAAGCGATAACTTCTATGTGGGAGAACAGATTTCTTATTCTCGAAATGCAAATAATTGCATCTTGCCATTCCTGCATCTGTATTACTTTGAGAACTCACTCTTTCCATCAAACTCGCGGATTGCTGCAGTCATACCATTTCTGATCCTGATCTGATCCTATTACATACTACTCTGCAAGCATTCTGGTTTCACTTTGCAGTTCCCCAGCTTTTATGAGATCATTGCTGCAAAGCTTTGGATGAGAAAATGCAGGGCATCCATTTTTTTTAGCTCCCTGTTCTTTAGCCATTCTTTCAGTGATTTTAATGCAAACAGAGCCTCACACATAGCAGTGTGCAGCTAAGAAGGCAAACCATGTCCATTAAACTTGCCAATTATAAATGCAGCATCCAGATTCACTACTGGTTCTTCCATTAAGCTTTTCTCTCCTGTACCTTCATCCTCCTACTAAGGATGTCACAGCCCCCTCCTAAAAGCTGAATAGATACCTTTAAAAAGGTTGGTGTTTAGGCTTAAAAAGACCAACAAACGCATCTGGCCTAGTACTTCTCAAATCAGTATAAGCCTCACTGCAGGCCTCCTCTATCTTCTATTATTGCCAAATGTGATGATTCCTCTCAGACAACATGGAATAAAGCTTTCCGAGGAAGAGATTAGTAATTTACATGAATTGAAAAATGTTGCTAAAAAAACAAACAAAAAAAAAAACAAAGAAAAATGACCCTCGTATATTGGTGGCTTTGCCCCTTCACACTCTTAGTTGTGTTTATTGCATAGTGGTGAGTGTAAGGAAAACTTTCATTTTATAATGCACATTGGTCTTACACAAATTAAATCCAATCTCATAAACAGAATTAAACATTCAGTTTAAAAATGACTGCCCATAAACCAAAACAGGTCTTGACTTAAACAACACACAAATTATAAAAAAGAAATTCCAATAAAAAATGTTAAAAGTGGTTTGTCTTGGCAGACTTTGCTGTTTATGAAACTGACCTAGGCAGGGATAGTTGATTGTGATGACAGGATATGTCATCACAGGAAGTAAGGTAAAGACATTTTAGGGTAGGCAGGGGGTTAGGAGTATTAAGCGCATGGGTGGGTAGGGTCTCATTGTTTTTGGAGTGGGTGTGCTCTCATAGAACAATAAGCCAGTGACCTAGTGTTTACTTGCCAGGCCAGGTACTCTGTTAGGCTTGGTGGCTATAATGGTGAGCTGGTGTTTTCTTGTTGATGTGGGACAGTTAGTTAGGATGACATGTATATGGTGCATGTTGTCTGGTGTTGGTTAAGCTGGGAGGTGCGGATTCTTTATGTATCTGTTTGCAGGAGGAGACTGTCACGGTACAGGCATAATGAAATAAAAAAAAAAAAAGCAATAAAAGGAAAGTAACTGAAGCAGAATGTGAGCATGTACATCACAGACCAGGTGGAAAATGGAGTTGGGGATCATAGGATGTTAGTCCCATTCTGAGTGGGTAAGGGACTCTTGCATTCCTAGTCTTGCCCTCGCACCACTTTTTTCCCCTTCCTTACACATATCTGATGGATGAATGAATGCAAGTAGACAGGAGGAAATGTTTAATGACCTCATTAGAGAAATTGTGGTAAAGAATGGGAGTTCATTACCAGTAAACGCCACACTTCTGTTGTGTGGTGAGAGAAAGATTTGCTCACCTTGTATGTTGATCTGTTTCCTGTGTTAGTTTTATTGGAGTATAGCGGCACTTGGATCAGATGGGATGATCTGGCATTACAATTTAACTATTAGATATTGGTAGCCAGGCTGTGTAGATGACATCATTGCACCTGGCAAGTGCTCCTTTTCTGAAATATATATGATATTAAGAAGTGAAGTAATAAAGATGAATGCCTAAACAAGTGGATATGGGTCAAGTAGAAAAGGAATAAGGTGTAGACCGTGGTTATCCGGGGTGGTAGGAAGGAAGCATTGATGGAGTGGGATGTTCCAGGATGGGGTAGGGGATAAGGGGTGGGAGGCAGAGGTTACAGCTAAAGCAGGGAGCTTTGGTATAATGGCAGATGCTGAGGCTTTGCATATTATAAGAAATTGCTAAAGCACAGAGGGGTTACCATCATGTCCCTGTATCTGTTACCACAAGAATTCACGAACAAATAGTATATGTGAAAAGTTAGAAAAATTAGCATGCATTTCTGAAGCATGTTATGGCTCATAGGTTCAGTTAAGTCAGTAACTTGATGTCTGACATTATTGAAAGACCAAAATAAACCAAAACTCAAACAATATCAGTCCAGGAAGACCTCAACCACTCACTGTATTAACGCCAGTAAATACAAGTACAACGTTTTCATCAAAAAACACCCTGACTTAAGTCAGGGTGTTTTTTGACAAAAACGTACTTGTATTTACTGGCGTTAATACAGTGAGTGGTTGAGGTCTTCCTGGACTGATATTGTTTGAGTTTTGGTTTATTTTGGTTTATTTATCAGCAGAGTCTCTTTTCGGGTATTTTTGCATTATTGAAAGACCTCAATCTCAGTGATTTGCAAGAAAACTGAATTTTGTGAGAAAGAGATCAAAGAAAAAGAAAAAGAAAAAAAAGCGGAGGCAAAGATCAGATATTCTGCAAAATTTGCACAGCTGAAAGGCAGGTTTATCATGTCTTTTAACCTCTTAGCACAAGATTGCTGGACGAAGCCAGATATAGTGGAGTCAGACTCAAATTCAAGCATAATCTTTATTCTACTTATAAATGTTCAGCTGTGATAATAGTAAGCTTGCATTAGCAGGCATTTCCGAAAGTTATGAAGTTAAAAAAAGGTAACTCAAATGTTGCCAATGCTAGTAGCAGGAATGCTTGACATCTTAAGATGGACAGGTGAGGACAGCCAGAACCAGGTTAGTTTTGATATGTAGTGGTGACTACAGGATAATAAAACATGTAGATGCATACCATTAATGGCATTCAGAGAAGGGGAGAGTGTAACACAGGTATTAATGCCCAGTAGAGTGGAGGACATTCTTGTCAACTTTCTGAACCCCTTACTTATTAAGGTCATGGATGACAATAAATAAAAAAAAAAAAAACAGATGGAGGCAAAGCTCAAAGGAGTTATTTGGGGGCCTTTGAATGACTAATAGTGGGGAGTTGTATGCCAGCATCCTTTCTAAAAGGGATTGGCTGTGAGTATTGAAGTATGGCGTAGTGGTTAAAGGGCTCTGCTGTCAGCAGCCTTTGAAGAAGAGACTGTGAGGTAATAGTGCCATTTAAGTTTGAGGCAGTAGCCTCAAGAGTTATGGTAGAAGGACTAGGGATAAGGACAGATATAGGTTAGGGCAACTGATTAATGGTTAGAGGACGACATGACATGGGGGAGGTAAGGCTCATTTAAGTTGAGGTGTGGTTGGGGGCAAGAGGTGGGAAGGGTTCTTGGGAGAGTTAGTTGGTGAGGGAAAGTGGAGTGTCAAAATGAGATACTAACTATGCCTTTTGCTTTTCAGATTTTGCTGGTGCCCGAGCTAGGAGAAAAATGGAAAGTTATAGTCTCCCATGCTGAAACATTATTATGGAGGTTTCTAGCCAGCAGCAGTAAATAGCGGGGACATCAAGTGTGATGCCTGTCAGAAGAAGAAGGAATCAAATAGCTAATTTTATGAGTACATGAGAAGACAAACCAAAATGGCAGAGAAAAATTGTTAGAAAGCAGATGAAGGCAGGAGCAACAGTATCCACAAAGCACCCACTGACCACATCAGCTATGGATAATCTTAATATAGCTCATGAGGAGACAGTTGAGGGGATGGATAGCAATGTGCAGTTAGGGAGTTTGCTACAAGGTTTAGATGAGGTAGGCAGGATAAGGTTTCAAGGCTTTTTGCGAGAGAAAGAGATAAACATGAGTAATTACAGCAAGAAGTGTCACAAGGCAGGGAGTCGGGGAAGATGTCTTGTGGGCTATGTGGGCCCCAGATTGGATTGAAATATGTGCAACTGACATTTGGCCATGTAAGTTGGACAGAAGATGAGGAGTTGGACCAGATAACTCCTGATATGGTGCAGCAAAGTGAACAGTCATTTTTAGGGAATAGCCCAGAAGGTTTAATTGAGTATCCCCAGCTAGTGTAGGAGAATATTTGACAAGGTGAATTTGTTGATGTTTTTGAATTAATTGATGATGATGGTAGGGTACAATGAGTCACAGAGGCAGAAACTCTGGGGTCAAAGGCCTTGACAGTGCTGGGGTGGGGTGGGGAGCCTCTTAATATTATGGGAGACTCAGACCTTGACCAAAGGGAATGCCTGGCTATGGAACGATCAGTGCTCTAGGAGGAAGACATGTCACTGAGGTAGGAATGTAGGTAAGATGACACTTGATTTAGGACAATGATTGACTGGGTGGGGGTAATGCATAAGCCAGGTTGCGAAAATGTAGGGCATAGGCAGATGCAGTTGGCCAGTATGCAGGTTTGCACATACATGCATGCATGCTCCTTCTGTGGCAGCCCACATAGTGGATGCATGCTTCTTCTGTGGCAGCCCACATAGTGGAGTACTCTTTTGCCAGAAAAAGCAAGGACATGTTGGATGTGGGGCCATGGGTTTGCAAGAGGGTAGTAACCTGGATATGGGGAGTTGCCCATGAGATGAAGTGGCAGTGCTAGGGTTTCAAGAAGGCTGACACCCTCTCAAGAGGGGGCCAGGATACCAGCATTGGCATTTTGCGATCAGAATTGATAAACTGATTAATTTACAAGGTTACACTTTGAAGAATGTGGTACAAGAGTTGATTGAAGGTTTTGCTTGGAGATTTCTGATTAGGTCACAGTTAAGAGGCTCTGAGAAGTTATGTGGCAATTTGTTGTCAGTAAAGGGTAAGGAAGATATTGTATATCATCTGCTGAAAAAAATTTAGGATCTGACAAGTTACTAGGCCTGTTAGATTTCCCCTCTTTTAGTATACAGGGTATCACCTTGGGTTTAGTTCCACAGAAGAAGCCAGGAGATTACAGACTATTTCATCACCTTTCATTCCACAAGGGACCTATGGTCAATAATCCTATTGGCAAGAGTGAAGCTAGATTGCAATATGCATTTCTGAATGAAGCAGTGTACATGATTCAGAGCTTTGTGGACACATGGCTGGTGAATGTGGATGTTTGCTGCCTGTAAGAGGACATGATTGGTCTATGCAAAAGCATGGTTTTAAAATGCACTTTGATAAAGCCAAGTGTAACTTTTAAAAGTTCAGCTGAGCTCTGCAGTTGATGTAGGAACAGGTTGCATCAAGGCAGAAGGCTGTGCACCATTAAGATTATTTCTCTGTTGATCACAGAAGGATATGAGGAAGAACAGGGAGAGGTTCACTGTTTTTTGAGTTTGCATCGTGATTTTGAGTCCCCTTAGTGGAACACAAACAAGAGCATCCATTAAATATTTTAACCTTTTTGGTCTAATTTTGGATGCATCTTCTGGTTTGTTTTGTGAGCCTGAGGACAAATTAGCCAAACCTTGAGTGAAGGTGGTTGGTTTGCTTGGAAAGGAGAAGGCTAGAGTCAAGGAAATTATAGAGTTGTTACGGTTGATGAATTTCACATGCAGAGTGATTGGCCTAGATATGCCATTTACTAGGGCTCTAGTGAATTTATTTCATTGGAGCAAGAACAAGTAGCAGAGGGTTGGGTTTTCTAAAAGGGTGACAGTGGACTTAATCATTGTGAGTCAATTTTTGATGCAGTTTAATGGAGTGTCAATGTGGTAAGATAACTTGGTGCCTTCAGTTGACTTACAACCACATACAGATGCAGCAGGTTTCACATAAATGGGAGTGAATTTTAAGGGCAAATAGTTCCTGGCACCATAGCCACTTGAGTGGCCATTTGGTTGGAGGAAATATGTTGCTTTCCAAGAACTAATGCTTGTTTGGGAGGCACAAGAGTGCAGTCATAAAAGGATAGTTTTTTATTCAGATAATGAAGTGATGATACAAGCTTTGTTGAAAAGGGTCTTTGAAATTGAACAAGGTACAATTTATGCCGAGGAAGTTATTTTTCACTCATTAAGAATCAGTTTGTCAGTTTCTGCAATGTATGTGCCATGTGGTTTGAATGTTATTGCTGCCAGTTTATCTCATCTTCAGTTTAGAAGGTTTCAGGTATTAGCACTAGAAAGCTTACCTACAAAGCTGCCGAGGGAAGTTTGGGAATTGGCAAGTTGTAACTCACTGGTTGATTCAACAGTCGAGGGCTAGTTCCATTAAGAAGCCTTACAAGTCAGGTTTGTTGGCTTTTAGTGTATTTGTTGCAAGATTATCACCATATGAGAAAATGTGGTCTGTTATATTACAGGCAGGGTATTTCATTTACAAGTGCAGATTGGGGGACTCACAGCATTCTGCTCCAGTTCCGCTAGGAGCACTGAGTGCAGCAGCAAAGTTAGTACATTGGAAGGATGTTAATAAGCATTGTTTCATTTAAAAAAAATTGAAAGGTTGGATGAGGATAAGGGCAAGGGATTTGACAGCGGATGGAAGACTGCCCATCGGATGGTGGTTGTTGAAACTAGTGATTAGGAATATTTACATGGTAGTGACTTATTGTGAAGAACATGTGTTGTGGTCTACTTTGGTAATTTTTCCTTATGAAGGTGCATTCAGGATCAATGAGCTGTTAGGGAATTTTTATTTTATTTTATCTTATTTAACATTTGTTGACTGGGGGAGAATGACTAGGTCAGAACCTATTTTCAGCGGAGGCCCGGGAAGATACGCTCCAGATGCGTGTCTTTTGGAATGTAGCAGGAAACCAGAGGAAACCCACATGAATGCAGGGAGGACATGCAGACTCTGCACATAAGGCACACCAGCCAAGAATCGAACCGGGGAACCTCTTGCTGTGAGGAGGCAACTTTAACCACCGCAACACTGCACCCCCTGGTGGACTGACCTGTATATTACTTATGATGCTATTTTGTTTTGGATAGCTAAATTCAAGATGGATCAGACAGGGAGGAATCAGGAGGTGGATTTGGAGAGGCAAAAGTATAGTTTGTTTTTCCAGGTGAGGAGGGCTTTGTCATAAAGAAGCTATCCAGTTTGCAGAGATAAAGGACTAGATTTTCAATTTTCTGATGGTAGACCAGTACACCATAGGTATTTTAAGGCAGTTTTTAAGAAGGTTTTTTGGTGTCAAGGGTTGTTAGAGGGCAGATATTCTTCTGATCCATTTAGGAATGATAAAACATTGGATTTGGCAGTACAGGGTAAGCCTGTTGAAGTTAGGAGGAAGTCGGGTAGATGACCTTCATAAGCTTTTCATAGTTACAGTAGATAATATGTTCTGCTGGATGTTTAAGTTGGTTATGTTGCAATTAAGTTGTGTTACTAATATTTGTATCTTTTTTATGCTTTATTATTATTGATGGTTGTAGTATTGCTATTATGTGGTGGTTTGGAAGTATTTTTTTTTTTTTTTTTGCAGTTGGCAATACTATCCCAATAAAATGTTTTTCAAATGGCAAAAAAATCATTTGCCAGGCCAACAGGTGATTGTCTAGGCCTCAGTTTAGTTAGTTGAAATGCTGTTTGGAAAGGAAGGAGAGTCATGATTTCAGATGAGTTATTACCTATGATAGTTACTTCAGGTAAGGTAATCATTGTCCATTTAGATAGCAATTACTTGGGTAAAGTACCAGACAGGTGACTTTTAGCACATATTTTCAGAAATGTGTTAAGTCTTCAGTAATTGTTCAGACTCTGAGGAACTCAAAGTCTTCACATTTAAACTAGATTTCAAGATTTGCTTTTGAGGTTCAGTGTAACAATAAATGAAACCCACTTGATCCAAGAATAACCTTGCCATGATTGCTTTTTCATTCACTGTCATCTATATTTAGTTAAATGTTATTAGTTATTTACCCAAATATTTAAAAATTCCAAAAATAATATCAACCCCCAAGATGGGTGTAGCTTTAAAGGAATTAAGCATTTCTATTAGCTAGGAATCTGGCTAGATGCCCTCTTATTCAAAGCTAAAAATTCATCTACAAATACACTGGAAATGATAGAGTTAGTTGTTAAAACCTAATTGTATCCCAAATAGAGTATAGCTTCTCTTTGTATGTGCAGGTGATGCCTAGTCTTGTATTTTACATGTCATCTCACAGACTTAGGCAAGATGATTGCACTGTCATTTTATACAGCAATGCTAGTGTGTAGTTAACTTCCACTCAATAAAATGTTAAGTCAGTCTTCCCGTAAAATCAAAAACAGGTCTTCTCATAAAAAAACAGGTCTTCCCGTATAATCAAAACCAAGTCTTCCTATAAGAACAAACCACAGTGGTGGACTTCAACTAATAACACGTTATATAACAAGAAGAAGAAACTGTTGTCCAAAAGCAAGAGGGATTTCACTCTGCAGAGGAAGAGTTCCCTCCGAAGCCTAAACAAGAAAATCAGAAATCTTATAAAGTCTTCTAGACTAAATTATGAAACTAAAATCACATCCCTAGCCAAGGCTAATCATAAAGCATTCTTTAACTACGTCCAAACTCTAAAAGGGAATGCCCAGCTATGTGTTGAACTGGTTGTAGATGGGATCACTCATACTACACCGGAAGATATTGCCAACCTGCTAGTTGACAGATTCAGTGCAAACTTCACCCCCCTATCCCCACCTACCATATCCCAATGCATACCTGACACCAGTCCTCTGCCTAGTATCTCTAGGAAACATGTCATATCTGCACTCGTTAAGATCAAAAACATGGCCTCAATGGGGCCATATAATATCCGGGTCTATATTATTTCAGTGAATGCTTAAAATAGCGATTGTTGTTTAATTGACCCAATAAAGTCGAAATCCCTAAATCTCGAACACACAGAACAGCAATTATTTTCCCCAGGGGAAAAAAAAAATCACTGGGCCGTGTTTGGAACTTTGCCATTTCCTCCACTGTAGTGCAATCCAGGAGTTGGTATATTTAAGTAGTGGGGGGGGGGTTGGATTTTTTTTTTTTGTTACGGAGCAGCGATTTTTTCTCCTGGAAAAAAAATCGTTGTTCCGTGTGTTCGGGATTTTGGGATTTCAACTTTATTGGGTCGATTAAACAGCGTTTGCTATTTTAAGCGTTTGCTGAAATAATATAGATGCTAATATCCCAGGTTGTTTACTAAATAATCTAAAACAAGACCTAGTGGACCCACTTGGCATTCTCTTCAATCATAACCTGAGAACTGCCTATGTTCCTGCAGAATGAAGAATAGCAACAGTAATCTCCCTGCACAAAGGGGGGGGGGGCATCAACTGACCTTGGGAACTACAGATCCGTAAGTCTAACCAGGCTCATCTTCAAAGGCATGAAAAGAATTATCATCTACCTTATCAACAAGGACATAGGTGACATCCAAACACTGGACCAAACCCAGTTTGGCTTTGTTAAAGGTAGATCATACTTATTAAACCTGGTGGACTTCTTTGAGAGTGTCTCCAAAGCCATGGACGAAGGTAAAGCAGTCCACACAGCCTATCTCAGCCTTGCCAATGCTTTCAACACAATTTCCTACTCTGGCATCATTGAGAAACTCTTCCAGATAGAGATTAACCTTACATTACTAGATGGGTAGTCAACTGGCTCACTGCAGAACACATTCTGTCAAAACTGGTTACGCCACCTCCACCAATAGACCCGTCACCAGTGGAGTTCCACAGGGGTCTGTGCTGGGCCCCTTATTGTTTGGCATCTATTTCTCAGAATTCCAGACCAAAATAGATATTCTATGGCTCTCCAAGTTCACTTTTGATTGCAAACTGGAAGCAATCATTGAGTCCCCCAATGATCTCAACATATTACTAACATAGACAAATTATTGGTGCCAAAGCCATGGTCTAAAACTAAATGTAAAAAATGCATTATTATACCCTTTGGCAAAATGGAATTCCCTACAAATTACAATATTGATAGCACCCCCTGAGTTCCAACTCAGTGGTGCGAGGCTTGGGAACACAGGTTGATAGCAATCTGAACTTTGACCACCAAGTTTCCACAGTGGTAAGGAAAGCCTTCTACCTAGTGGACCTCATAAGCATGAGCATAGCATCCAGGTCAAGGGATGTTATAACTCCATTGTACTTGACCCTCATCAGCCCACTCATAGAGTATAATGCACGCTTTTGCATGTACCTCACCAGACACTTGTAGCAGCTGAAGAGACTTCAGAAGGTTCTCACTAAGAAAGTACAGTGACTGCAAACCATGACCTACATGGACAGGTTAAAAGCCCTGTTACTTTATTCTATATCTTATAGGCTGCTGAGAGATGACTTGTGCCTGGCCTATAGGGCAATCTTCAACCCTGCTCTAATGGAAATGCACGTCTGCAAGTCAAATGGCTCAAGAGTCACTGGCTCTAAGGATCTCAACCTAGCTTTTAACAGAGCACCATAAAGTAGAGAGGGGACGAGGTAAGTAGTGGCAAGTGTAGTTTTAGTTGTGTTGCTGAGAACGTTTTTGCCTCCATAAAGCATCCCTATCTTTGTGTTTTTTTAATGCAATTTTGTACATGTAGATATGCAGGTCAAATGTAAGATTTTCATCCACCATCATCCCTAATAATTTGCTATGAGAAGTGAATTCAATGGCTCTATTATTAAGAGAGAGGGTTTTAATTTTTGTAAGTGAGAGGGATTTTGGGCAAAAAAAGAAGCATTTTTTTCCGGGGGGAGGGGTGAGCATGAATTGTGAGTTACAAAGCCATGTTTCAATGGCTGTTAAAGCTTCCATTTTTTTTTTTTTTTTTTGGGAGATGTGCCAGGATGGGCATATGAGTGTGGAGTCATCTGCATATTGTATTAGGGAAGCCTGTTGTGTGGATGTATGGAGGGTGTTGGTAAGAATTTTACAGATGAGGGGCCAGGGGAGAGCCTTGTGGTGCACTGGTGGTAACTGGGAGGTATGGAGACAGGGTGGAGTGCTATTTTACTAACTGATACCTAATGGACAAGTAGCTTTTGAACCACAGAAGGGTGTGCTGAAATAGATTTAATAAGGACACTGGCATAGAAGTTTGCTGTGACAAACTGTGTCAAAGGCTTTAGACAAGTCTAGCAGTAAGGAGGAGAGTAGTTTGCCATTATCTCTAGCTTTACTGACAGTATTTGTAAAGGTTAGAAGTGCAGTGTTAGTACTGTGGGAGTGATGCATCCGTGTTGTGTCGGGGATAGGAATATTTCCTACAGAAGATAGTTTTACAATTGTTTTTGAATGCATTTTTCAAGTATTTTGGAGGGGGGATTAGATTTTTATGAGTCAAAAGTTAGTGATATCTGTTGAAGTTCCTCTTTTGTGTAGAGGGATAATGTCTGATATTTTTGGAGAGAAAAAGAGAGAGAGAGAGAGAGAGGGGTCGGGGAATTCCTGGATTAACCTATTTATAAGGATTGAGACAGGACTGTGAATGCTGTTGGCTGCTATTGTAAGATACTCATTTGGAAGGTCAGCATTTGAAGTAGAGCATGGTTTGTGTTTGTCTAAGAATGGTTTTATAGAGGATGTGGGCACAGATTTGAAGGTAGTGTCAATTGGCTGTTGGACAGGGTTGGGATTAGATGTTGGGGAAATCTTGGTTAGGGATGCTATACTATTTATGAAATAAGATTTGAATTCTATTGTAGTTTTGAGTAGTGAGTTATTGGGAGTGGGGTTAAGGTAGAATTGTTGAATGGGATTTAAGATTTCTTTAGTGATTGACCAGAATTTGTAGGGTTGTGCTTACTATTGTTTGGAATGTTGTTATAGTATATTTTTTGTCTTCATTTATTTGCTTTTTTACAATGGTTGTAGAGCATTCTGAAGTCTTCTAGATATTGTGGTGTTTTATATTTTTGCCATTCTTCCCGCACTTTTTCTCAATTCTACATGAGCAATCTACTATTTTGGATAGCCAAATTGCATTATTGCTTTTTAGTTTCTTCCTTTTAGAAAGCACAAGGCTATTTAGGATATTTAAGAAGGTTGTATTGAATTTATTTACAGCATCATCTAAGGGAATGCTTTTTAGGATGCTCCAGTTACTAGTTGACAGGGTAGCAATGACTATTTTGGGGTTAAACTTTAACGGGTTGTGTGCTGTTTTATAAACATGTTGCTTAAGTGGATGTGTGAGATGTCTGATTGTATGGTCACCGAGAGAGTCTGACATTGTACCTGTGGTAGTGAATTTAGTAGGGTCTAATACTAGGATCCAGTCTAATAAGAGTTTAATGTCTTGTTATAATGTGTGGAGCTAATCATTAGTTGTGTGAAACCGTATAAGTTCATGATGAATGTAGGAGAATTAGGTTACAGTATTGACATTGCCTAGTAGTATTATTTCCTTGTGGAATTAATGTGGATATCCAATGTAAGATATCTTCCAGTGTATCTCTATTATCACCAGGAGGGATGTATAGGATAGGAATATATATTTGTTTATTTTCAGGAACATAATAAGAAGCTCTGCTGAACTAACTTTTGCTATTGGTTTGTTGTAGGGGGAAATGGGGTAGTTGTTGGGAAATATAACCTACTTTTAGGATCCCAGCTGTACAAACTACTCCAGCTCCCCACATTTACTCCCCTTGTGGCTAGTCTTCATGAAAACACCTCCTCATACAACCTGAGACACTACTTACAAGCCACACTGACTCTAATTACCACTAAAACCAAGCTCCATGGCAATGTACATGCTTTCTCCCCTCAGGCACCTACTCTTTGACCAGCTCTCCCCAACAACATTAAGGAAATCAACACTTATTCCAAATTCAAAATGCAACTCAAAAAGTACTTATTCATCCAATCCAAATACTCCTGCTTCAACACCGAACATATCATGTAACCTATCTCCTTTCCAAGGCTTTTCTCCTCTCTCAAGATTTACTGAAGATTGACCCACTTTAGAAACTGATGCATTTATTGTACATTATACTCTACTTGATTGTACATTGCACTGTGCTTGTTCACTAGAATGTATATACAGTTTTTTTTTCTATGTAATTAGTCTAAAATACTCTGTTATTGCTTACATTTCTGTATTTTTTGTTTGTGAATTGATTTGTACTTCACCCGAACTTAACCCGAAAATGGTCACTATTGATCAGTGAACTACCCCAGTACACAAATATAAATAAAATAAAATTAAAGCAATATGACCACCTTTTCTCTTTTCATCCCAGGTCAACTATTACAGAGAGCAGTCAGTATATAGCCAGTACAGAGCAATTAACAAGGAGGCATAAAGTAGAACATTTTTTTTCTTCATTTACTGAATGCAGAAACCAGGAAGCTAGAGGCACTTAGTAATTTACTGGTCAAAAAAAAGGACAGTGGCCATCTTAGTAAATGGTCCTTAGAGTGCAAGGACGTTTCCTTTAAGAAGGAAGTCGCAGCTACTTTTTAGCACAGGGCAGGCATGTATTTCACTAGTTAAAGTTAATAACACAGCAAGCCTCTTCATGTTAAACTTGCTTATATTACACAATGACAATGTTCTCAGAGAAAACCTTTGCTGGGATGGATATAGTGACCACAGACTATTGCACAATGGCAATATTTTCAGTGATAGCTTTCAGAGAGATGTATGTATGTATGGCAAAATGTTTTAAAGGTTTAATAGTGAGGTTCATAGTTTGCTGTTAGTTTAAACCGTCAAGGAGTAGTTTTTGATGTGTTTGGACACGCAGTACTTGGTCTTGCAATTTGACTGAGAGCAGCCAAAGTATTCAAATTAGAGAAACAAGCTTGGATGTCCAGCTTATGAGAGACATATAAGTTATACAAATATCCACTTTTTGGATTTGACTGTTTTGAAGAAATTACCTTATTATATTAGATTATGCAGTACACATTTAATAGTTCACAGAAAAAGAAGTTTGTTTCACTTTCAATCATTTGTGATGAAATCCATTGTGACTACAGTCAGGAGCAATATGCAATGATTTTGGGCTAGACAAAATAATAATAATAATAATAAAATAATACTAATACATGTGTTAAGCAAGGTAGAGCAATGCTCCATATAGACCTATTTCACACTCAGACTGGGAGCATTGTCTGGTTAAGTGACATAATCAGAGTCATATAGCAGAGACTGTGGGAATCAAACCCAGCACTACTGCAAAGTACATCAGCTATAATATGTAAACCTAAGCACCAAACTGTGAGACTTATTAGACATTAATTATAAACCAATGAAATGTTCACATACAAGAATAGCTGATAGTAAAATGTGCATGTCTAATGAAAAGTATTTTTAAGCCATCCATAACACTTTAATGTAATGGTATAGTATAACAGTAAAGGCAGTGATGGATGGTATTAAACAACAGAAGTGCAGGACTTTGCAGAAATATTTTTGTAAATTTATTTAAATACAAAATATGTCATTTATGAGTATTAACTACAGCCATTCTTCTATCCCTGAGGTACGCATATTTATAATATGGAACCTAGTTAGGACCACACCCTTAAAAAAACTGCAGGGAGTGTATACCAGGCTTGTGAACCATCCTTGAGTAAAGTAGGTGTTGTGTTCTTTGTCAGGTAGAAGAGATACCTGGTCAAGATATGTCAATGAAGCAGGCCTTAAGACCTGCATGATGCAATGGATAGTGATGTGAAAGTGAAGACGAGTTTATTTCAAGTGACAAAGGGATATAAACAAGAGTTAGTAGACTGTACTAAGTTTAATACAAAACTATAATTTAAAACTTAAACATTTCAACAACCTATTAACATGTGCACAAAAAATCTGAATACCACACGTTGTTTTTCTGAGGTGCTAACCAGAGAAGGCTGGGTGACTGCAGAAGTCTGAATATAAGGTAATTCATTACATCTTGTAAATGGTTTGCTCCCTCAAAACAGTCAAAGAATTCGAACATACCATTTTAAAGTGCTCACTATGCTTGAAGCAGAGACTTGGCAAAGGTATTAACTGTTATACAGACAAGGCAATCAGGCTAAAAAACAAACTTGTTATTTGTTTATCATCCAGTCACAAGATGAACAATGAATCTGACTTGCAGATCAGCATTCTCATCAGACAAATTTAAGATGAGAGTTATGCCAAAAAGCAGACAGTTTGAATGAATTAGTTCAGCATATGTGCAGTATGGCTGTTATACAGATAGATGCTTTCAAGAATTGGCTGTTCAGAAGAAATTACATTTAATATTAAGTAAAATTTCTACGATACACATTTGATGACTTAATTTAAGAAGTTCTGTTATTGTGCTTTTAGTCAGGTGCAATGAATTAATGTGTTTTTAATTTAGTGGAGCTATATAAAGATTGTATATACAAAAGTAAATTGTAGGCTAATGAAAAAGGGAGGGAAAGGAATTCTGGCTAGGACTACAATCTGCATTAGAGACTAGGGGTTCTAGCCCAGCTACATTTGGTTGGGGGATACACTAGCTGGTTATTTGAGGTGATGTGTATGTGTGACACATTTATCACATCACATGTTGGGTGTGGAGTCATGAGTGTGTGTTGGGAAATATAACATAAAATCCAAATTCCCCAAATGGATAGCTTGGGTCAACCAATTACCATCCCATACAGTTATGTGGCCGGGGGGGGGGGGGGGGGGCGGCAAACAAGTCAGAACTTCATTTAATTAGATTTATGATTTTGAGGGAGGGCAAAAATATTTAAATTAAAAAAAAAACATGAAGCACACTTTGGAAGACTTCTGAAGCTAATGGTAGCCTCCAGTTTATTAACATATAAAATAGTTGATACTAGGGATATGGTTACAAAGACATGTGTCTGAAGCATTTCTCTTCGGGCCTCCTCTGAAAATCGGCTAATTCCAAGTCGGACTTTCCCGGTAACAAATGTAAAAATAAATGAAAAATAAAATAAATAGTTGACAATGAAAAAATGAAACATCCTACAGAAAATATTTTAAAATATCCATTTTGAGGTAATTGTTTTCACATTAGATCTAAGATGGCAAAATTAGTTCAAAATCATTTTTGGTATATTACTACAAGGCCAAAAAGTATATAAATATCTGACCATAATGATAGTAGCAAAAATACAATACTTAGCAGAATGATTTTAATAAACTAAAAACAAAATAATTCATAGCTATTAGTTATCTTAGAAACATTACTCACAGCCCTTTCTGTATGCCTGAAGTACAGATTTTTTCAGTTAAACAGCTTATTTCAGACTAAATTCTCAGCAGAGGATGAGAAGAATACATACTAGGGTTGCAGCCACCCATGTCCAAACAGCTCATCCTATTTCTGGAAATGATTGTTAGCATCTCACTGAAGAAAAAGGTAAACACAGCCGCAGTAACAAATATGGAACAGCTTTATTTGAAAACAATCTGGCAGAACTATTTGAAGATCCAGAAAATTACTGTTAATGCTGGAATGAGTTTTCATGTACCAGCAGAATAATACACCTGCAAAGGTGACTATTCTTTGCTATAGGAAGGACATTCGAGTCAGCAGATAAAGGGTTCTTTATTACAAGAGAAGATACAAACATAAGACAAGTAATCCATATGAAATAGAACTGTCTGCTTATAAATACCATGTCAAGTCCAAAAATATACTTCCAATATGAAATCCTTCTTCTGAACATAAACTATGATTTCGGCAGTGATATTCAGGTCTTGAGCCACAGATAACAGTCATTAATTTTCCATAGGAATTCTAAACATATACACTCTGTTCTGATGTGACTAAGTCATCTGCAGAAGAAACAGACTGCATAGGCAGTGCAGGTCTGCTTGCCTCCTCCTTGAATCTTTGAATCTGGTGGTTAAGAACTAATAGATGCATCACCCTGGGTGTGGTTTGGAAAACATGATGTGTGGCAGTTAGTAAAAAGATTAAGGTTACGAGCTGTTAAGAGTTTATTTTCTCCAGTCCATGGTTTTATTCTGTCAGCCTAAATTTGCCTGCTGTATGACTGAGCAAGTCACTTAACCAGACAGTGCTTTGGGGTAAGTGGAAATTTGTGCCAGGTTTCTCAACGGTCTTCTGGAATGCATGCCTAGTAAATACCTATAAATCTATAATTTGGTTTCCTTTCCACATTGGCAGTAAAGAATATTTTTTATCTGGTTTGAATCCATTATGACATGTTGTGTTATGATATTCATAACTATGTTCCCTCATAGGTACTAGTGCTCTTGGTATAAAATTTAAATGATCACAATTTCTGTTTTCTTTCATTCTTTATTATTCTTTGTTAAAAAAATCCAACAGACCAGCTGTCATAAGAATGTTGAACTCTATTATTAATTATAGCATAAACTTGCCAGTAGATTTTGTTTCACTAAGGAGGAACTTGCCAAGATGCTAGGTGAAGTGTTGAAGTGCAAATGAAGTCAGGAAGAACTGAAATACAGTGGTACCATGGCTGGAAATTGGGATTAGCTAGAAAGGCAGTCCAGGAAATTAGGGAAACAAGGCAGCTAAGGACAGAAATTAGGAAAACCTTCTGCTTGTCACAGGCCATTTGATGAATGTTCAGAATGTTCTCACTAGTAGGTCATTGGGATCCTTTAACGGAGATTAAATTCAGAGAAGAGGGAGGTTACTTGTTATACATATTTATCACGTTCTCTCTGGGCAGGATTCACGAAGGCTTGCACAGAGTCTAAGAGTAGTGTAAGACTCCATGCAGCCCTCACGATCCAGGAACAGCCCGAAATTCCGTGTAAGAGACCAGCTAAAACATCTCTTACACGGAGTGGGCGTGGATATGCTAATCACCTCACTTGCAGCCGAAAGGCATGCAAATGAGGTTGATTAGCGATCCAGGAAGCCCAAAGCAGCCAGTGTAAGAGCCGTTTTAGCTGCAGAAATGTACTCAGTTGACAACTGTGTACGTTTCTGCAAATAACACAATGGAGCCATGTCAGCTCCAAATAAAAGGTGCATATATGTCAGGCAGCATGCAGCCCCGCGCAAACAGGCTGCACTATATAAAACATAAAAATGAAGGTTATAAACCCACAAATGTGGGTTTTATGCAATACATGGATTTACAATGTAGGGACCAGCAGACTAAAAACAACATGGCCACCGTTTAGTGGTTGCTAAGGGGGGAAGCTGAGTCTAAGACATGTAACTAAGCATTAGTAGGCAATCTGATGTAACTGAGTGTTAGGATACTGAATTCCACTGTCACATAGCAAATGAACACATTCTGAGTAGTGTAACAGATACATAAGGGGGAGGAATAGAGAAGGAAATAGGTGACATCACAGGGGGGAATGGCAGAAAGAAATGCAGTTCATTGGAGGTCAGTGTTACATGACAGATGTCAGACACATATCATGGAAAAGAGGAGTGCCACAAGATAAGCATGGGAAAGTCAAGAAATGGAAGGTGTACACTGTTGCTTACACCAAAGTTTCTTGCTGGACGTGCATGCGCACGTGTGTGCGCCATGAGGCACGAGTAGGGCAGTGTGCGCGCATGTAAGGCAGACTGAGCATGTGGGAGCCTGTTGGCAGACTTGTAAGACTGTTTGCACTGGTGTGCACGCGTTTTAACCCGAATAAGACGATTCTAAACCGTGTAAGCATGTGCGCGCGCATGTAAGCCACTGTGAGCGTGTTTCTGCTGGTATGCGCGTTGCTCCCCCCCTGAGGAAACAGAAAGGAAACAGGAAGCAACAGAATTAGTAGGAAGCTAGCAGGGAATACTGCTGGAGCTAGTAGGTGAAAACAATTCGAAGCAGGCAATTACACAGGCAGAATAGTAGCTCAGCCAAGCACTTAAAACTCTGCAAACAGCAGTGCAGGATGTTTCTCTCAAGAGATACTGCAAGACAGGAGTAAGCTATTAGAAGTGAAAACTGAAAAAGCTGAACTCAGAGCAGAAATGCTAGTGGCTGCCATAGCTGTCATAAGGAGACATAGGCTACTTGCTGAGGGTGGTGACAATGCAAATGGTGCCAGACAACCCACAGTGAGGAGACGGAGAAGAGTGTACAGGCCCAGGGTCACCTACCATGGGTTACATGAGCTGGAGATAGTGGAGCGCTATAGAGTGGACAGAGACCTCCTGCAGCAAATTGTTGAGCTGTGCAGGCCACGCCTCACACACAGAACCAACAGAGGGGAACCCATCCCAGTGGAAACCAAGGTATGTGTTGGCCTAAGAATACTAGCAACAGGTACCTTCCAGAGACCAACTGGTGATATGATGGGGATATCACAGGCATCAGCCTCCAGGGTACTGCACCAGTTCCTGCATGCCATGTCAGCACATGTCGGTGATCATGCATATTTCCCCAATGCCCGTGAGGTATTGGCCAGCAATATGCGTCTCTTCCAGCAAATAGCGGAATACCCTGAGGTAGTGGGTGCAATAGACTGCAGGCACATACGCATCAAACCACCAGCCGGTGAGTGGGGTAGGGCCTACATTAACCACAAGGGCTTCCCCTCCATCAACTGCCAGGTTGTGTGTGATGCCCAGGGCATAATAATGAATGTGTGTGCTGGCTGCCCTGGGAGCTACCATGATTCCCATATCTGGCATTTGACGCAGCTGTACCAGACATTTGCCAATGGGGACATCCCACATGGACACCTAGTGGGGGATGCAGGTTATGCACTGGAGCCGTGGCTGATGACACCCATTAGAAACGCACACACACCTGACCAACAACGCCATAATGAGGCACACGCACAAACACGTAATGTAATAGAGCATGTGTTTGGGCTGCTCAAGTCACGGTTCCAGTGTCTGGACACATCTGGTGGAGCCTTGCAGTACTCACCAACTACATGTACCCAAATTGCCATGGTATGTGCTATGCTACATAATATGATCTTGCGAAAACAGCTGCAGCAGGACCAGCATAGGGCCGGGCCAAACAGCCCCCCACCATTGCCAAGGCCATCACAGGCAGAGCGTGACTCGGAGGAGGAACAACCTGAGCCTGCCCCAGTAGGCAGAAGGAGGCATGCCCAGTATGCCCTGGCCTTGGCAAAGAGGCAACGCATAGCACATACACTGGCTCAGTAGGAACCCTGGGAATGATACCCCTCCCTGACTCACTCATATAATAACAGGGATGCCTAAAATGACATAACCTGCTCTCAAACATGTACAGGGAGTATAGTATGTGCATCCGACAAAGGCAGCCCTGCAGCACCACCTGAGGCATGAATGCCATGTGTTAAGCAATGTAACACCATGTAGTATATGCAAACTTGATGACCCTGACTAACATCCTACCCTCACCAAGCATGATGCCACAATATGACGATGAGATGATCAATTGCAATAATTGGCTGAAGTATTACAGTTAGTCAAAAGGAATCCAATGTGTGCCAGCCTGGGATGACATGCTGAGCATGACATGATGCTCCACCTGCTAGGGGTGGCATGCACCTATCAGTCCAGACCTTATGGATACTGGCAAATGCTGTTGTTACCCACACCGTGCCTTGAATAGGTAAGGCTCAAAACACAAACCCACCTCCATAGGTATCACAAGGGATAAGAACCTAGATGTAATGCTACCCAATGCCAGAAGTCTAAACAGCAAGATACATGCAGTCTAAACTCCCCCAGTATGGAGAATGTTGATATCTGTCCTGTAACAGAAAACTGGGTCAAGGCTCACAACAGCACCCTAATACTACCAGGTTACACATCATACTATGCTGTACAGCCTCAAAACATGGAACAAGATACAAAAGGAGGGTGACTAGCAATAATTGTCAAGGATAACCACACCCCCATGTTGGTACCACAACAAGAAGCAGCATGGACTAGCCATGGTCAAGTAACAGTGGCTAAAACTGCCTCCCATATAGCCTGCTACAGACTACTGTCCTAACACCAGGAACTGCGCTTGGCCTATGTTGGAATAGATGAATATATCAAGCCCTCCAAACCACATTATATTTGGTGACTGAAAATACCCAAACATAGACTGGGAGCATTATACTAACTCCAACATTGTAGGACAAAAGTTCCAAGAAACCATAAACCAAAATGCCCAGGAACAACGTACCACTCCCACAAGAGGGGTAAGCATACTGGATGTGATAATCAGCAACATGGGTACTGGATGGCAAGATGAGAAGTGTATCCCTCATTGGTAAGACCAGACCATAGAGTAATCAAACCGGATATACACATCCTGACCACAGTCCCTGGCCAGAAAACCTCAGTGAAAAACATGTGTAAAGCAAAGGTTGCACTCCTCCAAACTGATGTGGAATCCATTAAAAGCCCTGTGCAGGTGCAAAATATGGGCCACACCTCAGAACCTGTTATACAGGCATTCCATGAACACTGCCAGGAATGCTTGGATTATGCAATCACAAATAACAACAAGACACAATGCCATACACGCAGGCATCTGGCATGGTGGACTCCAGCCATTACCAAACCATGCAAGAGAATGAGGAAGCTACTACATGATAGAGCAAACATAAAAAGGGAAGTAATCACTGATCAGTAGTATGGCAATAAAATATGTCCACACATACAATCCACTAAGGCCAGCTACAACAAGTTGAATCTGTGAATCTTGAGGCAATGTTACACCTGCCCCAAGTACACAGACAACCCTCACCTCCCCCCAAGAAATACAAATATATGTGAGAGATGCAACCATTTATCCAAACCGGAGGCTGAGCTCCCTCAACTCAGTACTGTCAAAACTAGTCAGGAGGAGAAGATAACCACACACACCACAAACCCAGTCTCACATAGACCTATCACAACTGCAAGCCAAAGACATAAACACAGAAAAACATTCCCAGAGGCCCTAATTACAAACACACCACATCAACAGAGGCCTCCAAAGCAGACACCCAAGCAACCACTACCTCCAAACATAGCACATGCAACACATAGTACACAAAGCTGGTGTGCCAAACAGTCACAGGCCAGAAGGAGAAACAACATGCCTGATACAGTTGTAATAGGTGACTCCATAGTCAGACACACTGCTGTCCCGCTCACCAGACTGAACAAGTAAAAGGGTACAGTAAGCTGCCTGTAGGCTGCTACAATATGCCACATAACAGAAGTACACAGGTCACCCCAAAGAAAGTAGAAATATGATGCAGTCATTGTCCATGCTGGCATGAATGACCCGAGATGTACCTCCCCGGACTACATGAAAAGAGACATAGATGAGCTCTCTGATTATGTAGTCCAGGCCGGTATGACACTGACCATTTGCAGCATCCTACCCTCACCAAGAATGATGCCACAGTACAAACACAGAATGATCAGCTTTAACAAGTGGCACAATTACTGGTGTCATTCCAAGGGATCAATGTCTGTCTGCTTGGGATGTCATGCTTGACAAGCCACGCTGCTGTTCCAGGGATGGCTTGCACCTGTTACCCCTGGGCATCTGGATATTGGATAAGGCACTTGCCACCTCCATAGAGCCTTTCGTAGGCAAGGCTGAAAAGACTAACCCACCACCCTAGAAAACATAAGTGGAAAGAAACATAAGGGTAATGCTGACCAATGCCAGACGTGTAAACCTCAATATGCATGCTCCTGAGGCCCTCCCCAGTATGGAGAACATTGATGTCCGTGCAGTGACAGGAACCTGCAGCAAGGCTCCTGACAGCACACCAGCACTACCAGGTTATACCTCATATCATGCGTTATGGCCCCAAAAGCTGGACCAAAACATAAAAGGAGGGGGGGGGTATCCATATTCAGCACAGACACCCACACGTCCAGGTAACTGACAATGCATGAAGCATCGGAGACCACCCATTTGCAACTAACCATAGGCAAAACTGCTGTACAGTCTGCAGCATGCTACAGACCACACTCTCACACACAGGAACCCCACCCAGCCGTCCTGAAGACACTGGACAGTATGAATGTCTCACCAAATACCAAACAAGGTACTCATAAATGACCACATAGGTGGTAATCCATTATGTATGGAAGGAGTAATCAGGGACCTAGGGACACAAGTGGACAGTAACCTGTTATGTGACACTCACATTGGCAATGTGGCTAGGAAGGCTGTCTATATTGGACACCGTATCATGAAAGGATTCACATCTACGTCAACAGAGGTCATTGTGCCCCTATACTGTTCTCTTATCAGACCCATAATCTAGTACAATGCCTCATTTGGGATGTACCTTACCCGACACCTGCAGCAGTTAGAAAGACCTCAAAGGTACCTCACCAAGAGGATAAAGGGTCTCAAATATATGTCATATGCTGCCTGGCTGTAGACACCCCAGCTGAATGCAGTCACATGCATGCCTACACAGAGGCGTTGTATGCCTGTTGTACAAGGCCATGTCCAATACAGGAGTAATGGACATGCTCCACCCCAGAAAACCCAAATCCATCAGAGCTGTGAGAGTGAGAGATGTCAACCTCAACACATAATGAAATAGGATGTGCTGGAGGGAGAGATACATAACTCAGAGGCTCCCTACACCCTGGAACAGAATCCCACTCCATGTTAGGCAGAGCCCCTCACTGACACTCTTCAACAGGAATCTTGCCAAGTGGATGGATGATCGTAGATGTACACTGGGGGTCTTCACTGTGTCACGTCCAGACAGAGGCACAGTAAAGTAAATCATAAATGGCCATAATATTCACATAGCAAGGGGTGGCGAAAGCCACACACACTCTGGCTAGGCTTATAAATGCCCTAGGGCGGATAGCCTAGTATGAACCTATGAACTTATGAAGATACAAATTGTACAGGACACTGAGGATAATCACAGGGCTTTCTTAACTGATGGTAGGAACCTTGTTGGGAATTCACAGATATGCTCTGAATCACTCAAATATTACAAACAACATACCAAACACACACACATATTGCCAACATCCAACCTGACAGGTGCAGTGCAAACCCGCCCCCCCCCCAAAATGCAAAATATCTATCCCAGCAGAGTGCTGGCCCCCTGACATTGCAGATGCTGAGGTAACAGCCAGCATCTACAAATCAAAACACACAGCATCAGTGGTATGAGATGGTGTCATGGGCTGAGTCCAACATGGACTCCAAGAAGAATGGAATGCCAAATAACACTACTGCTCAATGTCAGCCTTACCACAGGATATGCACCCAAAGAGCAGTGTACAACAACAGTGGTCCTTCTCAACAAAGGTGTTGCCTGAATGGATACTGCAAACTACCACCCTAGAATCCTGACAAGCTTGGTCTGCAAAGCTATGGAAAGGATCAGCATGTACCGCAGACATAAAGATACTGGGGACCTACTGACACCGGACTCTACCCAGTGTGGCTTTCTTAAGTGCAGATCCTGCCCCTTAAACATGTTTGACTCATTTGAAACAGTCATTAAGGTCATTGATGAGGGGAATGTGGTCCACACAGCGTAGCTGGACCTTGCAAAGGCTTCCATACAATACCCCACGTGTTCATTATAGATAAGCTCACCAGCTTAAATATAAACCCCTATGTCAGTAGAGGGGTTGCAAACCAGACCAAGGACAGAACTGACATGGTCAGAAATGCTGCAGCCATGTCAGACTACAAACCAGATATAACTGGCATCCCACAAGGCTTGGTCCTGGAACCTCCCTCGTTTGGTATATATGTCCCATAGGTACAGGCCAACATGGAAGGACTGTGTCTGAACAAGTTTGCAGAGGACTACAAACCGGCCACCATATCTGACCCTCCAGCTGACACAAGCATCCCACAAAAGGGCCACATAGAAACAGACAACGGTGCCATAGCCATGTTAGCAAGCTAATTGCAGAAAAGTGTATAGTCAACCCCTGTGGATATACAGTAAGTGCCCACCAATTACCACATAGGTGTTAACGCATTAAGTACTTAACATGTAATAAGAGACCTGGGGACACAAGTTGATAGATATCCTGCATTGGACAAGCATGTGACTGTAGTGGTTACAGAAACATACCATATACCCACCTAATCATGAAGGTTGTCAGATCTAGATCAGGGGAGGCCATTGTGGCTCTGCAGTCATCCTTCATCAGTGTTACAATTGACTACAATAGCCCCTGTGGGATGTACCTCAGCAGACACCTCCATCAACTGTAAAGTCCCCAAAAGTACCTCACCAGGAGTATCAAAGAGCTTGAACAGATGCCATGTGTTGCCTGATTAAACAAACTGCAGCTCCACACACTGCCATACTGCCCACCCAGAGGCAAGCTGTGCCTGATGTATAAAGCCATGTCCAAGCTGGAATCAATTAACATGCTGCACCTTGTACAATCTGAATGGCAGTGAGCTATGCACATGAGAGACCTGAACCCCAGCACTGACATACATAGGACAAGCTGTATTGAATGATCCATAACACAGAAGCCACCCCCACTCTTGAGTAAACTCCCAGTACAGGTTAGCCAGAGAGTCACTCATCGACTCTCCTCAAGAGGAATCTTGATGAGTGGATGGGAGATGGTAGGTTTACCCTGGGTATCACTGTTATGTCACGGGTAGATGGAGGCACAGTATACTAACCATGACATATGTCATGGCAAACTCCAGTTACAATGTGTGTCGAAGGACAAACACACTCTCCGACTAGCATTAGAAATGGCCTAGGGCACATTGCTAGTGTTTGCCAATGTACACCTATGTTGTGGAATACACTACTCATATTGGACAAGCCTGGTTTAAGTAGTTCATATCTGAACATAATGCAACATGGTCAGATGTGCACAACTGGCCCCTAACCAATCTGTTGTGCTCACTATGAAAATGTAAAGTAGTGATAGGACTAAAGCCCAGGATACTGTCCACCACAGTGAAAGTACTGAACCAGTACACTATACGGTACTACAGTGTTAGGTCAGTATGAAAGGATGTTGACAACTGTATGCAAAGTATCCCATGCAAACCCTGCAGGCACAGTATAATCCCTGTTGTGTTCAGACACAAAGCAGTTGGACAGTAAGTACACAACATGACACACAACACACAACCATAAATGTGAGATATTGTTGAAGTTCACACTCATCCACAAATGTGGTGTGCTGCAGAGTTCAACATATGGAAAGCTCACACTGGGCATGCTCGCACACTTTGATAAATGAGACATATGTCAGACAACATGCCATGGAAAGCCTGAACTGGGCATGCTCACACACTTAGGCCAAATCTCAGTTTAGCAGTTGGCCACACATTTCTGGTATTTGTACGTGTTATTCCAGGAACCAACCACATTACAGCAATCTGCCCAGTGCACACAGTTAAATGACTACAGAGACATAAGTGATATAGTGGATCCCTCTCATATTCAAACATCTTCCACAGATACACAAGTTGTTCATAGAAACAGGGAATGCTATGGCAATAAAGACCTGCAAACAGTCTATCAGCAACAAATTTTGTGCATCTGACAATTAAACATATGGGTGTAGAGGTCAACATTAGGCTGTTTGCCCTAGGGAATGACAGCTTAGCCAGAGTGTGCTTGGCATCTGCCTCCCCAGTACAGTAGGCTACTGTGCCACTGTAAAGTAGGTCACATAAGGCACCGTGTGAGGCTAGTGTGCTGTGCCGCCATCAAGCAGGGACACAGTGGAGATCCCAGGGGTTGAATTTGCTAAGCCACATCCATGTTGTTGGTGTGTGCTGGAAGAGGGTTGGGGAGGACCTCTAACAGTAAGTGGGCATCAATAACAGACTGAGGGGAGCCTTATCTGCATTGTCTGGACAATTTCACTGTCAACACTTTGTCGTGATGATTATGAGGGATTGAAGTGTTGTGCCAGTACTGTTCAGAGATGTCCTCCCTCTGTGGGCTACTGCTCTGCAATGTATTAGCTCTCTCTGTCTGTTGGACAGCTCATATATGGCTGGTGTACACCTGACAGGTGTCCTATTGTGGAGGATTCATGGGTATATTTGGGTTAGCATGATCAATGCAAACCTTCCACATGCTCATAGAATGCAATTGTCAAGGATTATGCAGAGTGGCCTGTATACTCCTCCAGCATGGGTCCTTTGAAGTCTTCCACCCCAGTCTTCACAAGTGTAACGTCTGCTTTTGATAAATACACTTTGTTTGCAGTGACAACCTTGCCTGGGGGTGGGGATGGGATATGGATGTCCAGGGAAAGGTGGGTATGGTCAGATATCAACAATGGTGGTCTACCTCTGGTGTGGAACAGTGAGTACCCATGTTGCAGATGGTCAGGTGCAATATGTATTCTGCCTTGTGGCTGTGGTGAGTGGTTCTGCCATAGCACATGGACTCACAAATTGTAGTAGCTGTAGGGTAATGTTGTAGAGGCCTGAGTAGTTCCCACACACAATATACCTGTACCTGACATTAACAACTGGAATGGTGTATGTGAACACCTGCATATCTTGGCACTGTTCCCAGGGAAGCAAAGTGTGTGTCCTAGATGTGGGAGGGGTGGTCTGAACTGGTTGTGTTGTGTGTTACAGGTCCTGTGGTCATGAAGCATGGTATAGAACATAACCTGACAGTGCTGATGTGCATATCTGACCCTGAAGTAGGTGGCTGCAAATGCATATATATGCTATCCCCCACCTGAGAGGTAGTACTAGATGTACATACCTCTGTAGAAATAATGATGTCAGCACCAGCTGGTGCATATTCCAATCTCTACACAGAGATGATGTCAGCACCCTACAAGTACAGCAGAAGAGGGCAAATCTCCCAGTAATGCAAATAACATGCTCTGCTACTGCATCCCTCACTACTGTCATAGCACAGTTAGTTATGGCTTTGAATTCCACAAATGCCACGTGTGTTTTTGTCACACAGAATACCCATGTGTGTGGGTTGTTGTTCACAATAATGCATGACATCGATTAAACCAGTAATGGCAATGGACACAGATGATGTATGTGTGTGCCAAATACACATATGTACCTGTGACCTTCAATAGTTCCCATGTCTGATGCCTGCCACATGTGAATGCATGGTATTTGCACTGGATAACATTATGACTGTGGTCTTTTGTGCAGGTGCTGCATGTGGTATGTGTATATACAGTGTGAGTTGTATATGGTATCATCCTAGCAGCGAGGGATACACATCTGGTCTGGGGCATATAGTCCACATGTTGTTGATGACCAGGTGCTGCATGTTTTCACCTGTTGTGGGAGTGGTAACAAGTTGTTCCATAGTAATGCAGTGACTACATGCTAGGAACCTTTCAGCTAGGGTGTTGTAGCTACAGTAATTCATCAGCATTCAGTAATACGTCAGCATTCCTGGTGAGAGTATGATGCCAACCAAGGTCAGGGTCATACCACCCTGTGCCACTGAGTCATATGTGTCCATGCCTCTGACTGACCTGTATGCTTGTGTTATGTGGTGGACCATAGTGCCCCACGGGCATATCACTGTGACCTTCACCTTGTCCAGCCTGGTGAGCGGGACCTCACTGTACCGGACAATAAAGGTACCTAACACAACTGTAGCAGGTGTGTTGTCTAGCCGTACAGGCTGTGACTGTTTGGCACACAGGATTTGTGTGCTATGTGTTGCACGTGCTGTGTTCTGGCTTAACGTATGCCTGTGTGCCAGCTGCAGAGGTGTCTGCTGCTCAGGCAGGATGCTATTCTGAGGCTCCACGAATGGCCCAGTGTGTTCATGTGTTTGGATTGCTGTCAGTGTAGGTCTACATCAGACTGGTATTGTAGTCACTGTAGTATTTCATACCACCTGACAGGTTATGCCAGTACTGAGTTCAAAGTGCTTAGTCCCCAGTTTGGCTATGTGGTTGCATCTCATACATGTGGTGTACGTCCATGTGTAGGGGAGAGGGTTGACTGTGTACATGTGTCAGCTGTGACATTGCCACATGACCCACATATTCCACAACTGTACCATAGAGGTGACTGACAAGTGACCTTTGCACATGCTACCATAGTATTGTGATTGCCATGGTGATTAACAGCACATATGGCCAATGGGGAACAAGGTACAGAAGGTGAGTAGGTGAGGGTATAGTGCCTGTGATTAGTTAGCACTGGCATATATGACTGCTCATGTGGACAAATGCCAGGTAAGTCATATGCAATGTGTCACAGGCAACGTACATGTGAAGAGGACAAACAGTGACGTTCTGTCAAGTGAGACATGGACATACATATAGTAAGCTATGCAGATGTCACTAGGAGTCCACAGAAGCTCTGTAACTCTGCATTGCAGGTGGGATCAGTGTTCCAGGGTAACTGCAAGCAAACATGCATGCAAACAAAGCTACAGTAAGCAGGGCTGCATGTAGTCCATTGTACAACAAACAAGCTGTACCACTTCCAGTAGGTAAGAGTGCAAATATGCAGGCACTATACACATGTACATGGAAATGCACAGGTCAGATGGCTAGGGTCCAGTCTCAGCGCACACAAGTGTACAGACCATGTACCGTCAGGATGTCCAATAACTGGATGGAAACCCAGGTGCTCATGCCTGCAGTAATACACATGTCAAATAACAGACACTGAGCCTTCACTCAGTGGTTCCATACTTAGTAGGATGTATGCTACCTGTCCTGCCACCACAGTATCCCTGACATTTATGGGGACTCTCCCTCCTGTGAAAGTTAGTTTTGTGTGTTGGGGCTGTCTAGCATGGTATGAGATGTGAGATTGCAGTGCTAGGGTGCTCCTGTGTGTCCTGTACCAGTCGTGTAGTACTGCACACATATCAACATCCTCAAACATCCGCATTGCAGAGTCCAGTGTGGGCAACATGCCACTTGCAGTTTACATGTCCATCATTGCGTATCAATACTTTCATTACCTTATCCCCTGTGCTACCTATGTATGTAGCCTTCTGTTCACATCCTTACCACCAGTATGCCAGCATGTGCAGATGATACACTATGGTACTTACCATGGGTGTAGACAACAGTACAAGACAATCATACCCTTACTGCATCAGGCATGCTGGGATATACCCACAATTATATCAGCACACAGTACTGTTAACAACATGATACTATTACTACACGTCTATGTAGTCACCCTGTGCATCAGCAACATGTTAACCTGTACCTGCAGTGATGTTACAGATTGCAGGAGGTGGCACAGTTTCATCATATGCACAGGGTGTGCACTTGGAATGCCTGAGTCTGCCACCGATACCACCAATTGACATGTATGTGTATGTGTGTTGGTGAGGGACAGCAGTACAAGGTGGGGCAATGTTGATGCAGTGTGTGTGTGTATGCGGTAACCCTCGGTGTTGTCAATTCACATGTGTGTATGGATGCACACAGTTCCACCTCATGGCTGCCATATACTGGTGTTTGTGGACAGCCACAGACTGTACCTGCCAGGTCATACAGATCAGTGTCTCTGGCCACGGACACGGTACCTGTGCCTTGCAGGGGTGCTATGGACCATATCCGGTACCAATCCAGACTGGGTGCTGTCATCAGAAGCAGGTGTTCGTTGACTGGACACAGATCCCTGTTGGGCCTGTCCAGAGCCACGTGCACGTGGTCTCCTGGGGCGGTCTGATGACAGCACAGACCCAGCATTGCTGGGGCTGCTGCTGGCACTATGGGGGCAGCCGCGGCCCTGTTGTCATCCGCGACGACTGCCAGCTGCTGCTTTTGCTGGCATACGCCCACGTCGATGCCTCAACTGTCCACCATTGCCCTGGCTCATGGACATGTAGTTGTGGAACCGATCTAATATGTCCCCACAACATCTGTCTATGACATCGGTGAAATTACGGATGGCAGCCGCAATGTCACGCATACTGTCAGTCATGGCTGTGCGACATGCTGTCAGCTCCCTCAGACCCTGTCTGGTGCACCGTTCCATACGTGACTGTGCCTGCATGACAGCCCGAAACATAGCTGAGGTTGTAAGACCTCTGTGGGCATGTCTGACAGGGGCAGTATGCCCACGGATGCTCCCACGAGAACCCCTGGACATCTGTCTGTGTGGTACCATCTCAGGGCCACGCCCATGGCTGCTGTGTGGGGAAGCATGTGCGACAGATATCACATTACCCTGGTCAATGCCCACTGTATCCTGTCCATCACCTAGGGACATTGGTGACAAAGGGTGCATTGGCAGGATGACCATGTGCATTGATGGGGTTGACAGCTGTATACTGTCAATTGGCTGACCAATGATGGACCCTGGCATACCTTCCTGTGCCATTACACAGATGTCATCATTATCAGTACCCATGACACCTGATTCAGGTTCCCTGCTGCATGACACCAGAGCAGCACCAGAACCTGTGGGAGGGAAACAGGAAACACAGTTTACAATGTCTACACAATGTTACCAGTGATGCACACATGCACACATGCACAGGTGCACAGGTGCACACATGCACACATGCACACGTGCACACATGCACACATGCACAGGTTCACACATGCACACATGCACACATGCACACAGTTGCACAGTTGCACACAGTTGCACACTTGCACACTACTCAGTATGCGAGATATCAACACACAGACACAGACACACCTGCATGCATACACAGAGCACTACTAAGTGAGCCTAATATTACTATTACTATCAAGACTATTAAAGGTATTGTTAATACACACTCACCAGCATGGATAGGCTGCATTGCTGTTACACCTGAGGGACCTGCAGAAGTGAGGAAATTAATGTCAGTGGGCACAACTGTGCCATTGTTACTGAGTATGATACAGGTCAGTAGTACAACAGTTGCCTTTCACAGGTCAGCTGCTGATATTGAGAATATCACACTTGCACATTAAATACTATGATGACAGCTACAAACCAAGGACACACCTCACACATGCATTAACTACCAGTGTACACAACAGTCAACTATACATATGGCATATTACCTGCACGCTCATAGTCTTGCTGCTGTGTGGCTCCAGCCTCCATCATAATGCAGGTCTGCTGCTGTTGTTGTTGTTGGGCTTGAGCCACAACACTTATGAGTAGTCCCTGCAGTCTGGTGAGTGGGGGATGTGTAGCCACCCCACCACCTGTGGCAACCTGTTGCCTGTGGATATCCGACGCACGCTGACAGACATTTCTGATTAAATCACTGCAGTGATGTCGTACCTGCTCATATGTCCTATTATGCATGCCTGTGTTATTTACCCGATGGACCAGGTCTTGCCACAGTGTAGCCCTCTCCTGCTGATTCTGGCTGGTGTGGGAAAAGAGTATTGCATAATCCCACACCAGGCTCTGGTGTATTTCCTCATCTTCAGCTGCAGAGTATGCTGGATTGCGCTGGTGAGCCATGGTCCTGAAAAAGGAAATAACATGATATCAGCAAAATATGTCAGCAGAATTTGGCACACATACCACACATGCTACTCAACTGTTGTGATAAAACATATCTCACATATATAGCATCTGTCTGTCTATTGGTGGATACACATGTAAATGGCCAGGTATCAGTGCTCAGCCAACAACTGTGCAACAGTACCTGGCACACTCCATACGACATACTACCAAACCCCAGCAGTCAGAACACTGATTCAGGTCCAAAGCACCTCCTCACTCTGGGGGTTTGTATCGAGGTACTGTATGGGGTACATCATCAACTACTGTGAGCTGACCACAAACTAATTGCCCTGGATATACATATCCCACCTCCACCACCAGCACAAATGACTACAGTGAATAACATTTCAAATGCAAACTTTGCACTTCATAACACTGACATGGTATCCTTTAAGCCCACTGGGCCAGTGGAAGACACAACCCACAATGCTGACCCCTTCACAAATGATTTCTACGGACATCTCTGAGAATGCATGGATCATGAAATCCCATATAAGACCAAGACAGTCTCCACAAAGGGAAAGCATCCTGTCTGGTGGACCCCAGCCATAGACAGATTGTATAACAAAAGATGGAAGCTACTGCAAGACAGAGCATAATTCCATAAAGGGAAGGCATGTCTGATCAGCACTAGTAAGGAGCTATTTTCTCTCATACAAACATCCATGGGCAACTTTGAGAGGGAAATCAATGGGGACACTACAGATAACCACAAGGCCTTCTTCAGTTATGCTAGAAACCTGGTCAGAAACCCTCCAATATGCTCATAGTTAGTACACAACAACAAATAATTCACTGAAACCACAGATATTGGCAACATTGTGGCAGACAGGTTCAGTGCAAGTTTCTCCCCTCCCTCTCCCCCAAAATAAGACATACTTATCCCAGCTGACTGTAACCTCCCTGTCATCACAGATGTCCAGGTGAGAGCCGCCCTCAGAAAAGCAGAAAACACAGCATCAATGGGACCTGATGGTATCTCCGGTTGCATGCTACATGAACTCCAAGAGGAGCTAAACATACATATAGAAGTGCTATGTAACACTAGCCTGACTACAGGATATGTACCTGTACACTGGCGTACAGCAGCAGTGGTTCCACTCCATGAAGGAGGCACCTCTACATACCAATACAATACAACACAATACAATATATTACAATACAATACAATACAATATGCTATTGCCCCTGGGACTACAGCAGCATACTGTTCTGCTACCCTGACCATTGTGACACATGTGATGTGATGGTACCTGCTCCTGTCAAACAGTTACACAGGGTGACTCATATGGCATATTACCTATTTGACTAACATTCAGCAGGGGTATGTGTGACATGTACTCTTGGGGAGTCTTGCTTCTTAATGCTGTGTGGTTTATTGCAGGGTATGTCTTATCTGTGGATAGGAACCTGTACCTCCGCCATGTGCTCTCTACTGCAGTGTCACGGACGACACACAGCAGTCATTTAGGTTGTGGATGGTGTGAGGTGTTACTATGGTTGTTGGACATCTGTCATGGGTGTGACTTAAGTATGTAAATCCAGGAGTGGTAACCTCTATGTGGGTAGTATGTGTGTACTCTGTGGTGTTGTCAGTCACTGTGCATTGGTAATGTGTTTGAGTGCATTGTCACAGTGTTGTAGATGTCACTGTGTCCTTCTCCATATCTGTAGCTGTCATGTGAGGTACATACCGTGGCAGCCATCGTGTGGTGTGGAGGGGTACACTGACCTACATGTCCATAGCTGACACACCATTTCTGCTGACACATACCATGTGCAGGTATTCCAGGAATAGTGTGCCACTGTGACTATCATTGGGGGGACTATTGTACACATTTATGACCCTGTTCACCCCTGACACATGCTGTGGTGGGCAGCCAATCACATATCTGGTGGTTACTGGTGTAGGTGATTTGAAATGGGGTATGGTACTCCAGCTTCGACACTGGTGTTCACTACATGCCTTTGTCACCAGGCACCTGTTGCAATACATCTGTACACATGTGCCTCACTCAAAATATATATACATCTCTCTCTCTCTCTCTCTCTCTATATATATATATATATATGTATATATATATATATATATATATATATATATATATATATATATATATATATATATATATATATATATATATATATATATATATATATATATATATATATATATATATATGTCTGATGTACATATATTGCTATAGATATGGAGAGGGGTGTGTGTGACAGAGAGGGGTGAGAGTGACAGAGGGGGTGGGACAGGGGGAGTGTGAGATCGTCATATACAGTCATATCTGTAGATAGTCAGATCTGTCTGTCTATGTATATGTATCTACATATATCTATATCTGTATGTGTGTATTACATATATATGTTTCTACATATTCTATCTATCTACATCTGTCTATGTATTCCTACATCCCTCTCTATGTATGTATACATATATGCATATTATATATATATATATATATATATATATATATATATATATATATATATACACACATACATACATATATTGACATACATACGTATCCATATAATAGGTATATCAACATGGTTGTTTACAAAACTGTATACACACACTAACATACTGCTAAACATACATAACTGTGAAACCTACTTTGTACATTGCACTACAACCTACATTCAACCTACATTGATATGTGCACATAGATGCCCTCACATACATATGTATGTACAGCCTTCACTGATAGTTGCTGTATGTCCCCTGCCCTATGCACATCTTCATATACCTATGGATACAGACCAATGACACATATGGAGGGTTCACAGTATGTAGACTTTTAAAGTATTACTTTACATTACCTGTGTTTGTCACAGCTGCTTGCGTTGCCATTTGGTTTGGTGTCCTGCTGCTCCAGTTGGCAGTTGTCAGCTTTCGAGTGGGTTTTGATGACTGGTTTGGTTTGTGTATGTTTTTTTTTTTTCTCTCTCTCTCTCTCTCTGTCTCTCCCTACCTCCACAGGGTGAAATGAAAGTATTGCATGTGTGGACTGGGAGTACAGCATGCTTTTGTAGGTATCTGCATATGTCCATGTGATGGCCTCTGCACCAATTGTTAGCCAGCATTTGCTAATTGCATGCTGCCAGTTGTGTACTGATTGCAGTTCTCACTGTGATTCCAGGACAGTGCTATAAAAAGGTATGTGAGATAGGCGTAGCCCTTTCAGAGTTTAAGGGCAGGGACCATGCTGGTATGTTGTGGACACTGTTCTGTGAGTGTAAAGGTTAGTATCTCTCTCATATTTCTGGCTGTGTTGTAGATTAACATTTCTCCATTCATTTCTCCAGTTTCCTGTACTAAGTGTGTATGTACACTGACACCTAAGACTACTACTACTGTTAATGTGGGTGTGTGTGCTTTCCTGTGGGACATGTGGTGTAACTGGTATATAGCAGTGGCTCTTGCACTTTGTTGCTATGGCTTCAATATTTGCCCTTTACATTCACTACTTGTATGCCTGCTAGGTGTCTTGACTGTAGTGTGTTGCTGTGGCTTTCCTATTTTCCATGTACATTCACACCCTGGAATGCTTGCTATATCTGCTAGGGTGTTACTGCATGCAGTGTGGTCTGGCCGTGGTGTGGGCCTTGACATCTATTAGGGTATTTGAGTATGCTGCTGAGCAGGCCCCAGAGACTCTCAAGTGCATCTTTTATCTGCCTCATGGAATGGTACATATCAGTGGGGTACACCCATTAAATTGCCTGGTATTCTGCAGTTGTGACTGTGGGTTAGCATGAGCATATGTATTACTGCACTATTTCCGACATGCAAGTGGTGCATACTTTCAGTACTTCATAGTTACCATTGCATGTGTTGTAACACCTTTCTGCCTACTGTTTGTACATTTCACAGGGAGTCTGTGGGGCATCCCTGTAACTCAGTCACTGTTGCTATGTCTAGGTCCTTAACTATTCAAATATGGCAGTGTCAGACCTCTCAAGTGTACAGATATTTGCAGGTTGTCCACATTTTGCCCTCATATTTTGGTCCATATCTCATAAACAGCTTTTTCTGGCAAATCACTCTGGGCTCAAGTCAGACTATAGTGACAAACATTTCAATTTCAGACTTCATACCCTTCCAAACATCCAACAAAATGCAGAACCTGTTACTCTCTCAACTGTCTAAGTTTGTTGGAGCATTATTTGGAATGTGTCCCTGTTTTTGGGCCTTTGCTCCACATTTTTTATTACTTAGTCCGGATGTGTTTCTGTAAGAGGTTGTGGGGTATGGACAGTGATTATCTTGCTGTGAGTATGTGTGTGGCTTGCAAGGTACTACAGTGACATTATTACCTACTAGCTACCAACTAGCATGGCTGTTTCTGTTCACACGCTACTATTCTAGAAATCCTCTACATTTGACAGTAAATATACATGACATGCTTTGTGTACTATACATCCTATATTCCCTTTACATTCATTCCTACTATTACATGATATATTTATTGTAGCACAATGTTCTTATATAACAGTCATGGCTTAGTGGTAAGTCAAGCAGACTACTGTTTTCAAGGTCCTGGGTTCGGAACTGACAGTGGGATTATATTTTGCTTTTGAGCAGACTACAGGCCTTGTCATTCAGAGTAACTAAGGCACTTTTAAGCAGTTGTAACTGGGTTAGCGCTGGTTTGCGCAGAGCTCACGCATGCGCACTGGCATTCAGCTCCGCACACACCCGCTTACAACTGCTTAAAAGTGCTTACTCTTGCGCACACCCATGCTAATTTCTTTGAAAGAAATGAAAATGGGGAGACAGGAAAGTGGTGAAAAAGGGGTCACAAAGAGGGCAAGACAGTAGGGAAACAAGCTCGGGTTTTGCAGGAGGGATGTAGGTAAGGCCCATAGCTGCCCATTTCTTCATCAGCAACAGCTGTGCATATGTTTGTAATTTGGTGTGACATTTGAAACCTTTCACCCCTGAGAGAGGTGTAAGGACAACAATAATACTTTTTGTACAGCCAATTGTAATTGACAGTTTCCATGTCCAGCAGACATGTGTGCGAAATGGGCAGCTATGTATGGGCGTAATTTTTTGTGGGTACAGAGTGCCCTTTTTTTTTTTTTTTTTTCAGGTGAGAGTGGTATGTCAGGTACAGGAAGTCGGTATAGCTGGGGAGGTAGGTTGGGTAGGTTAACAGACAAGACAAACAAGACGCATACAGGGGTGGTGTATGACACATGTGGGGGGGGTTACACAATTGACAGGGACGGATGTTTGGATATCTAGAGCCCATGAGCCCACAGATGGCAACAGTGGAACTGATATCCCCACCCATGGGCAGTTGCCACTGTCCCTTCACTGCCCAGGACGGGGCTGTGCAGGGGGCTGTGTAGGCTGGGCAGCAGGCACACCCGTTAGTTGTGCCACCTGTGCCTCAAGCTGGCGTAGGGGCCCAAGAACAGCTTCCCGGATCTCCCTATGCACCACAGTCCGGACACTACGGAGGGTGAGTGGATGTTCTCCTCTGGCCACACTTGCAGAGGGGGGATGAGCCCCATCTCCTGCAGCGCTTCCACCCGCAGGTGGCACAGGGCCACCGGAGGAGGGTCCGGCCTGGGCACTACTGCCAGGTGCACTCACCAGCTGAGGAGGGAGAGGTGGGTCCGCTGGAACCTGTCTTCCCTGTCGTCCTATGTTTTACATTATGTCATGACAGTTTGGGTTAGTAACGTACAATACCATTCACAATTAGTTGTAACAGCATGCATTAGTATTCCCATTAACAGCCACAAACAGTACCATGCGCTGGGTCCAATGGTTGGTTCCAAACGATAAAAATATGACTTTCACATTAATGGAAAATCCACAAAGAGAAACAGTTCAATAACACATACTTCGTATAAAGAGAAACTGCAGAATAGTAAAAAATCAAGCAGTTTATTTTACAGACTGTTAGCGCTTTCACCCGTAGGCTTCTTCAGACATTTACAAAAATACAAACTCATTCAAGATTTTAAATACTAAGACATCTCTGTCTATTGGTTAAAAAATAAATCATGTGCACATACAAAAATCATTTACTTAAAGACATAAAGCATATCTTGAAACATAAAGCGCTAAACTTCCTAACAATCAAAAACATATTGTAGATAAAAACTACAGTATATGCATAAGCACATTTCTCTATATAAAAATATGTATTAAAAATACCTAATGAAGTTATATGGCAAATTCCATAAAACATAAAAATAAAGGCATAATCCCAGCATTATTGAAATGACAGCTATTCTTGACATCCAAACCATAAACAGGTACGGTAGCATATGTACCAGATAAGGTTGGGCAATGATACCAATGCATTGGCCAGACATGTTAAGTCTACAGGTCCACAACATACATTTTTGTTTCTTGTCATGCAGATAGTCTTCCCTAAAGCCAGGGGTGGTGATCTTATTAATTGTACATTAGAAAGGGGGATGAGTTGGATTATTAGGTGCAGGGGTGATAAACCGCCTGGTTTGAATGAAAAGGCACATATAGCTGCCTTCTTGAGAAAGAAGAGATGCTATAGACCTTAAATATATTATCGATAATATTTGTATTGACATCAGTACGGCTACCGTACCTGTTTATCGTTTGGAACCAACCATTGGACCCAGCGCATGGTACTGTTTGTGGCTGTTATTATTTCTATATCCATTGCATTAGCTGGGTCCCAGCTCCGTTGCCTTGGTGTGTGCTTTGTTTGTTTCTTAAGTATTCCCATTAACCAAACACCCAGATATTCAAACCATTGAACAGCAAGCATAACACATGATTATTTTGAACAGCAATACACAGTCCAACAACATGCAGGGTTGATTGATGGCAACAGGCCATCAGGTTTGGATGTATGAACAGGGCAGATGCATCAACGTAAATGCAAATATGTATGAACCAACAGGACAAATGTCCAGGGGTGTTAATTGTGATTGCACATACCAATTTCAATTGGAATGGAATATATGTGGTTATAGGGTAGGGTGAAGAAAATATAATTAACACCTTCAAATACCAATACATATGCTGTACATTTCTAATAGCTGCAGATATATACACACTACAGTTCTACCTACAGTTTCCTATGTGATAACTACTTCAAGTTGGTGATAGGAATGTTACTGCTACATCAATATACATTTTCATTTTTATTCATACACATTCATATCTGGCTCTGTTCAGCTACATCATCCTGCTACATTTGCTTTATATAGCTATAGACAACTGTGGATGTTTGGTATTTCAGACAACCATACTATCTGCATATTGCAGACTGAGAGCAACATATCCAGATTTTGGGATACACATTCCAGCTGCAGTGACATTTTCAACACGTTACTGTTTGGTTCTGCTTGTCACATTCATTTCATTCTGTATTGACTGCAGTATACTTTATTCAGGAGTTATTACTACTTTATTGGTGGATTCATAACTCTTTCTAACACTCTCTCACTTGTTTTATTTTTACAATTCAGGATGGTACTTAATTCTAAGCTTTATTGACATGTTTTACCTGTAGTTCTAACAATCCTTTCCAACAGTCTCAATTCTGTCATGTTTCTGTATTTCAACAGGGATATATTTCACACATGTGTTTTACTCAGCTTCTGCAGCTGTACTTTTCAGCCTGCTGCAGGTTATGTACTATTATATTACAGGTGGGACATCTTTATTTCAGACTTGTTTCATTTTTCTGTTTGGATTACAGACTGCATCACACTTTTGTAATCAAGCAATACTTGCAAACCCTCTTACACTGTTACTTGCACATTTTATTAATTAGTGACTACACTGCACTCTTTTGCTAACTGTCATACTTATATATTTATTTACAGTTACAGGGAGAGGATTACTGACCTGCCTGGTGGCGCAACCGTGCCAGCCTATCGCCATAGGCTCTACGGTTCGCAGAATGGACACCTGCAGCTGTAATATAAATAAAGTAATATTGGAATACACATCTCCATAATATCAGCTAGGTTAATTTCTTACATAATTAATTACATGTAACTTACTCAGTAGTGGGGCATTGGGCATTTGCCGGGCCTCCTGGATCCAATGGTTCAGTTGCTCCTGCTTCCGTCTCTTCAGGTCCGCATGGTGGTAACGGACCTGCTCACCAGTCCTTGGTATCCCTGTGGCACTGGTGAGATCATGAGCCAACAGGTCCCACGCCTCAGCCCTATATGCTCCCCATAGGACCTGGCCCTGCATGAGTTGGGCCTCATGATTGTGGACAAAGAGCCAAACCATATATTTGGACTCCTCAATGCCCCACCTCTGTGCTCGAAAGCAACTACCCTCACCTACACCTGACATTCTGGCTGCAAGTCGGTTCTACAATCGGTTATGCTGTGTATTCCCATCTATGGGGCTTATATATGCCGTTTTTTCCGCACTTATCTGTGATTGGCCATTTTGGAATTGTATCAGCTTCACAAAACCTGCTTTGTCATGCACCTCTTTCTATTCATTCCTATATATATATATGCTATTACTGCATTTCTAAGTGCAACTGTCATGGCTTAGTGGTTCAGTACCTTGACTATGGTGCACGGTATCCTGGGTTTGAACCTGGCCACTGCTTTTTATATTTTATGACTGTCTACACAGGCTAGGAGGTGTGTCTGTGTAAAGGCAGTTTTGTTACAGCTTGCTTAACGTTGCCCGTCGGCTAGCTTGTTCGCACGGCGCGCAGCTCCGCGCAAACGGGTTACGCTGGTTTACGCATCATTTGGCTGTCAGCACGCATATTATGCTCAACTCAGCCATGGGCACACAGTTTCAGCGTGTTAAACCACTGCTCACCTACAGGCACTAATTTTACACCTGTTAAACCACTGCTCACCTACGGGCACTCATTTTACACCTGTTAAACCACTGCTCACCTACGGGCACTCATTTTACACCTGTTAAACCACTGCTCACCTACGGGCACTCATTTTATACCTGTTAAACCACTGCTCACCTACGGGCAGATGCACTCAACTTGTTAAACTGTAGCTCAGCTATAGGCACATCTGACATTTTTTTTTTATTTTGTTATCTCACATTTCTTCAAAATATATGGCCCATTTCATTACATTTTACATAAAATATAATTTTATATGTGTACATATATGTCAGGGACTTGTTTCGTGCTTATTTCACTAAAAATAAAAATTGATGTTGGGGGGGCTCGAACCATGACTACCTGCTCTTCAGCCGACGTCCCTACCACTACACTATTGCTTCTTGGCTTACTTTGCATATTTAGTTCTTATATGCTTTTCCACTGACTGCTAACTGTGGCTAAGCTACGGGCACGCCCGTACAAATGAGCGCACTCATGGGCAAACATCTTTACAATTTAAAAACAAATTATAAGATGTTCATTTGTACATTTTATGTTCGTAGTCTGTGGGGGCATGTGTTGTGTTGTAATTATTCACATTTACATGGGCTCTGTCGTGGGGGTTTACTTTCGGGACTTTTACTCTTCTGGGGGCGTGTCCGTTTGCAGGGCTTGGCCTACGGACATGCCCCCTACTGTCTTCTATGGACCGTGTAAGCCTTAGGTGTGATTCAGCATGCCCTCATGCATATGCATGACATGCTGACGTCACACCGTTTAACTGCAGCCTCTGTGTAAGCCTTGTAACTCTTACACGGAGGCTTCGTGAATCCTGCCCTCTGTTTTTCTGAGTCTGTTTGACTTCAAAGTTTATATATATATATATATATATATATATATATAGGTCTACCTGATAACACTGACACACCAAAACACCAACAACGAAATAACCGACTCGAAAAAAACGACAAACAAAGTTCAAAAACACGAAACTTCACATGCCCAACAAACCAAAATCCTGACAATCAACAAAACAAATACCTTTCCCGAAAAACACACACACAACACAAGCACACCAAAAACCTTACAAACCTGTGCTAAACCTTACATACACAACTATCTATGCACTAACCTTAACCCAAACCCTAACTCTAAGGTCTGTCACTATCGCACACTTACCTTATCCGCACCCTAACTCACTTAATCCACCCCTAACCCTTAACTCTGTCACTATCGCAGACACTTACCTTACCCGCTCCCTAACCCTAACTCACTTAATCCACCTCTAACCCACAAGTCCATCACTATCGCACACTTACCTTACCCGCACCTTAACCCTAACTCACTTAACCTGCCCCTAAACCTAAAGTCCATCACTATCGCACACTTACCTGACCCGCACCCTACCCTAATGTCCGTCACTATCACACACTTACCTTACCCACACTCTGACCCTAATGTCTGTCCCTATTGCACACTTACCTTAACATGTCAGTGTTCTCAGCATCGGGATTCTCAACTGTTAGTCTTCTCCATTGTCGATCTTCCGGTGTTGGTGTTCTTGTCATCGGCGTTGTGCACTTTCGGCGTTTTCAGGTAGACCCATATATATATAGATATATATATATATATATATATATATATATATGGGTCTACTTGAAAACAATAAAAATCCACATTACCAAAGACAACATCACAGAGATGACATTGCTGAAAACTGACTTTCATGGATGACCAGAATGTCGAAGGATTTCACAGGGTAAGTAACCAGGTGGTCAACAAGGAGAAATTTGCCCTTTTCCCCACTGTAATGTGATTCCACAGTTAGTATATTTAGTTACGGGGTGGGTGTGGGGGGGCATAGGCCCCCATCTCTGTGGGTTTGAGGTAGTGTGGTGTGTTCATTGTTAGATGGTGATCAATGGGATACTTACAAGTAAAATTCTTTTGCATTCTGGTCATTCGTAAAAGTCAGGTTTCGGCAATGTTGTTTTGGTGATGTTGTTTTCAGTAGTGTCGATTTTCTTTGTTTTGAGGTAGACCCATATATATATATATATATATATATATATATATATATATATATATATATATATGTATTACTTATGATGGAATACACCCAACATTGACAGACATGCCAATACATATGAGCCGCAAACAGCATTTTTAAAAGGGGCAAGCTCACCTCACTCCCCTGCTAATTTTATATATTAACTCCAGTTGTAAAAACACGGATTCTTCCGCCCTGGGAACTGTATGATCTTGTATATATATATATATATATATATATATATATATATATATATATATATATATGGGTCTACTTTACTTACCCAAAAAACCACATCACTGACATTCACATAACCAAGATGAATACACCGACAAACCAGAAGACCGACATCCGGAACACCGACATTCCAACCTGAAGTAAGTAACCACTTGGCCAGCCTGTTGAACTTTGCCCCTTACCCCCATGGTAGTGCGATGTTGGAGTTGGTATATTTAGCTAAGGGGATGTGGGGGGCGAAGCCTCCTCCCCATGGGTGGGTTTAGTTTTGATGTTTTTTTGGGACGGCCAAGAGGTTACTTACCTCGGGTTGGAATGTTGGTGTTCCGGATGTCGGTCTTCTAGTTTGTCGGTGTATTTGTGCATGTCATGTCAGCGATGTGGTTTTTCAGGTAAGTGAAGTAGATACATATATATATATATATTTATATATATATATATATATATATATATATATATATATATATATATATATATATATATATATATATATATATATATATGAGAGAGTGAACTTGGGGATGGGGGCTTGCTCCTTTGGCAGGGGTGAGTTGGGTACACAGAAGTTTGCTGTCCTGAAAAAAGAAAATATTACTTTTGTCATTATTTTGAGTAGCAACCTCCCAAAGTTTTAGTAACCCCCCCACCCAGAAACTGATCAGTCTGTGTAGGATCCTGAATGGGTAAACTACGCATAAAATACCTTGGAGTGCAGCATCAGAATATGGCACAAGTCCTACTTCTCTCAAGTTGGGGACTGTTGCGTCAAAAATAAAGGTATGTCAGTCTTGAAGTGCCTACAGAAGGTTAGACAAGAACATAGAGAACATGAACAAACTGTGTATATGCCTAAACACATGTTCACAATAAAATATTGACAAAGCCATAGAGACTGACACTACTAATCAGTGTATATTTTATTAATGGTATCTGCTTCTCAAATGGCATGAATAACCAGTGCACACATAGATGTTATGTGTGTGCATTAACCAAGTCACATGCTGCATTCCTTTCCATTTACATTTAGCATAACACATGCAATAAAAACAAGCATTAGTAAAGGTTACTTAACCGTAAACACCTCAGATTACTTTTCCAATGACTAAAGAATTTAGCTGTGTTTGAAATTACTGCTTCTTAACCATTACTCTTGAACCCTGCTTATTTACGTGCTCTTAAAATTAATAATACTTTGCTTTTTCCACCCCACCACCTATCAAAGGGCATGCCATATACCTTAGCATTGCTTATTTCCTGACAATGATATTTCTGAATATTTATTTTTAATAGCATCTATAATATTTTTAATCAAAATTCTTGGCCTCCTCAAATATTTAGCTTCTGAGTTAAATTTCTCAAGTATCTAGACAGCTCATTTTTGGCCCCACTAGACGTGGAATAGTGAGCTGGATAAGTCCTTTGGGGGTATTCTCCACTAAGTCAATTGTAGCACAAGGGCCTATGTGACTTTGTGTTTCTGACTGACTTTATGTCATTCATTAATTCTTCTCCTAGTCAAAGGTCCTGCAGCTCAACACTTCTGGAATGCACAGTTAATCACTAGGTTCTGCTACTGGCATTGCTCAATAGCCTGGCCATCTTTCTTGTGGTGTGAAACTAGTCAGTCATTTTCTCCATGAAATGGTCTTGCTCATTGACTCTTCTTTTGCTACAGGTTCGGCTATATGCTCATTCTGGGCTTAGGGTCTTGGGGGAGCCCTACTGCTTGTTGCTCACCATTTAACTGACATTCAGAACATCATCACTGGAAGGTCACCAGTGGCTTGTAATGGTGTCTATAACTGAAGAAGAATGAGAAGGTGGGTGTTGCATTTATTTTCACTTTCAGTTAGAATGCATATAGTTCAGAGGTGTGGGGGCTTGTCCCAAAGACAGGGGGTTCAAGAGGCACTTTCCTCTGCAAAATAAGACATGGTTTTGTGTTTGTGACCTTGGGAATGCCACTGTTTTGAGTGGTGACCTCCTAAGAATTTAGATATTTTGGCTATGAATAATCACATGTTGAGTAAGCAAAACAAGATTATTGATAGTAACCCCATCTCGGGGGTTATTCATAGAAGGTACATGGCAGCTGTTATCACTTCTGTGGTATCATGTTGCTTCTCTGATGTTTTTTTTTTTACACATTCATTTTTCTAATATCTTAAGTAAGCCATTGCCTTGTTGGATATTTCTTATTGGCTTACCTGTCTTCTTCAGGTACCATGTCTAAGATTCACAATATTTCCTTGGAATCATAAGCTGTTAGTAAGTTATTAGGCAAATGATCATAGAGGCCATTGAAGATCCTAACCAGATTTCCAAGTTATCATATACTCCATAGGTCTGCATTGTAGTAATTTCTGAAAATTGTAACTCTGTCAGGAAATCAAAAATATCTTCCATTTTGGCAAAGGATGCTATGCAGTATTCAATTCTGGACTGATAATAGATTTTTTTATCTTGTTCTCTTGTTCTTTCCCTTCCTTCATTAGGACAGCTGTCCCAGTGTCCCACATCCTTGCCAGGTCTGCCAGCATGCCAGTCTAACCCTGGTCCAATGCCCACAAATGTTGCCGGTGTCAGCAAGGAACATAAGGGTGTCCTGTGGGGGTCACACTGTCATGCATCATGCCAGGGGATTTTTACATTTTGGCCTACCTATGTTCTCCCTCCCTCCCTTGTGAACCTACTGTTATGCTTGAGGGGCAAGAGTGCAATTAAGATGTGCAGCATATTGCTCTGCCTCTGTGAGAAGTCAGCCATGTCTCTATATTATTCCCCTCTTTTTGGCATGCCTACCAGCATGCCATTCCCAACCTCCACCAGGGATCAACACAGGAGATGCCCCCAGGTTGGGTTTATCCAACCCAGGATGGCAGTGCCTACCCCTCCCTACCACTCCTTCAGTTGCCTGAGGCACTAATTGAACTCAGGTCAGCTGGGCCATAAACAGTACTTTATCCCTCTACATCATGACAATGAGTTGACTGATAGTAGCTTTGAAATATACACAAATAAAAACATCTCTTGATTCATCTATTTCAGTACTTGTAATAAAAATCTAGACCATTTACACCTCTCTCTCTCTCTTAATCAAACCTTCAGCACATTTCAGTCTATTCAGTCCATGTCCCATGTTAGGCATCACAAAAAGCATAGGGAACTGTCCTGGGCTCACTGAATTTTCCACTAGTACTTGTTTCTAGTCAATAATGGATTATAATTGTGGCAAAAAGGGTGCCCACCTGCAGCTTACAGCTCTAAGGGTTCCCAGGTAACCCATTCAGCTTATTCTGCTCTGTTCATCCATCTAAAAGGATTTAAAAAATTTTCATCACATCAGCACTGTTAACTCATTTTATTACTTTATGCACCGAATGTAACAGTTGCTGATTTTCAACATGTAATAAAAATAGTTAAAAAGTTACCTCGAGTATTTCCTTGTACTTGGGTGACAAAATCTCTGAAGACATGCTCAGCACATCTCATTTGAATGAAGTTTGTCTCACAAGAATAAGGAAATACTCGCAATGGTGTTTGATTGCTTTTTTTCTTTTTTTCTTCCACCACTGTGTTCATATGCTGCATATGGATTCTTACTGCACATACTTTTAAATGCCTGACATCAGCCTTTTCCTGCATGAGGATTTGTAGCTCTGAACTGCTTCTGATATCAGCTCATCATACCTTTGAAATGAACTGTGTGATTTTGCATAATATCTCCAATTTTTCTCAGGTTTTTGTCCTGTCTAATGAAATTTGTGATAGTCTGGAAAACTGATGAGTGCTATAGTCAATCTCCAGGATTCAATAAACTCTGTGTAGGTTCTGTATACAACCTACATGGTGTGTACCTGTTACCGCAATGGTGCTCATTGTGCGACATTGTGCAATACATATTAAAGACGAGTGGCACATCTAAGCAAGGTTTCATGGCTCTTAACATTGTTGCTGGCCGCAAAACCTTGCAAGCGAATCAGATAACAATGTTGTGTAAGTCAAAGCACCAACAGTCCGTGGATTTGCACAAAATGCTACAGTGACCACCAGGGCTAAACAGATAGCACCAATTCTCCACATTTCTCTACAAAGGCTAACATAATGCAAGGATACGGATTACGTAAACAGAAATATGGACATAAAATGTCACATGGATGTGTTACAATGAAATGCAAACATACCTGTTCTCCCCTTTGAGCAAGACCAAAGGCATACATAATGGGGAGACAAGAGCCCATAAAATATGTACAGATATGTAATATTGCACTTCCACACCTAGGAAGTTGATGGAATAAATAGGTTGCACATTAGCATGAACTGTCTGAATAGCATATGCATACACCTGGATTTGAATCCAGTACCATCTGGCCCCCCACAAAATCAATGGATAAAAGCATTAATAGATGGTGCCACAGATTCAGTTAATTAGCACATGCATTTAATACAATCAATAGTAACTGTCACAGTTTAGCAAGGATTACCCTTTGTACTCCCCCATACTTGCTCCCCATATCACCACTGTTCTATGTTCCCCATTTATTTCCTCTAAAGCATTATTGTGTTGTAGTGGGCATCAGCCACCAACAGGTAGCAATGCTGATACAAAAGCAGTTAAACATAACAGATACAGCTGTATTTGGACCCAGTTCTATCTGGCCCCAGTAAGGAACATCTCACCACATTAAGTGCATTAAAATCTGCTGCCTTAGAGTCAGTTAAGTAGCAGGTGTATGCAACAGATGTTAAGTCTGCCAGTTGCTATTCAGTCTCTAAAATACACATGCTACTCAACTGAGTCTGTGGCAGCATTGATACATTCCTTTTTGGGGCCAGATGGTACTGGGTTCTAATACAGGTGTATGCAACACTTTCAAATGCATTTACATTTGCTCCATTTAACATTGTATAAACGTGGTGCTTGAAGGTGCATAATGCCGAGCACCATGTTTGCATGATGGTAGGCATCATGCAACACTTTCAAACAGTGTCTGCACTCCCAGTAAATGCAATTACTGCAGCTGGTGGAAAAACATCATTCGACATTGGTCTTGATTCATGGTAGGCATGGCAGGTGTGCATGGAGAGGAAGTGAGATTTTGTGCTCAAAGTTGGGTTGTCCAGGTGTCCAAAGTGTTTGTTGGACTCCTAGTGAAGGAACATGGGCCAAGGCTATTGAAGAGGGACTATTCTGGCTCAGAGTAAAAGGCAGAGGCACGGGATAGTCTTGTATGGGCTGTGACCAGTGTTACCAGTATCCCCTGCACTTCTGAGTAAATAGACACCACTACAATGACCTCCAGAGGAGGAAGATTGATACCTTTGAATGTTGGATTGAGGAATGTAGGACTGGGGTCACCCCACAGATATGTAAGTATCAATTACAGAGACTATTTGCAAGAGTGAAAAGCTGATTATAGTCAGAACTGGTATTCATAATGGTATTCTGTTCTGTTTTTTTCCACAGCTGCCACAGAGGGAGAACTGAATGTGAGAACTCATGTCGCTAGATTGGTCCATATGAGAGAAGCATGTGGTATGTATGCATCAGAATAGTACTGTTGTTTTAAGATTAAAAGTTAAATACAGCTTTTATTGGTATTTTATTTTATACAGTTGTATCAAATTCAGCATGCATATCTCAGCTGTAAAAGCAAGTATACATGCATTAGTCTGTAGCACAAATAATAATAGATTACATCAGCAGGCCATATGGGAGACAACTTGTTGGGAGGGCTGCATGAAACGGATGTGTAGGCTTGTGCAAGTATCAAAATACTGGCAACCCATACCATTGGAGAAGTAACTGTAGGGTACTACATCTACTCTGCTGACTAGACACACACAGTAAATTGCAGTAAGAACAGAACCCCAGACTACAGAACACAGTATTTAAAGCAAGCACCATGGCACAAGTCTGACTTTTATATGGCTGCAGACCAACTTATAGTGGATGACATCAGCAGTGCATGTTGGAGAGAAGAAGTTGGGAGGTCTGCATGAAATGAATTTTTAGGCATGTGGAAACATCAAAATACTGTCAATCCATAGGATTGCAGTGGTAACTGTAGGATACACACGTCTGCTCTTTTGGCTAGAAATAGACATACACACACACATGCCCAGTTGACTGCAGTGAGAACAGAACCCCTAACTATCTAAGTACACAGACTACAGAACACAGTAGATTACACAAGCACCACAACCCAAGTATAACCTTTTACAAGACTACAGGTGAACTTATAGCAGATGACATCAGAAGACATTTTTTGGGAGACAAAATGTTGGGAGACATGCATAGGCTCATAGCTTCATATGTACATAGGAGGCTACTAGCCTAATGGCCCTACAGTATTTAGAAGCCTAGCTGTGTAGAAACACAAGTACCCTTATTCAGCATAGTTGGATGATCATTGTTAGCAGAGCAATTTTGTGAGCAGCACCAACTGGCCCTGTCTGTAAGGGGACATAGGTGCCAGGCCAGAGGTGACTTTACTATCACCCAACCAGCAGTCAAGGTTGCACTTGAACAGGGTCATTGAGGAGCACTGATTCACACACAGTGGGAGCTTATTACAGAGTAGTGTGAGTTGATGGGGGATATATCTGGCTCTCAAGCATGTTCTGTTTATGTCACAAGCTAGGTTGAGAACCCTGCACCAAGTTACTCTTGTCTCATTTGATTTGCAGATGTGCAGCATTTCCAATATGTCATGTTTGGAGGCCCTAGAGTCTCCCAGGCAGAACCATGTATTGTCTCCAGTTGCTACAGGTGTCTGGTGAGGTACAGACAGAAGGGAGCATTGTATTCAATTAGTGGTCTGATAAGGATAGAATACAGGAGAGGTATGACCAACCTGGTCTTGGATGTGATGTCAGTATATATGATGTGCACAATGCAGAGTGTGGGTGTCACCACTATGGACACATAGTGATGAAAATGTAGAACACACATTCCAAAATCTCACAACACTGTGTTTGAGGTTAGAGGAGTGCTATGTATATCACAATAAGCAGGGCTACTTCATTGCCAAAGGGGACAATGAGCCATTGTATGCTTTAAGGTTCAGGTCATGGGTTTGACACCAATCATTTGTGTATGGCATCTCCTTCCATAATATGTTACCATCATTGGGGGAATCTATATTATTGTGTCCAGTTACCAGTCATCTGCACACTTGATAAACCACAGGCCATCTACCATTGCCTGTGCTTCAGGGAAGTAGTTTCCAACACAGATCCTTGTGGTATTCTAATGATAACTGGCTACTGGTGGAGGTGCAGTCCCCAACTTTGAGAGTCTGTGTTATGTCAGTGAGCCAGCTGCCTATACCTGCACACTGTATGGCTTAATTCCCACATGGGAGATCTTCATTAGGACACATCAATGGGTGATGATAGTGTCAAAGGCCTTGGATAAGTCAACATAGGTGGTATGTACTGTTATCCCTCATCCAGGTCTGTGGGATCAATATCCAAGAAGTCCACAAGGTTTAATAATCAAGATGTACCCTTGACAAAAACAAAATGGGTAGGGTCAGGTGTGTTGAAGACCACCTATGTCCCTGTAGATATGGACCATGCTGATTCCTTCCCTAGCTTTGCTGATAAGTGTTTTAGACATATGGGTCAACAGTTGTAGATCTGCATGTTACCAGATAGATGTGCACTGCACAGAACACAACATTTGATATTACATTTTGTATTGTGGTTGATAGATATGTGGAAAAGTAATGAGATGCCAGGGTTGTAGTGATTGGGGGGTGGCAATAGATGGATGTATTGTAAATATGTGAAAATATGTGACATGTTTTACATAGGGACCTTAGTTTGTAATGTTTACACATGTAATTTCATGTCATACAGTGGAAATGGATAGTAAACAGCAGTAATACAGCATAATATATACATTTCCATAGAGTTGTGAGCAGCAGGTTTGGACAATGGTTAGCAAAGTGCATATGCATGTGAGGTAAACATTTTTGTGCATGGGTAAGCAGAGCACAAAAGTGAGCTGCATTGCTAACATCTGAGTGTTAGTATTGAGTATCTAACATATACCTGCTGGTTATCAGCACTGTGTTTGTGCAGTGGTAGGCAGAGCACAACAGTGGCAAACAATGCAATTTCAGGGTTATTGCATGTACAGGCAGTTGCATATCTGTTGTTAGCAAAAGTGAAGGCCATGCCAATCTAGATAGCACAAATACATTTACAGAACTATAGTACACAGCATACCTGCAGTCATACGTTTGATCATAAATGTGATAATATATAGATTACTAAATCAATAAAAGTGACAGTGTATGAAATATGCTGTATTTGAACCCAGGACCATGTGTATGGCAGTCCTGCACTTATACCTGTTGCCACAAGAAGGTTGAGGAAACATTTGTCTATGTTGCACTTCATTGCTGTACACTGCAATGTCAAAGCAGTAAAACAAAGGTTGCACAAATAGTACTCCATGTGTTCATGATGGTCAAAAGCATTAATTCAGTGTATCCGGTTTCTAGTTTTGGCTGCCTGCTTCCTACGTGGCTCATTTTTTCCTGTTTCCACAATGCCTCACTTTGCGCAAACCAGATAAGCAGAGCTAAACCTGAAATTTATTTGTTCTCCAGTTCTGCTATTTGCACTACATGGCACATCATGCAAAAAGTGGAATTAAAAACTAGAAAAATAAGACAAGAAAACAAGGAGACATACATGAAATTAGGAAAAGCAGTGTATGACATACACAGTAGAAAATGATAGCACACATTAGATATTTCTACATAGTTCAGAATTTGAATTCTCACACCAATGCAGCTTCAGAAAACAGGAAGTAGGCCTTATTCCTCTTTGTCACACAAACTGCTTTGCAGCAAAGAACTGAAGTAATTCTTCACACAACCAACTGCAACTGAATGTACACTGCTAGCAAACCATGAGCTATTATTTGTACATTTAATCATCTTTATTATATTTGGATGTAGTGCACTTAGTGATCACACAACATGTTATGATAATGCTTGCAAATATACAGATCTGTCTTACATTTCTGTGTTTCTTGGTAATTCATCACTTTTCTGACCAGTAGCATGGGACATGCAGTGTGTAAGCCATTCCATATCATTGGCCTTAAAGTGTGTGAGGATATTAACTGGAAGTAATATGATATGCAGTTGCCAGCAAGTGAAGACCAGGTTGAATGGCACAGACAAGCATGTACTGTTCTTTTGGGAGGAGCATAGGTGAGTTACTGTTATGGCATGAACATTGGGGGGGCAAAGCTCAGTTACTGTTATCATACAAACAAGCATAACCTGTTCTTTTATGGGGGAGCAAAGGTGAGTTACTGCTATGGCACAAACAAGGATATGATACTCTTGTAACTCTACTTGTTCTGCATCCTGGCTGTTGTTTGATCTTTGGAATGGTTGTGAAGTCAGAAACTGCAATGTGTATCATTACTTTCTAATTTCTCTCTTTAATGATTTAGCAGTACAAAGGTATGGTGCTAAACTGAGGGCATGCAGTGATCATCAGTACTTTTGAGAGGTATGACTGTGTGAATCTTTGATGCCTGAGGCCTACAACTTATTAATGGACACATATAAGTAAAATAAGTCTTTGCTGTCACATGTTAAGGTTCTTTTTGTACAAGTCCACCACTATTTACTTGATTACTGTGCCAACTTAAGAAATACAAGGATATGCCATAATATTATTAAAGAATACACTCTAGGTTCAGGAATTACCTTGCAAATGCAGCGGTGACACAGTTTTAGTTCAGGGCTGACTGATGCAAACAGTACACAGCCAATACATGGGGAGGTAAAGGTTGTGTGAGTTGCCTGGCATCAATTTTATTATATGTATGTGAGTAGGAGAAAAGTATTAGGCACCTAGATGGTCAGTGAATGTGCTATGCTTTGTTTCTTAGCCAAAGCAAAGGCATACTGAACATGCCTATGTCTGCCTCCAGCCACAGCAGCTGGTGGTTCCCCCTCTGAGTCCTCCTCTGACTGCAGCCTAGGCATTGGTGGAAGGATGTGTGTCCCTTCCCCTTGCTGATCCTACTGCAGCTGTTTCCACAGGATCAGACTATGTAACATAGCACATACTGTAAAGAATTGTGTACATGTGCATGGATTATACTGCAGGGCTTCACCAGATGTATCAAGGTACTGGAACCGTGACTTCAGTAGCCCAAATGCATGCTCTATGATGTTTCTGGTTTGAGCGTGTACTAATTATGGTGTTCTCCCTTGGCTGTGTGTGTACTTCTGATGAGTGTCATCAGCCACGATTCCAGTGCATAGCCAGCATCCCCCAGTAAATGGCCCTGTGGGATGATCCCCCCTAGCAAACATCTGGTACAGCTGTGATGTGTGCCAGATATGAGAGTCATGATAACTGACAGGGTTGCAGCACACACATTCAAGATGATTCCCTGGGAATTACACATGACTGGACAGTTGATGGAGTGGTATCCCTTGTGATTAATGTAGATTCTACCCTGCTCACCAGGTTTTGCCTTAATGTGTACATGAGTGCAATCTATAGCACCCAGCACTTCAGAGTAGTGCACTACATGGTAGAACTGTTGCATATTTCTGTCCATCTCCTCAGAACTACAGGGAAAACATATGTGCTCACTGGCATGTATGAGCATGGCATCCAGGAACTGGTGGTGAATTCTAGATGCTGAAGCTTGTGACACACCCATCATGTCTACAGCTGGTCTTTGAAAAGTACCTGTAGCTAAGATTGTAAGGGCTATACATACCTTAGTTTCCACTGGGAAGGGTTCCCCTCACGTGCCCCTGCCTCTGAGTTGAGGGCGGCAGAGTTCTTGGAATGTGTCCCTATCCACTCTGTAGTGCTCTTCAATATCCATATCATGTAACATCTGAAATGTTACCTGGGGCCTGAAAACCCTTCTCTTCTTCAGCCTAGGCCTGTTGACACCAGCAGCAGCACCACTGGCTTCAGCTTCTAGCTGATACAGTTGGATTAAAGCAGCAGTAGCCCTTAACATTGTGCCCCTGTAGATTTTCTGTCTCTCTAATCCAGTAGTATTGAAGTATGCAGGAAAAACCAGTATGAAGTCTACATGGATGCTTTATAGCTTGTTGAATAACTCCACCATCTTGGATTGGTTCATTAACTTGCAATTCACCCACTTATGCTGTAATTAGTGCCTATTAAACACAACTGCTGCTTGCTCATTAGTATGCTATGCGCACCTCAGTGCACATTAGTGCACCTCCATGCACCTCTGTGTAAACAAGATAAGCACAGGCAAAATTGGTATTACTTTCCACTGTTCCCATGATATCATGCAAACATGGAGCACAAAAAGTGAAGGAAAGGTTGCACACCCTGTATTAGAACCCAGGACCATCTGTACTCCAGCCCTACACATACACATGCTGCCACAGGAATAGTTACATGACAAGCACTGGGAAACTTGCCATTCATTCCTCCTTTTGCCATGATTTCTCTAAGCACTGTATCGTGCAAACAATGACCAAAATTATAAAAAAGTACTTAAAGCAGACAAAGATGACACATTTTGCCAAGAAATGAAGAGGAGGTTGCATCTTAATTAAACAGAACTTATGAATTGTGCTCTGCTTATGTGCATTTTCACCCTTCACAGACCTGTGTACACCTCTGTAAGTCTAATCTGACACAATCCCCTGATGTCATCATTCACTATTGCCATCCATTGAAAACAAATACTGAGGGAATGCCTGCACAATGAGAACATCACCAGATGGTTCCACTTTATTGGGATTCAGCAATTCTAATGAGTTTAGACCTCATTTGCATATTCATCATACTGACAGCCCTGAATCTACATTGTTGACAAAAGTGTAGCCAGGGAAACTGAAGGAGAGCTGAATGTTGAACACACAAGGGAGGGTATTACTTTGCTGTATATCAGCACAGAGGAGTACTTTTTTGAGACATTATGCCTGTATTTCATCAGCTACATACTGCATATGCTTACATGCCACTATGAATAGTCTATCTCATTGGGTTTACACTTTTAGCTGTCTGCGTTAGTTACAAGTATATTCTTTATCTGGGGTGGGGTAGGGAAGCTGCATTTATGTAATGGCAATTAAAAGGATATGTTGCTATTGTTAATCTCCTTTTGTTGCATTTACTCTGTACAGAACTGGAATTATGTGTCTGCTGTCACATGATAAGGTGAGTTCTGTACAAATCTGACAACTTTTGCTTGCTCTTCTGTCCATGTAAACTCCTTTCTGCGACTTTATTAGAAAAGCTTTTGAATACATGGTAACACCAGCACAGAGTCTACACAGTTGCTTTAGAGCTTGTTGAATCACTTCACCATGTTGGTTTGCTTGATTAGCATACAATTCAGCTACTTATGCTGTAATTAGCATGCTACGGTATTTAGCTTGTTTGCGCATGAGTGTGTGCTGCTACATGGAGTTTACTGAACTTAAAAGTATTTGTGCCCATGTGCGGACTCAGTGAAAAATGTCTATTGAATCCCTTCTGAATGTATAATAACAGACTTTAGAGTTTTATGGATCTTATTGTTCATAAAATGTATGTTGATGCAAACCCTGTTGTTCTTTTAACTTTTTGGGTGAATTAGAGTAATATCTAAAAATTGTTCTTGCTTTTAGACTTTTGAATTCTAAGTATTTTGGCTTTATCCATAACTCTTAAGCAAAGAAGTTGAGATACATGTGCCTTATATTTTTTATTTTTATTCTATTCCTTGTGAAATTTGTGGTTTGTTGGCACATTGCTGAGGATTGCTGTCTGTCACTAAATAATGAGAGCCATTTTATTTTTAGGCTTTATAACCCTCTCAAAATATACAAGAGCAATAGTTAGAACCTTGTGTCCATTATTGTTTGAGTCTTTCTCTGATTTTTGTCTTAAGAGATTGAGCGGTATTATTTTTCATCACAGTCAAATGGGTTGCACACAACAAAGATGCTGTAACTGCTTGGTGGAGGTTGTTTGTGCATGAAAGTAACTTGTTCTGTTATCGTTTGCTCAGTTAACCATCTGCTTTGCAAGAATCATGTTCATTTGTTAGAAATAAATTAGAATACATGGTGGTGCCTGTGTACATGAAACAAAGCTGGAAGCCCATAGCTTTCAACTGTCCCAGAGTTTGCAAAATGCCCTTGATTTTGTCTCATATTTTTGGTTTTTCCTCATAAAATGTGTGTTTTCTGGCAAATGATCGAAGACTGCAGTCAATAAATAATGACATACATATGAGTTTCAGACTTCACGTTCTTCAGAAAGTACATGATAATGCAAAAGCTTTTATTTTAGCAATTTTCTAAATCTACAACAGTGATAGTTAATGTCTGTCCCTGATTCTAGGCCTTCCTCCATCATTATTTTTTGCTTTGTTCTGATTCTTGCTGTAAGAGGTTGAGAAGTATTATTTTTATAATAGTCAGATGATGTACACAGTAAAGTGGCCATAACTGCGAGGAGGGAGCAAGGTTTTCTGTGAATGAAAAGAACTTACCCTGTTGTCATTTGATCAGTTCAAACAGTCTGACTTTATAAGAGCAGTGTTCATTCATATGAAATGTGGGAATATGTGGGCTTTAAATACGTGACATACATGATTGTGTCCGTAATTATTATTTTATTTATTTTCACCATGATTAGACATTTGAAGTATCTACAGTCAACACTGGAACTATAATTGCTTTGCAATAATTGCTGCATTTATATAAAGCAGGGTGGAATACTTTACTCTGACCATTTTCAGCACAGTTGGACATTTGAGGGTATAAGTATCAGTGAATTATAATGGTAGAAATTTGAATGGTCTTAAATCAGGAAGGTGAACCCAAAAGAATATATGTATTTATGCATGGTCCAAAAAAAGTGTGTGGGGTTAGGGGGCCGATAGTTTAAAAACCACCAAGAGCCCAAGGTACATTTAATCCCACTGTTTCTAGTCCATATTTTGGCTTTATACCTTCAGTTTTCCCATGTCTTTATTAAACACTTGCTTATCCTCTGCCAATAAAGTGACAACTTCATCTGTACTGAGCTTATTACTATTCTTTGTTGCCATCATTTTAATGGAATACCATTTCAGCTCAATTGTTTATCCACTCTCTACTTCATAATATTGTTTTGTCTGCATCACTTGTATAAAGATTTACCCCAGGATTCAGTAAGCTAAAATCTCGTGTCTGAATAGTGGCACGGCCAGAACATGGCATTCAGAGCCTGTTTGATTCAGTAAACCAGGCTGGAGGCGTGAATGAGCCTGGCTGCACTATTCTGGCAAGGACACCAGTGAATAATGCTAATTACCTCATTTGCTGGTGAAAACCATGCAAATGAGGTAAATCAGCGATTCAGTAAACAGGCAGGCATCCGTGCCCGAATAGTGTCTGCTGCAGAAATGTATTTGGCTACTAGCCAAATACATTTCTGGAGAAATCAAAACGGGGGCATGACAGCTCAAAGTAAAGCATGTATTACAATCATTAGGCATGCCAATGGCCATTGGCATGGAATATAGCTTAAAAATTATAAAAATAGATTTTTTTGGCCAATTTGGGCCATTTAAGCATTGCGCAGTGGCACACAAACGAGAGTGTGCAGAAAATTTAAAAAATGTGAAAAGACAATTATGTGACATCTGCATTTTACCATTATATTGGGTAGCATACAGAACCAAAACAATAACAGGGAACAGTGGTTGCTAAGGAGAAAGGCTTTGATATAGTGGTGTAACAAGGGACTAAGACAGTGGGGTATGCAAGTGGGAGACCGTGTCCGAATGCACCTAACTTTAGAGGAGCTATAATTCTGCAGTGTAAGCAGGAGAAGCAGCTGACATGAAAATGGTGTTTGTCATGCTTGGTGTAAACACATTGGAGCTCCTCAGCTACCATTTGAGCTTAGCTAAGCACAGCTAAGCAAAGGGGTGTGTCTGTGGCTGTATTTACTTCTTCCATGAAATGAGGAGCATGTTTGCGTCCAGGGGAGGGCTATTACTGCTCAAAAGTATTTACTTTAGCTAAACGGGTTTGCATGGTGTGCACTGGGTCTTAAACGTAACAACAACAAAAAATGGAAATAGCAGAACTGTTTACATTTGGGCAGTGGGTTTGTGCTGTGCCCCATGTGGCTTAAAAGGGGCAGAAATGGGGAGGGGAAAAAACAAAAAAAAAAGGAAATACCAGAATAAAACCAAGTACAAATAGAGCTGGCAGGTGGAATGTATCATAGTCAGCCAATCACACAGGCAGCATCTGCAGCACAACAGTATAAACTATACAAACACCTTTCAGTCTGTTTTCTCCCACAATCTGTGCACCATTGGCGTACACACTCGGGGGAATTTTAACTGAGAAAATGTTAGGGGCTGCTGTCACTTTGATACATCAGTATGTGCTAGAGGCTGAGGGCAGTGAGGTGGATAATTCTGGCAACCACCCCAGCCTGAGGAGGAGGAGAAGAGTGTTCAGACCCAGGGTAACCTACCAGGGGCTCCATGATCTGGAGATAGTAGACTGCTACAGGGTGGACAGGGACATATTTCAGCAACTTATTGTGCTGTGCCGGCCTCACCTCTGACCCAGAGCCAACAGAGGGGAAACCATCCCAGTGGATACCAAGGTATGTGTAGCCTTAAGAATACTAGCTACAGATACTTTCCAAAGACCTACTGGAGACATCATGGGGGTCTCACAGGCATCTGCATCCAGGGTATTCAACTAGTTCCTGGATGTCATGCTACCACATGCCGGTGAGCACATTTAGTTCCCCAGCACCCATGAGGAGTAGTCCAGCAATATGCACCTCTTCCACCATGTAGCAGATTACCCGGAGGTATTGGGTGCCATAGACTGCATGCACATCCACATCAAACACCACCCAGTGAGCAGGATAGGGTCTACATAAACTGCAAAGGCTTCCACTTCATCAACTGCCAGGTCATGTGCAATGCCCAGGGCATTATCATGAATGTGTGTACTGGCAGCCCTGGAAGCTATCCCGACTCCCATATCTGGCATTCCTCACAGCTGTATCAAGGATTTGCCAGGGGAAATATCCCATAAGGCCATCTGGTGGGGGATTCTGGCTATGCAATGGAGCCGTGGATGATGACACCCATCAGAAATGCACATGCACCCACTCATGAATGCCATAATGAGGCACAGACACAAACCAGGATCATTATAGAGCATGTGTTTGGGATGCTCAAGTCACAGTTCTGCTGCCTTGACATATCTGGTAAAGCCTTGCAGTACTTTCCAGCCACATGTGGACACATGTTCATAGTATGTGCCATGCTACACAATATGATCCTGTGGAAACAGCTGCAGCAGGAACAGCACAGGGAAGGGCCACACAGCCCCCCATTACCAAGGTCCCCAAAGGCACAGAGGGACTTGGAGGAGAAACCCCCCGAGCCAGCTCTTGTAGGCAGATGGAGGCATGCCTAGTGTGGCCTGGCCTTGGCAAAGAGGCAACTCATAGCACACACACTGATACTGTAGGCACCCAGAGACTGACACCTCTCTCCAACTCGAACATACAGTAAAATGGATGACACACACATCACACTACCTGTAACTTATCATGTATAGGCAGTGTACTGCATGCATCTGACATAGGCAGCCCTCAAGCACTGTCCACACAACTGCTGCAGGCACAAGGTAAGTCAGTCTTCTTAACAATAAACAAATGTATTAGTATGTTCTGGCAGCATATCTATGGTATTGCTGCATGCCTCCAAGGAAATGGGGTGGCCTACTGGGATAGCAGCAGACAACTGACAGCTATGTGGGACACCAGGGGGCCAACTAACTGAGGGGTCATAGGTCACAGGCATGGATGTCAGTGTGTGGGTCCCATATTCACCCCTCAGCCTTACCCAGCAAGTCAGCTGTAGAAAACCATAAAGAAATGTCTGGCAAAGGCCCACAAATGGTGACAATGATGAAATACCTGCTACAGACTTACACAGTGATAGCACAGCAGTTCTTGCAATTGCAGTAAGGCTCTGAAGGGTACAAAATCTGAAACTGAAATGTATGCCATTATAATCTGACCTGTGGTCTTTAGTGATATGCCTCTAGTCCCAAAGACAGGGCACAATAGTATGCTAAATGGAACCAAAATGGAAAGCAAATATCAGCACAGTCTGTGCAAATGTGTACAGTTGACAGGTGTGCCCCCCATGTTCCCATAGAAATACAGTAACATGTATGTTTGCAGGGGAAATAGCAGCAGAGCACACATTGCCAGGGCTGTCCTAATACACATGATAAGTTGTTACATGTCCACAATATGCAGGGGTCCATGAGCTATGTATATGTGTGCTTAATACTGTTAGGATATGGCCACCACTTACTCCCGACTGTTGTGTTGTAGTGGCCTAGGTACAGTGCTGTCTTTGACAGGGCCATGTTCAGAGAACTGCAGTGCCAACTATTATGCATTGTTAAACTGGAACGGAACACAATAAAAGTCGGCCAACTATTATGCATGTCAGCTACACCTATGGTAGGAGATGTACACACTGTCCAGATGTCACTATATGTTAATGCAGGAAAGCTGTACACATCATGGACAGGGGGCCACACATATGGACAGTACACAGCATGGATTAACCTACACAGTGCCTACCATAACTCTCAACTGTACAGACCTATTGCAGAATGTACAGAGGTATGCATCATAATTGTGGTCTGTACAACATGAAATAGTGGTTGCCTGGCAATTCACTGGCAAATCACGCAAGTCTAAGATCAGAAAATAATGACAGATTGTAGTGTCAGACTGCATACCCATAGAAACATGCATGCTACTGCAAAACGTGTTATTGAGTCATCTTTCTAGGTTTGTAAGGCCGATACTTAAAAATGGTCCCTACATTTAGGCCGCTGTCCCCCAATATCACTTATGGCTTTGTCCAGATGTCTGGCTCTCAGAAGATGAGGTAGCTGAAGGTCAGTGTACTGCCAGTGTATAAAAGGCTGCCACCTTTCTGTGTCAGCACTGACAACATGTCAGTGGCCAGCAGCCATACCCCTGGAATGACACAGGTTGTCACAGAAGGAGCACAAGTATGCCTTGCATATCTGTTCTGCATGTCCTAACATTGCATTTGCCTGCCACCTATTTGCAAAACAAGAAAGGGTCATGTCAAAACAGCAATGCAGACAGTGGGGAAGCAGACATCAAACCCATAAGAGCAAACAAGCAATTACCAAACCGGTCTCCCAACTGTCTATGTTTGGCAGAACACGATTAACATCCTGTCCCCATGTGTGGGCCTTTGAATGTCATAGTTTGGCCTGTGCAGATGTCAGTTTGTGATGGTATGACAGCTAGGCCCACATGTAGCCTCATAATAACATATAGCAACACAAACCATCTAAGGACCACAGCAAATGGAGTGGTGCAATGATGGGCAACCTGCTAAATAGGTACACTCAGAGGTGTGAAGTCCACAACCCTGTGTGCAATGTAATGGCATGTACCTTGCCCACATGAGAATTACAAATACATAGCAGCCACTGTGGCCAAAGCCTGTGACTGGACTACAGAAGGATAAAGAGACACATATAAGGGGAAGGGGAACCACTGGCCAGACAAATGGAGAATGTGCAAGGCTATGGAACGTATCATCATGGAACTTATAAACAATGACATTGGTAATCTCCAAACTTTGGACCCTACCCAGTTTGGGTTTGTAAAAGGCAGATCATGTCTCCTAAACCTGATAGACTTCTTTGAAGTGGTCACCAAAGCCGTAGATGAGGGTAAGGTAGTTCACGCAGCCTATCTAGATCTCGCCAAGGCTTTCAACACCATCCCTCACGCTGGAATTATAGATAAACTCACTAAAGTAGGTATAAATCCCTATGTCATAAGATGGGTTGCCAACTGGCTCACTGACAGAACCCACACTGTGAAAGTAGCAGACTCTAAAATCCAACTTCAGACGAGTGACAAGTGAGTACCACAGGGTTCAGTCCTAGGTCCTCTCCTGTTTGGTATCTACTTCTCTGAAGTACAGGCTAACACAGAAGGTCTTTGGCTAACAAAGTTCGCAGATGACTGCAAACTAGGCGCCATAATCAAAACTCCTAACGATGTGGACATTCTACAAAAGGGCCTCACTGAGACAGATGCCTGGTGTCAAAGCCATGGCCTCAAGCTCAATGCCAAAAAGTGCATTGTCATCCCTTTTGGTAAAAACTCTGTACCCATGAACTACCACATAGGCGGTAGTCTACTTAACACCAAATGTGTGATAAGAGACCTTGGGACACAGGTGGACAGTAGTCTCTCCTTTGATAATCACATCACCACAGTAGTCAGGAAATCCTTCTACGTGGTACAACTAATCACAAAAGGTTTCTCATCCAGGGAAAAAGAGGTCATTGTTCCCCTCTACTCATCACTCATTAGACCCATTATAGAGTACAACGCCCCTTTTGGTATGTACCACACAAGACATCTACAACAACTGGAAAGGTCGCAGAAATACCTCACAAAGAGGATTACTGGCCTCAAACAGATGCCCTACGCAGACCGTCTCCAAAAACTCCAGCTTTACTCTGTTGCATATCGCCTACTCAGAGGTGATCTCTGCCTAACATACAAAGCTATGTCAAACCCAGAGCTGTTGGACATGCTCCACTTAAAGAAATTCCAATCCCTCCGAGCTACACGCTCTAGGGACCTAAACCTTGTCACCACAATAAACAGAACATGATGGAGGGATAGATTCCTCTCCCAGAGACTTCTCATGCTCTGGAACAAACTACCTATCTGTATCAAACAAAGCTCCTCATTAGCACTCTTCAAGAAAAATCTTGATGATTGGATGGGAGATAGGAAATTTATCCCAGGGATCATTTATGTGGCTCTGCTTGACAGGGGCACAGGAAAATAATTTTCTTGGGTGGCAAAAGCCAGAGTACCATTTGGCTAGGCTTTTATAGGCCCTAGGGCCAACAGCCTAGTACCTACCTATGAACCTATGAACCAGAACAGATTGTATAGTAACACAGGTGCCATGCAGTGTAAGGGGTCAGTAAACATCACCTGCAAATACACAGCACACATCCATGTAAGTGGAGGTCTGCAACAAAACAAAACCCAAACAATGGACACCTCAGAGGCAAAATCACATGAGAACCCCACAAACCTACATACCACAGACCATGCAGACTCCACACACAAGGGTCTTGCAAACATTGAGGCCTTACCCCAATCCCCAAACACCTACCCTACACAGATAGGCTAACAGCACTGTCCCTCTACCCCATTCCATACAGAGTCTGCTGAGGTGACTCCTGTCTGGCATACAAAGCAATCCAGACCCTGCCTTGATGGGACTGTAGCACATCTGGAACTCAAGGCCCACTCCATCAACCTGTAGGTGCAGCATCAACCTGGGCTGTGATATCAGTAAGGCTTATTGGTGTGACAGATACGTGTATCACACACTCCCCCCATCTGTGAATTTCACGCCCTGTCAACAGCAAGCCATGTTCCTCAATACCCCTAGTGATGTGGCCCCTGTATAAGTGCATGGGAAACACAGAAGACAGTCCTGTGATCCCACCTGTGTCCCTGCTGGACAGGGGCTCTGTGTGCTGACATGTCTTAACATGGGCTACACTCTCATCTGCGTGCATTGTAAATGCTTCAGGACCAATACCCTACTAACATCATAGCAACCCACCAACCTATACATAACTGTCTGTCACTGGTTCACCACATTACTCTGTACTGCTCTGCCACTGACATACCTGGAAGTCACAGTGCTATGTGGAATATACTACACATATAACACATATAATGAACATGTATGCATAGTAGAATGCACTCTGTACCCACACCCATACCTCCAACCTCTGACAGCAAGACATCTGGACAAGTTCATAAATAACAGTGGGACAAAGGCATAATGATAGGCACGTGTTGTAAATATTGCACTTACATACTGAGAAAGTTGGTAGGATGAGGGGTTTTGCATTAGGGGGAATTGTCTGAAGGTTATGTAGTCTGAAACAGTAATGTCTGTCATTACTTTGTAACATCAGCCTTCAATTATATGGAACTAACTTGCCATAAAAACACAAGTTTATGTAGACAGGACAAAATTTCTAGGCAAACACCTGGACAATCTGCCAAAAATGTAGAGTTGAGAGGTATGGCCACACCAGGATATGACTTCCCAGTTAAGAAACATGCCACACAAGCAGGAGATCTCCAGCCAGTATATCACCAAGTCACTGGACTGTTTACACAGCGTCATCAATCAACTGGCTGTAGCCAAACCTCCCAACTGGTCTTGTTGGGCAAGAATGTATATAGCCAGCTCATAATATTGGTCTGTGCATCATACATATTGTATTCCTCTGTTAAGGCACTGTGATGATCTGAGGATGTTGTCACTAGGTAATGACACAATACATTGCAGTGTCAGACTACAGATATGTCAGAAAATGTCTGCTAAACAAACCCAGTACCCCAGGGAAACTCCTGTTTACTTCTGAGAGGTATGGCTGTAGCACACAAAGCCCTGGACCTGAGTGCACCTATCTCTGGAATGGAGTCCCACTCTCACTATAGAAGGTTGCACTGGGCATGCTCCTACACTTAGAGAATCACAGACCATGTTGGACCCCACAACCGACTATATGACTGTATTGTGTATATATATATCTTTGCATACAGACAGATATGTACACCTTAACTGTCGCTACACACACCCATCAGACAGGATTACCCTCGGCTAGCTGTAGGTGGCCCATATGTGATATATCTGCATCTGTTACATGTGATACACAGATAAACTACCAATATCCGGACTTGCCGAAAAACAGTGAAAAAACCAACAAAGGAACAGAAGGCTCAACCGTTGCAAAAGAATAACCACCAAGTAGATGTAATTTTTAGCGCTTTCTTCCACTTTATTTGAAAATGTGAACTTCATCAGAAAAACGGGAACTCTCCCATGTTCCCGTTTTTATACAAGACAGGAAATGATGTGAAATGACGAGTGAATGAATTAATAACATAACATTTTTATTTTCATTTTTATTTTCATGTTATGTGTTTATTAGGAGTGAATATAAGTAACATTTTAGATTGTTTTACTGATTTATCATGAAATGTTGCTGCATCATGGTTTTATAATATATTAATTCTTTTGAGGATAATAATTATTATTAATTCATTCACTCGTCATTTCACATCATTTCCTGTCTTGTATAAAAACGGGAACATGGGAGAGTTCCCGTTTTTCTGATGAAGTTCACATTTTCAAATAAAGTGGAAGAAAGCGCTAAAAATTACATCTACTTGGTGGTTATTCTTTTGCAACGGTTGAGCCTTCTGTTCCTTTTTGGTTTTTTCACAGTTTTTCGGCAAGTCCGGATATTGGTAGTTTACATTCGTACAACAGGACGGTTTGGCGGCTTTTTCGCATCAGATGGACACGGAAGTCTTCTCCCAGGATAATCTATTGGATGTTTCCATTTATCCAACGCCCGGCTTGGATGGAGCTGTGTCAGCTGTAGAGCGAAAGCAGTCCAAGGGGTCCGAACAAGATTTGATCGTTAAGATCACAGAAATAGTGAGGAACTGTTTAAAGAGTGAATCAAGTACGATGGTTACAAAATCATCTGGAGGGGTAGAAAATTCAACTCCACAAGGTAACCAACACATTTTAATGACTGGTTCAAATAATAATGATACTACAGATGCAATCACAGTAACTGGTTGTAATACTAGCAGTTCTAACAGATTTACGGGTAATGTTTGGGGATATGTTTGTTCCAAAACGGAAAACCCGTTTAAAAACATTCAAGCATTGCCACTTTTTAACGCAGCAAACAGTACAAACAGCGACAAGACACAAGCATGTAAGAAAGCTGTTTTTGATTTGGAACGGTTGGTCATTAGGTTGACTACGCTGCGTCTAGAGGTATTATATTTGAATGAGTGCATTGCACGTAATATTGTACCTCAAGGTCTAAGGACTGCCAAGTTTCCGAATTGTGTTGTACCAGGAGACGATTTGTGCAACACATTGGTAAAGCTCTATAATGAAGCAGGGATATCTATGATGCGAATTTTAGTCAGACACTATGAGACAGAGTTGCTTAAACTTACTGATGAGATTAAAACAACAGATGAGAAAATAAAACAGTTCACTTGTTTTTCTCTATTTTTGCCACTATACAACAGTATTGAGGCTAAATCGAATAGACATAAGGCAACAATTATTATCAGAAAGCAGAATAAGATGCAAAGGGATATTTACGCTTATAGTAATAACGAAGCGTATATAAGCACATACAGTGAAGGTAATGTCACTGTTGATAACAACAATAGTAACAGGAGAGAAGTTGATTCTACCTCCAAGTTTTCTAATGTTGCTGAAACAAACAATAATGGTAAAGACAATGATGTATCTGTGAATTCCACAGTTAATAACAACTTATGTCCCAATGGAGGGCAAACTGTGGAAGGTCATATGGCCACCATGAACAATGATACCAACAATATGGGAAATATTGCTACTACCAGTTTTGCAGAAGCGTTAGTTTCCAATAATAAACAGAATACCCCTTTTCGAGTGAACCACGGACAAACCAAAAAGACTACCAGGTGGTTCAATTCTACCCAGTACAAAGGCAAACAGAAAGGGAAGAACAAGAAGAAGTGGTAACAACAAACTCTGACAATAATGACTATTCAATGACTATAATAAATTTAAGTGATACTCATCTTTCTGATTCCTGTACTAATCTTTTAAAGAAGGGCTTTAATTTCATTCCCTCCAACAAGGTGGAAATAGGGAAATTGTTAGTAGAATTCAGGATTTTTTTGCGTAAATTAAATCTTAAATACATCATGAAGGATGTTAACATGCCTTTTTCCACCAGGGAAAATGCACTTAAGAGACCTAGTACCTACAACCCCCCTTTGGTCAATACACTTCAAATGTTTCAAAAGATTTGTGAAACTGAATTCAGAAAAATGGTGAATTTAGATAAAGAAGACAACTTGACACCTTTGGAACGTGAGGCTTTAGAACATCTTTCTAAGTCTAAAGATATTAGGGTTATGAAAGCGGACAAAGGGGGTAAGATAATAATTATGAATATACATGATTATAATATGGCTATAAACACATTGTTGGAAGACAGGAACAACTATTGTAGAGTAAGTCTTGAATTCATTTTAAAATGTTACAGGAAGGTCAACACTACCCTTTTTGACATGTTTTGTCAAGAACAATTAGAAAAGGAAGATTATGACTTAATGTTAACTGAACATCCAAAAATAGGGAGTTTTTTCGGAATACCAAAGGTACAGTATGGCACAGATGATCTTACATTTAGACCTATAGTGTCAGCGAAAAACTCCAAAACGGAAAATATCTCCATTTGGCTAGATAGCATTTTGAATCCAATAGCACAAAAAGCAGAAAATTTCTTACGGGATTCATGGCACTTATTAGAAATTCTGGCTAAAAGTGATTTTTCTTACAACCAGGTTTATTTTGCAACGCTGGATGTTAAGAGTCTCTACACTTCAATTAACCAAGAAGAAGGGGTGGAGGGTTTGAGACTCTATCTGGCTTCAAAGTCAAGTATGGGTAGTTCTAAGGTTAACACAATATGTTCACTTATGGACATAGTCCTTGACAATAATTTTTTTTGTTTTCAACAAAGAGTATTACAAACAAATATCTGGAGTAGCGATGGGAGCTAGAGTTGCTCCTGCATTCGCTAATATAGTCATGTCGAACTGGGAACATGAACATCTAAAAGTACACAATAGTTATAATAAAGTTTTACTTTATGTCAGATACATAGATGACTTGTTTTTTGTATGGGGAGGTGATATAACTGAATTTGAGAAAATGGTGGAGGATTTAAATAAAACAACAAGCTTCCTAACATTTAAAATCAGTGGTTTTGGGAAGGAAATAGATTTTTTAGACCTTACACTATATCTGGATTGTGCAAATCATTGTTTGCAAAGCAAGATATACAGGAAACCCTGTTTCACAAATCAGTATCTGCATAAAGAAAGTCTACACCCTGAACATATGAAGAAAATGTAATAAAAGGGCAAATGATAAGGTTAAGTAGGCTAACATCTGACAATGATATATATCACACAGAACTATTGCTACTAAGAAAATTGTTCATTGAGAGAGGATACCAATTAAAATTGTTGAAAAATTTGGAAAGAGAGGTAACCAATCTGAGACAAGGAGTAGCAAAACCCATCTTGTTGATTAAAAACAATGAGTTTCTGGTAGGAAACACTATACATAACACAGTGACTTTAGAAACAAGGGACTTTTGCACAATGTTTCCGTTGCCTTTGTCTAATGAACTGTTGTATATTAAGGGCATTATATAGAAAAACTGGAGGATAATATTAGGAAACAGAGATCTCACGTTAAGTCTGGGGACAACACCAAAATTCACTTATAGAAATGTGACAAATGTCAAGAAGATATTAGAGTACAATAGTTATAGTAGAGAGACAGCTACTAGAGCAGTAAGTAAGAAAAAAGGAACCTTTTCATGTAAGGATTGTAAGCAGTGTCGTTATATTAGCAACACCTCATTTGTGACATTGAAACATCTGAATAGAACTCTTTGGGCACACAAATATTATAATTGTAATAGTGACCATGTGGTTTATTTGGCGACGTGTGTCACATGTGGAAGTTACTATATTGGTAAAACAATAAGATTTTTGAAAAGACGTATTTATGAACATGTCTTGGCAATCAAAAACAAAGATACTAATAATTCTTTGGCAAGACATGCTTTAATTTGTGATGATTTCAAGAAGTTCGAATTTTTTGTATTAGATCAAACAGACAAAGGAGTGTTGATGGGAGATACTAATAATAAATTAAAACAAAGGGAGACTTTGTGGCAGCTAATATTAGGGGCTGATTCACCTCCAGGGTTAAACGACACTATAAACATCAAATGTTTTCTATTGTATAGGTAGTATAACATATTTAATATATTATTAACATGATTAGGTGTTCATCTACTTATCATTTTTACTGTTTAGTTTTCTGGGCTCCGTCAGGAGTTATGATTTTACAAATTCAATGTTTGAGAGTAGAAGAGGTATTAGAAGATTAAATGTTTATACATTTTTATAAGTCTAAGATCAGTTTTGTAATTTATGAATTTCACATATTTATGTATTATATTTGGTTACATATGTAAGATAATGAATTTTTCGATCAATTTACATCAATATTTATTAGAGAGAGTATTCTAGTAGTTTATTCATCCATTTATTTATTCACAATATGTATATAATATTAAGCAAATATCACATATTAACATTTTCATACTTGGATTTTTATCAGACTAATTAATGTTGAATTTGGTCATTATTGGATATTTGTAATAGTCATTATGTAGGGGTGAATGAACTAATTTTACACATCAGATACAGAATTATAAGAGAATATTTCATGTAAATAAGTCCACAACATAACATTTTTATTTTCATTTTTATTTTCATGTTATGTGTTTATTAGGAGTGAATATAAGTAACATTTTAAATTGTTTTACTGATTTATCATGAAATGTTGCTGCAATCATGGTTTTATAATATATTAATTCTTTTGGGGATAATAATTATTATTAATTCATTCACTCGTCATTTCACATCATTTCCTGTCTTGTATAAAAATGGGAACATGGGAGAGTTCCCGTTTTTCTGATGAAGTTCACATTTTCAAATAAAGTGGAAGAAAGCGCTAACAATTACATCTACTTGGTGGTTATTCTTTTGCAACGGTTGAGCCTTCTGTTCCTTTGTTGGTTTTTTCACTGATACACAGATAACACTATGTCAAGCATACACACACAGATGTGGGGAAGTGAAAGACAGTGATAGAGAGAGAGTGCGAGAGAGAGACAGAGGAACACACACAGAGTGAGTCACACACATGGATACTCTGAATGGCATAGAGTGATGTCCTGCTGCAGACAGTGGCATACCAGTTGTAACCAGTCACACGTGCCAGCATGAGGGTGATCTCCATTGCATAATAATACTGAGGTGGGGGTTATAATATCACATCACCTGCCTGTGTGTGTGTGTGTGTGTGTGTGTGTGTGTGTGTGTGTGTGTGTGTGTGTGTGTGTATGTTTGTGTGTGTGTGTGTTTGTGTGTGTGTGTGTGTGTGTGTGCATGTGTGTGTGTGTGTTTGTGTGTGTATCTGTAGGTCTAAGTATTAGGAGGCTGTTCCCTTTTAGTACAATTCCCATTGCCCTACTTCACAAGATCTGCTGCTGTCATTCACCTTAGAAGTACCATTGGACACCTATCAGCCCTATAAGCTCTTTAGCGCATGCGATAACTAAGTAACACTATAGTACAAATAACTAGATAGGAAGGGGTTCTAATCTCAGTCCTGGCAAATGTAATAGAGTGAGAGTGAGTGAGTGAGTGAGTGAGTGAGTGAGTGAGTGAGTGAGTAAGTGAGTGAGTGAGTGAGTGAGTGAGTGTTTGTAGGTGAAACAGTTTTAGGCCATTCCCACCCACAACACTTCCCAGTGGCCTACTTTAGCAGTCCTGCTGATGTCATTCCCCTTAGACGTACCTTTGCACATCCCCAGCCTATAAGCTTCAAGGTGCATGCAATACAAATAAATGGGTAGACAGGGGTTCCATTCCCAGTTCTGGCAAATGTGTGCGTATAAATGTGTGTAAGTGAGTATGTTTATAGGATGATGTATTTTGAGGACCTTTCCACCCACAACATTTCCCAGTGCCCTGCTTTAGCAGTCCTGCTGATGTTATTCCCCTTAGAAGTATGTTTGCACAACCTCAGCCCTATAAGCTCTGTGGCATGTGTAATAACTATGTAACAATATAGTACAAATAACTAGATAGGCAAGGGTTCTATTCCCAGTTCTGGCAAATATGTGTGTGTGTGTGTGTGTGTGTGTGTGTGTGTGTGTGTGTGTGTGTGTGTGTGTGTGTGTGTTTGTAGGCTGAAGTATTTTGAGGACTTTCCCACCCAGTACACATCCCAGTGCCCAACTTTAGCAGTCCTGCTGATGTTATTAACCTTAGAAGCACTTTTGGGCACTTGTCAACCCTATAAGCTCCGTAGTGCATGCGATAACTGCGTAACACTATAGTACAAATAATTAGATAGGCAGGAGTTCTACTCTCAGGTCCGGCAAATGTGTGTGTGTGTATAAGTGTATATGCAAGAGTTTCTAAGTGTGTATGTTTGTAGGATGGAGTATTTTGAGGACTTTCACACACAGTGCCCAACTTTAGGAGTCCTGCTGATGTCATTCACCTTAGACGTACCTTTGGGAACTTCTTAGCCCTGTAAGCTCTGTAACTGCATAACACTATAGTACAAATAACTAGATAGGCAGGGTTTCTACTCTCAGGTCTGGCAAATGTATGTGTGTATAAGTGTATGTGCAAGAGTTTGTAAGTGTGTATGTTTGTAGGATGGAGTATTCTGAGAACTTTCCCACCCAGTGCCCTACTTTAGGAGTCCTGCTGATGTCATTCACCTTAGAAGCACCTTTGGACACTTATTAGCCCTGTAAGCTCTGTAGCATGTGCAAGAACTGCATAATACTATAGTACAAAATACTAGATAGGCAGGGATTCTACTCTCAGGTCCAGCAAGTGTGTGTGTGTGTGTGTGTGTGTGTGTGTGTGTGTGTGTGTGTGTGTGTGTGTGTGTGTGTGTGTGTGTGTGTGTGTGTGTGTGTGTGTGTGTGTGTGTGTGTGTGTGTGTGTGATAGTTCTAACATGTTAAGGGCCTCTGAATTCACCATTACCAATCCTAACAGCCCCTGCAATTGTCACACACTTCAATAGCAGTGGCGGACACTGCCACACTACATTACCGCTCTGCTATGTTATGTATCTAGCACTATCATTCATAAGACTGTGCAGGTAGGGGTTGTGTTCACCCCTTTATCAGCTGCCCCATATACAGGACTATGAATCTGTGTGCACTACCACCATGAAAGGCCAGACATGCATATGAGATAGCAGACACACATGCTGGTGATTGTCAGCTTAGACTAACACAGGCTGACCTGTGTCAGGAATACATACCCCATACCTGTCATACACACTACCAGGCAAACCCTCATCAACTGCATGAAGGTCGAGTGGATGTGACAGAAATGGCAGGGGCAACAGGTGCTGATAGCTGAATCTGTTGCAGTGAATGTTATGGCTAGGCTGGTGAGGGACCTAGTGCCAGTACTCAAGTAACCTCCAATGTATGTGTGAGCCTGCGGTCCTACAGAACACCCAGGTGACATGTATGCAGGCTAGGGGGATGTGTCAAGGGTATGTATGCAAGGTCACACTATCTGCCACAATTGCCTCTCACACACTATTGCATGTAAACACACCTGGTAAACATGTACATGCACAGCTGTACCTTGGCTATGAAAAGGTCACTGTATTTCCACTCTGCCTTACTCATTATTACTGCTGTCAGCAGGCCCACAGCCTGCAGGCACACAGACATCTGAAACACAACCAGAATACAGCACATGACACTACAGTCAGTCAGCAGTACTAACAGCAATAGTGCATCATGGCTAACAAGGTACATACACCTCGATGTGTACCCCAGTGTATCATGGCTAACAAGGTACATACACCTTGATGTGTACCCATAACTACTGCCAGCAGACACCACCTTGCACAGCATGACATTGCTACACTGTACCATAGTCACCCTGTGCATCAGACCCATATGAGCATGTCCGTGCATCAATGGTATGGATAACAGGATTTTGGCACACGTATCATCATATGCACAGAGTGTGGTGTTGGATTGCCAGAGGCCTAAGCTGGGCCATATGACCGACATCATGTGTATGAGTGTGTCTGGAGGGGTGATGTTCAACTGGGCCATGCAGAGGAGCTGTGCATGTCTGGTGGTCACTGACCTGGAATAGGGATGTGTGAGTGTTTGTCTGCACACCTGCAAGCAATGTGGATGCCCAACACAGGGATATGTTGGACAGCTGTGGACAATACAAGGCAGGATGTATGGTTCACCATCTCCTGGCAGGGATGCAGTAACAGGTTCCCCCAGGAGTATCACTGGCACTGCCAGGCCCAAGAACAGATGCGGTACTACTCCCTGACGGTGACTGCTGTCTGCTGGACCCACATCCCTGATGGGACTGGCCAGGACAATGTGCCTATGGCCTGCTCCACTGCGTTGTGGACAGCACCCTCCCTTCAGTAGTGCTGGTGGTACTGCCACTATGGGACTGTGAATGTGCACGGCCATGTGGGCTCACAGCTGATCATGTCACTGACCTACACCCACCTGGCCAATGACCTACACCCACCACATGCTCAAGCACAGACATTGCATGGTCAAGCAGTGATAATGTCTCTCCCCACTGTCTGTGATGTATGGCATCACAACTGGCGTGCAGGTCATCACGCATGGCAGGGAGTGCTGCATTCATGACCCCGAGCATCTGTCTGGTGTTGCAGTCAGTATGTTCCTCCATAACAGACCGTAACATGCATTTGGTAACACCTGCCATGGCACTTGCGACAGGAGCTTGATGGGCAGCAGTCCTCTGTTGAGCACCCTTATCCATCTGCCTTTGTGTGACCTCACCTGCTTTCTGCCTATGGCTGCTGTCTACACTCACACTCACCATACTCAACACAGTAGCCTGTTCCACGCCACCACCCTTAACCTGTCCATTATCCATGGCTGCTGGGGACTGGGCATGTGTGGGCATACTGACTATGTGCAGGGACATGGGTGAATGTGGGATACCAAACAATGGCATGGATCCAGGCAATGACATTCCCACCTGTGCCTCACTATGACCACCATCGTCATGGGAGTCTGCTAAGAAACTGACATCCGGTTGTGAGGGGGAGGGACACCAACCCCTGTGTTCATCTGTGAGAGGAACACAGCGTATGTAAATTAATACCCTGCAGTATTATGTTTGATATACACACACACACACACACACACTCCTGGTACAGTCTGGCATAGCTGGGGAGACCTTATGGTAGTTCTGCCGCTGCAATCCACCTCTTTCACTGCTACTGTCAGGCCCACAAATAAGGGTGACAAATTTTACTGTGTGATGGGCCTAGTAACAGAATGGTAATTGTGGCCAAGACCAAGACTATTGGAGAGAGCTATACAGTGTCACCAAGTGCATATATGCATACTGTAAGAGCTGACTTACTGCTATAAAGACCACACACAATGACAAGGTTCATAGGTTCATAGGCTTATACTAAGGCATTTATAAGCCTAGCCCAAAGTTATGTTAGAAATAATGTGCCCATTAGTTTGTTGTGCCTCTGTCCAGCAGTGACACAGAGATGATTCCCGGGGTAAACCTACGATCTCCCATCCACCGGTCAAGATTTCTCTTGAACAGAGCCAGCGAGGTGCTCTGCCTCACATGGACCGGGATTTTATTCCACAGCATGGGGAGTCTCTGGGTGATAAATCTATCCCTCCAGCACATCCTATTTATATCCGTGCTAAGGTTTAAGTCACTTGCTCTAGTGGTTCTGGTGGATTTGGATTTTTTGAGGTGGAGCATGTCCATTAATTCCGGGTTGGTCATGGCCTTGTATGTCAGGCACAGGTCACCTCTGAGCAGATGGTATGCAACTGAATAGAGTTGGAGTTTCTTCAGTCTGGCAGTATATGACAGGTTTTGGAGTCCCTTTATCCTTTTGGTGAGGAACGTTTGGGGTCTCTCCAATTGCTGCAGGTGTTGGGTGAGATACATCCTGAATGGGGCATTGTACTCGATCATTGGTCTGATAAGTGAAGAGTACAGGGGAACAATGACCTCACTTGATCTGGATGTGAATCCCTTCATGATCAGATGGGCAATGTAGAAGGTCTTTCGAACCACTTTAGCAATGTGAGTGTCAAACGAGAGGCCACTGTCAACCTGGGTACCCAGGTCCCTGATAACCTCTTCTGTGCTTAGTGGGTTGCCACCTATATGGTAGCTTGGGGTTACCTTGTTTTTCCCGAAGGGTATGACTATACACTTCAGGCCATGGCTCTGGCACCAGCTATCAGTTTCCGTGAGACCCCTCTGAAGGATGTCTGTGTCCGATGTACTATCCACTATGGCACCCAGCTTGCAGTCATCCGCAAACTTTGTCAGCCATAGTCCTCCTATGTTTGCCTGTACTTCTGAGAAGTAGATGCCGAACAATAGGGGGCCAAGGACTGAGCCCTGTGGGACACCACTTGTAAACGGCTTGGAGTCTGACATGGCTCCAGCAACTCTAACCCTGTGGGTTCTGTCCTTTAGCCAGTTTGCAACCCATCTTGTGACATATGGGTTTACTTTTAAGCTGGTAAGTTTCTCTATGATACCCGAGTGGGGTATTGTGTCGAAAGCTTTTGCAAGGTCAAGGTAGGCTGTATGGACTGCCTTTCCCTCATCAATGGCCTTGGTAACTGTTTCGAAGAAGTCGACAAAGTTCAAAAGGCAAGATCTGCCCTTGACAAAGCCAAACTGGGTTGAGTCCAAGGTCTGCAAGTCCCCTATGTCCTTGTTTGTGAGTTCCATTATGATCCTCTCCATAGCTTTGCAGACCAGGCTTGTTAAGCTTATGGGGTGGTAATTACCAGGGTCCGTAGAGGCACCGCCTTTGTGTAGTGGGACCACAGTTGCCGTACCCCACTCCTCGGGCACATATCCTGTGGTAAGGCTAAGATTAAACAGCTGCCTTATGTGTGGGTTTAGTTCTTCATTGAGTTCATGTAGCACACAGCTGGGGACACCATCCGGTCCCATTGATGCTGTGTTTTTAGCTTTAGAGAGAGCAGCTTTCACCTGCGCATTTGAGATGTCTGGGAGGCTACACTCTGTTGGGATAGTTATCTCTCCTTTTGGGGGGGAGAGGGGGGTGAAGTTTGCGCCGAACCTGTCTGCCAGTATGTTGGCAATGTCTGTGGGTTCAGTGATTTTTGTATCATTTTGGACTAATTCTGAGCATATCTGGGAGTTTCCACCCAGGTTTCTGACATAGCTGAAGAAGGCCTTATGATTGTCTTTTGAATCTATGGCAATTTTTTTCTCAAAGTTGGCCTTGGAGGATTTTATGAGGGATCGTAGTTTCTTGCTAGTACTGATCAAAGATGCCTTCCCTTTTTGGGATTTTGCTCTATCAGGTAATAGCTTTCTCCTCTTATTGTAAAGTTTGTTTATGGCTGGGGTCCACCAGACTGGACGTTTGCCCTTGGTGGAAAGAGTCTTGGTTTTATTTGGGATTGCCTGATCCATGCAGTCCTGAAGGTGTTCATAGAAGGCATTTGTAAGGGCTTCCGCAGCTTGGGTTGTGGTTTCCATTGGCTTGGGGGCCTTGAAGGATACCACACAGGTGTAACGATATGTGATGAAAACTGATGAGGGGACAAGACTATACACTATCACTGCAGTACATACACAGTTCAGACTCACAGGGATTCATTTCAGACAACATTGCAGGACAGTCTGCAATACATACAGGAAACATGTAAAGTACTAGGTACATAGCCTCATAAGATGATACCAGGATATTGGTCCTGATGCCCTCATAAGCCTGGTCCAGACTTTCGCCCATGACCCTTCCAAGCCAGCACCTGTTTCCCCCATCCAGCTGGGGCACACATGGGTTCCCAGGGGTGTCTAATCCATTTCCCATGCAGTCATCCAGCTTCCTCTTCAAGAGGGTATACACGTACTCTGCTAGACATGGGGAGGGAGTGTATTTTTCAGGCAGTGTATTTTGTGGGACACTACAGTATCCCGCCAACAGGTACTATATATGTCACAGACCAAGGGAGGGCCTTGCGCGCATGATGCGTGAGTGCAATTTGCCTTACAGATATGCAGAAGTACCATCAAGGCTGGTTTGGACATGGCCTTGTATGCCAGACACAGGTCACCTATGATAAGTCTGTATGAGACTGAGTACAGGGACAGAGCTTTCAGCCTACCTGTATAGGATAGGTTTTTCAGACCCTGGAATTGCCCGGTCAGGAACCTCTGTGGTCTCTGCAACAGCTGCATTTGCCTGGCAAGGAACATGGCAAATGAGCCATTGTTCTTGGTAATGCATCTGATAAGCGGTGGAGTACAGGGATGTTGTGGTCTCCTGGTTCCTGGATGAGATAACCATATTTATGAGGTGGGCCATGTAGACAGCCTTCTGTACAATGGTGCTCACATAGTGGGAAACTGTCAGGTTGCTACCAACTTTGGTGCACAAGTCACCTCACACCTAATTGCATGCTCAGTACATTATTACTGTCATAATTAGTGTGGATAACATCTGCCACAGCAGGGAGAATGATGCTGCTCCTGGCATTCAGTTTGCGGAAATGCTTCTTGGATCAGTCATTAATTGGGTGAGGTCCTCTTGGAGGATGCTCACATCAGTAAGGTAAGGGAAGGTAAGACAGTGGCTAGCTTGCAAGCATCTGTACACCTGGTCAGCTACAGACCACTGCTTTTGTCCTGTACCTCAGATATGTATATCTCAAACAGTAGATCCCTCAGACCAATCCTTGGGGTACACCGCTTTGGAAGATTCTACTACTAGAGGTGGGTTCCACTACTTTGACCAAGTGGGTACCATCATTGGGCCGGTTAGCTACTCATCTGGTAACATACACATTGGTGCCTATCTGTGTAGGCATATGTATCCTGGCTGCCTGGGGATTATTGTGAGAGAATTGGGCTAGCTGGTAGGCATTGTTCATCATCATCCCCTTGTCCTTGTGTTTGTTGACCACTTCTGAGAGGTTTAACAGGCCTGATCTCCCTTTGATAATACCATGCTGTGTGGGCTCAGGCATTTTGATGTTGTCAATGTCCCTGTTCATAATGTCCTTGATATTGCCTTCCATGCCCTTGCAGAGCAGGCTAGTTAGGCTGATGTGCATATGATTGGCTGGGTCGGTGGATTGCTCTGCCTTTGTGTATAGGGATGACAGTGGCTGTCCTCTGTGCAGATGGAATGACACCGGTTCTCAAGCTGTGGTTGACTACAGTGCGGAATGGGTCTGAGAGCGCATGCCTGTGTTCATGTAGGATGCAGCCAGGGATGGTATCAGGCCTATGGAGACTACTGTGTATTGCCTTTGAGAGAGCATTTTGGACCTGCTTCCTGATGACGAGGGGAGGGGGTCAGGTGCTGTGCATGCACATGTGTACTGATGGGGGGACAGTGGGGTGATGTTTACACTTCACCTCTCTGAAGCCGGTTACCTATATCTGTGCGGTATGTGTATGTGGTTGACCACCACCACAGAGCAGATTTGTGTGTTGTCTCTAGGATTACAGACACATGTTTGGAAGGCCTAGTGATTGGCATTGGTGGATGTGTCCAATTTGCACTCAAAGATAGCTTTAGGGTAATTCACCTGTGACCTTATTTGCTGGTGCAGACCAAGGTGACATTGCTTCCAATAAGGCACCTGTTCTTTTTTGGCCCTGTCCAGCAATTATTTCCACCTATTATGGTATTTGTGTATTGCTGCTGCCCAACACAGATGTTTACCCTACCTTGAGGGAGATGATGTTGTCCTGTTAGGTATTGCTGAGTCCATACAGCTATATTTTGGTGTGGGCCTGGCCAGTACTGCTAGTTCCAACTGATGGGACATTGGCTGTAAAACTACTTCTACCTGCTCTGAGAATATTTATAGTCATTTTGTGTAAAGTTAATTTTGTTTGACCCTGATGGGGGGGGGGGCAGCGGAGATGTTGTCAGATCTTACCAAGGAGGCTGACAGTGTAGGAGTCTTTTGGTTAGGACCAGGTACAGGTTATTTCCACCTGTCATAGGAGTGTTGACTGGCTGATCCACTGCATTGCCATTGACAAAGCCAAAGAATCTCTGTGCATTCATGTTCAGGTGGCATAAGTCATGCACACTATGGTTGAATAGTTGAAGTCACCCAGGAACAAGGTAGACAATTGAATTCTGACAGATTCCAGCAAGTCCCAATAGGTGTGGTGGGTGTCCATAGTCATGGTTGGAGGACTGTGGCTAGCTGATTCTAGCAGGTGTATTTTCAACTGTTAACTGCACTCAGGATGTCTCCCATGCATCATGCTGTTTGCCCAGCCTGGAGGTGTGTATGTGTATGTTATGTTCAACACTTCACCTCCTGTGACTTTGCAGCCCTCCATTTGGGATACAAACGTATTATGGGATGAGTAACCTGGCAAGGTTAGCATGCTCTCCACAGCTACAAAGCAGGTGTCAGTGACTGCACAAATGTCAGCATTCTACAGGACATTGACATGGGTTTCATGATAAGATACCTAGCTCCTGTTAGAGCAGGACATCTGCACAAGGGCACACATTACTGGTGGGCAAAGGCCAGAAAATAGTGTCACTTTATGAATCTAGCTGAAACACACATAGTTGCCAGCAAAGACGGTGTCGCATTTACAGGCCTACTTTGCAGGATATGACTTCTGACAATCAAATGTATGCTATTATGTTATGACTTCAGTCTTTAATGGGTTGCCAGTGATGTGCCAGACAATACACAACTGTATGAGGCACTGACTACAAATAAGAGGCAGACATGTGGTCAGTCTGCAAAACTCTGGACAGTTGTCAGGTATGGGCTTAGTATACAACATACAATTCAACACACACTTCCGCACCTGTTGTGTACTATGCACATACCCTATATAAGTCTCTTACATTTGTAGAACAACCAAATGTATCATAGTAGCATTCACAGGTGACATATGAATATGTACAACATCTCAGGTAGCTAGCCTAGCAGCGTCACACTCAGTATTGCACAACAGACACTCCAGTAGTAGTTATACATGAGCTGATCTTTGCAGGGGTGACTCATTGGACAGAGATGTAATCCATGTCAATGCAGACAGGGCAAGCAGGAATGGCCATAGGTGCCAGACAGCAGCATGTGAGTCCAGCAGGTCTTGTTGCGACCTAGTGTTTAATGTCCTATTTGAAATTATTGCATCCCCCCTTCTGCATTCCATTACAGGCTTATGTGATTGACATACTTGATATAGTGCTGAAGAGTTTCCTCAGAATACTGCGAGTGGTTAGGTTTGTGTAGTTGCAGTCTGGCTTTGTGTAGATGGGTTCAGACCTGTGTTACATGGGCAGCAGCTTGACATTTGTAGGTAATGCTCATGAGCAGGTGATGGTCTGTGCACCAATCAGTGTCTCCCACTTGCTACTTGTATCCAGAGCAGCTGTGTTGTCTTTCCATTAGCCAGTGCTATAGCAACACAGTGCTATAATTAAGTCCTTCATGTGGGCCTTGCCCCTTTTTCTTGCCTATGTGGAGGAGATTATGGAGGTGTGGGGGCTGCAGCTTCACAGACAGTAGGTGGAAATACCTCTCAGGAAAAGACATGTGGAGACGGCCCAACAACATGAGGGACAAAGCTCCAGAATTAGGGACAGATTGTAAGTAAGTATTGCTGTTATACACATAGAGGATTGCTAGATTAACAGGGTTTGTCTGGACATACATTTTCTGCGTGACAATGTCTGGCAGTTATATGTCTATGACATATCTCTTAATTGTCCAGATGTCCACAGACTGCCCAGAGGTTTGCCTGTTATATTTTGTCTGTTCCTCTGACAACTTCTGTTTTTGTGAAATCAGTAGGATAATGTGAGGATTGTAGTCAGTAAATGTTGACATCCATTAGTGTTTCAGACATCATATCCTTCAGGGATGTTATGTTACAACAAACCCTGTAACACCAGCAACTGTTTCAGTTTGTAACACCATTATGTGAGATATATCCCTCTTTCCGGCCCTCTGTCCCCCAAGTATGTCATGCATTGTCCAGATGTCTTGCAGTAAGAGGTTCAGAGGCATGGTATATCATTGTTTAGTGACTGCACTCCTGATATCATCCCAGTGACTTAGCAGACTCCTGGAAGTGGTATGCGGCAGTGGCCATAAATATGGTCCCACGCCCTGGACATTCTGTGGAAATCTGTACAGTTGAGAGTTATGTATGTGGCCATTGTTAACAGACTGCCAAGATTGTGTAGCAGTGTTGTGTGTAAATGTTTGTTGGGGTGAGTAGGGAGAGTAGCAGATGTGAGTGTCATAGCACCTTTTCTATCTGACTGTGCATGCTGCTACAGTTACTGGTGGTCTATCAGGTGTATATGTTTGTAGGGGCAGACTGGGAAATGTCCTGTAACACCTCAGGATTCCCAGTAGACTGTGAGTTTGGCCAGTATATGTCAGTGTAGTATGTGACTGGCAATCAGGATATGTTTGTTCAAACAGTTGTTCTATTCTAGAATCCATCTGGGGTACTAGTATGTTGCTGTGACTATGGTGCAAACGGTTGTGGGTGGACATTTTCACACCAATATCTGCTTTTCTCTACAGTTCCATCCTTATAGTGTATACTATATTTGGAACTACATGGGTAAGTCCCCAGAGATGATTTGGGGTAGTGTCGTGTTGGCCTTACTGTGGTTCAGAGGGTGTTGGGTGTAATGGTTGGCAACTTTCACTGTTTTTTCTCTTCTGTTACATGACTGCTATTATACCTCTTCACTGTCAGGATGTCTAGACACTGTCCAGATGCGTGGTTTATGTGTTTGGTCTGGTCCCCATAACAGTTGTGGGTTTCTAAGAAATCACTGGAATGATGTGTGAGCATTGACATCAGTAAATAATGACATTCATTTGTTTTTCTGACCTGGAATCTATCAGGAATTATATGTTAAATCAAACCATGCTACTCTAGCAGACTTCTACATGTATAACAGCCATATTTCAAAGACGTCACTATTGTTTGCCCTTTATCACCCCACTTTGTCAGGCTTTTTGCAGATGTCTTGCAGTAAGAGTTTGCAGTAAGAGGTTGGTTTTATATATATATATATGTATAAATATATATATATATGTGTGTGTGTGTGTGTGTGTGTGTATATACACATATATATATATATATATATATATATATATATACTGGTATATTTATATAAGAGTACTACAGATATATATTTTCCCTTATGTGAAATGACTGTAGTGCATGATATGTTTGCAAAACATTACAAAATCCTATAGTACAGATGGTGTAGAGGTACATTGCTATGATTATAGTGCACAGGGCCCTGGGTTCAAGTCTTGGAAATGATGACTGTTTTTCATTAATGTTAAATGACCAGAATGCATAATATGTTTGTAAAAGCATTGGAAATGTCCACAGCTCAGATGGTGTAGTAGTATGTTGCTGTTGGTGTAGTGCACAGCATCTTGGGTTTCAGACTTGACATGGCTGATTAATTTCTTGCTGGCCAGAACAAGGGCTGATGGAGACAGAGTGATTATGGCACTTTTAAGCAGATGTAATTGGGTTTGCATGGTTTTGTGCAGATCTAAGCAATGCTAACAGATGGTTAAGCCTTCTTAGCTTCACTTAGCACCACTTGCACCTGCGCTAATTTTAATTAAAGAAAAGAAAAAAAGGATAATAGGAAAGTGGTGAAATGGGGCAAGCAGGAGGTAAAATATTAGAAAACCAGCTAGGGATATGCAGGATGGGTGTAGGAAAGGATCATAGCTCTACATTTCTTCTGCAGCAATAGGTGTGAATAATGTGTAGAATTTGGAATTTACAGCCTTACACCCCACAGGGAGAGGTGTTGGTGACAGACATTTGTAGAATAATTTGTGGGTAGATTGATTAATTTCACTGTACATGGGGGCGAAATGTAGAGCTATGTATGGGTCAATTATTTTTTTGTTGGACAGATGCCCCTTTTTTTAGGTGAGAGTGGGATGTTGGGGAAGGGCTTTAGGTATGTTTGGGGATCTAGGTTTGGCAGGATAGGTAGCATTTGCAAACAGACAAGACATACATAAGACAGCAGACAGGGGTGGTATATGACACATGAGGGGGTAAACACCTTGGATGGGAAAGGTGGTTGGGAATCAGAGGCCCATGAGCCCCAAAATGGATACAGTGGGACTGTGGTCCCCACCCATGGGCAGTCATCACTGCACCTTCACAGCCCCGAAGGTGGCTGTGCTGGGAGCTGAACAAGAGGGGCAGTTTGCCCCTTGAGGTGTGCCAGGTGGCCCTCCATCTGGCACAGCTGCCCACCCAACCCAGAGCGGATGACACTGCACACCATACCCCAGAACATTCTGCGGGTGATGGGCTCCTCTCCATGCCTACACCTGGGGGGGTGGTCCCCATTCCCCTGAGGCAGTTCTACCCAAAGGTGATGTAGGACCAGCAGAGGAGGATGTTCCAGGTTGGGTACCAGATGTGCTGGGGCCCAGTGCCATGACCAGATGGGGTCAGATAGGCGGAACTGCCAGGATCTGCCTTCCCAAACGTGCTATGATATTGTTGTTTTCCCAGATATATTGCTTAATCATGAGCAACATATTGCAAAATTAGCTATAACAACATGCATGGGTGTTCCCATTAACCCAAATCAACAGATTTGAAACAGATGCATAGCAAACAGAACACATATATAAATGGAACAACAGTAAGCATTTTAACAGAATGCAAGTTACATTGATGGCAGCAGGCTACCAATAATTGTATTTGAACAAGGAATGTTAATATGCAACCAATGAAATATATGAACAATAATGGAATACATGTCCCAACAATAGGTTTTGAGAACAACATACCCATAGTATATAAATAATGATTATTGATGCAGATGACGGGTGGGGGGAGAGAATAAAAAGTCCATTAACAACTGTATCGGCTTCTATTTTTCACAACAGTACTGCTCAATACTTTACATGTCTGCCCTCACTTTACATCTACATATGGCCCAAAGCTTCTGTGGCACATACATGGTTCCCTATTACGCTGTTGCAAATGTAGGTTGTCAAATGCGTCTTTGTCGAACAGTAAACAGCAAAAAGGCAAAATAGCAAAGCAACGTTTCAGCGAATTCTTTCCCTGGGAAAGAATTTGTTTGGCCATTTTTGCTACTTTACCTTTTCGACACTGTAGTGCGATCTCGGAGTTGGTATATTTAAGTAGGGGGTGTGTGGGGGGCACAGCCCCCCCCCATTAAGTAATGTTTTACTGTTTTTTTTTTGTTTTCTTTCAGAACAGCGATTGTTTTCCATTGGAAAATAATCGCTGTTCTGAAGTTTCGATATTGTAAGCTTTCTCTTACATGGGGTCAATTATCTGTCCTTCGCTCTTCTGAGCATGCAATATGATAATATAGACCCCACATACATACCCGTTAGACTGTCAACCTTTAATGGTATGGGGCAGACTGGGTGAACTGTGGCTACTTTACCAGAGGGAGCTTTTACATGTCAGGGTTATATGCTTGACAAAGAAGGGGTACCCTGTAATGATGTTGCATGTCTGCTACTAGCATAGTTTACCTGGATTCCTATCTGTATCCAAGGTGATTGGCAGCAGTGACCACTAGCCGTGACAGTGTGACACATCAAAAACATATATCTGGCACAGGGTGTGGTGTATGTACCTATCCTGCTGTCATTTGCAGGCATGGGGTCGGACAGTGGGAGAGTTGTACATGGTGTACTGTTATATCCTTCAAACAGCTACTACAACCATTTCATTACCTGTAAGACCTGTGGAGAAAATATTGGTAACCACTTTCTGACTGTTTCTACAAATATTCCAGATTTCTTGAGTGCATATATGCACATATTTCAGTACCACTTCCTGGATTTGAGCCATGTTTGGGTGTGCTAAAATGAACTACAAGGCTGTTTCTCATCACACTGGGCTACTGGGGAACTGCTGTCTCTTGTTTGACTGTTTTCTGCCTAATACTCTGTGGGTTAGACAGTCTGACCTTGTAATCCTGAGATTCATGCATGACAGATAGTAACTGTACTGTGTAGTAATCCTTTGAAATTATACGATCTGGAAAACAGAGGTTAACACAAGGCACTGCAGCAGGGGACAGATTATAATACATTTGACATTAGTATTCAAGGTTTGGATCTTAGTGCATAACATATGTCATATTTCATGTATATCTTGATTTACAGCTCCACAAGCTACTGTTTTACATACTAGCTGATTCTCATAACAACCTCTGTTAATTCATGCTGTCAAAGCCATATTTTCTGTGCAGAACCCATGCACATTATATTTCTACAACAAAATACCAGAATAAACCCAACAGCTGGTGGTTTAGGTTTTTATTGTAGTTATATGACACAGTGCTCTACTACTGCATATGCTGTAGATGACTATTAGTCTGGCAAACTTTTCTTTAATTGTCAGACACAGAACACAGTAAACAATTTACTCCTTCTTATTTATTTCAATATATACTGAAAGACAGATCTTTACTAGCCTGTCGGTGCATCCTTGTCAGTCTGTTGGCACAGGGCTCAATGTTCATAGCCCTCTCTTCTGCAGCTGTAGGGGTGAGAAACAAACATTATGCATACCTGTCTATCACATACTCAGGCTAGAATTTGGTGCAGCTGTATCTGGGATACTTACAAACTGCTGGAGCATGCAGGTCCCGAGTATCTTGGATCCATTGGGCCAAGAGCACCCCTGTCCTATGCTTTAGGTCAGCATAGTGATGCCATACCTGCTCACCAGTTTGAGGGATTCCAGTAGCACTGGTGAGGTTGTGTGCCAGATGGTCCCAGGCCTCCACTTTGTACTGAGAGCCCTGGTACTGGCCATGCAGCAGTCTGTCATCATGATGTTTTATGAGAAGTCCAGCCATGACCCTGGACTCCAGGATGCTCCAGCGCTGTGCCTGAAGTGGGCTCCCTTTCCAATGCCTGACATGTTCCTGCAGAGATCAAACTAAACAGATTATGGCTGTATTCCCACCTGCATGGTTTAAATAAGGCCATATTCCTGCCCTTTGATAAACAAAATCCAACTATATTCCAGGCAGACAGGTAGACTGCCTCCAGGTATAACTTTAAACCAAAATAAATCTATTTGTATAAAGTGCTTTTTGTCCAATTCTTTACATGAACTTCTTCAGACAGACTGTTACTAAAGAAAATGGTGTTTAAAATACCCTCCCTTATTAGTCATACAATCAAAAGACCAATCAAGGATTTAAAGTACCCTCTACATAAGAACACTTATATTACTCAGACTTTTCTCATGCAAAAGCATATACTAATTTTTTTTTTAAAAAAAACAAATGAATATTATACACAAATAAAAACATAATATGAAAATCTAAATTCCTATTCAACTACTCATAAATATCATCATAGGTTCATAGGTAGTTACTAGGCTATCTGCCCGAGGGCATTTTTAAGCCTAGCCAGAGTGTGTTGGCTTTTGTCTTCCCACTGATTAATTAACTGAGTCTCTGTCAAGCAGAGCCAATGAAGTGATCCCAGGGGTATATTTTCTGTTACCCATCCACTCGTCAAGGCTTCTCTTGAAGAGTGTTAGTGAGGGGCTCTGCCTAATGTAGTTAGGAATTTTGTTCCAAAGCATGGGGAGTCTCTGTGATAGGAATCTATCCCTCCAGCATGTTCTATTTATTGTTGTGGCGAGGTTTAGCTCACTAGAGCGCGTGGCTCGCAGTGACTTGGATTTCTTTAGGTGAAGCATGTCCATCAATTCTGAGTTGGACATGGCTTTGTAAGTCAGGCAGAGATCACCTCTGAGTAAGTGATATGCCACTGAGTACAACCGGAGTTTTTTCAGTCGGGCTGCATAGGACATATGTTTGAGGCCAGTAATCCTCTTGGTGAGGTGCTTTTGTGGTCTTTCCAGCTGTTGGAAGTGTCTTGTGAGGTACATCCCAAATGGAGCATTGTAGTCTATGATGGGTCTGATGAGTGGCAAGTAGAGGGGCACTATAACCTCTTTATTTCTAGATGCAAACCCCTTAGTAATTAGATGGGCCAAATAGAAGGATTTCCTAACTACTTTGGTAATATGATTGTCAAAGGAGAGATTACTATCTACCTGGGTCCCTAGATCTCTTATTACCTCTTCTGTATTAAGGGGGCTGCCACCTATGTGGTAATTTGTGGGTGTTTTGTTTTTCCCAAATGGGATGACTATGCATTTTTTGGCATTTAGCTTGAGGCCATGACTTTGACACCAGGTGTCTGTCTCAGTAAGGCCTTTTTGAAGGATGTCCGTGTCAGCCGGAGAGTCAATTATGGCTCCCAGTTTGCAGTCATCGGCAAAGTAGCCATAGTCCCCCTGTGTTTGCCTGTACTTCTGAGAAATATATGCCGAACAGTAGGGGTCCCAGAACTGAGCCTTGCGGGACACCACTTCTGACTGGTTTAGTCGGACCTGGAGCCTGCTATTCTTACGTGTGAGTTCTGTCTGTAAGCCAGTTGGCAACCCATCTTGTCATGTAGGGGTTTATGTTCAGGCTGGTGAGTTTTTCTATAATACCCGAGTGAAGAATGGTGTCGAACGCCTTGGTGAGATCAAGGTAGGCTGTGTGAACCACCTTTCCCTCATCTATGGCCTTGGTGACTGTCTCGAAGAAATCAACCAGGTTTAGTAGGCATGATCTGCCCTTAACAAAGCCGAACTGGGTCGGGTCAAGTGTTTGGAGGTTCTCAATGTCTTTGTTAATGAGTTCCATGATGATGCACTCCATAGCCTTGCAGACCAGGCTAGTCAGGCTTATGGGGTGATAGTTACCAGGGTCAGTTGTGGCCCCTCCTTTATGGAGTGGAATAAAAGTTGCTGTGTGCCATTCTATGGGCACATAGCCTGTGTAGAAGCTGAGGATGAACATCTTTTTAAATGTTTCAATTTTAAGATGTTGTGAATAGAACATGTCATTTAGACCTGGTAGTGTATATGCATCCAGTATTAAAATTATTATTTTAATTTTAAATTATGTAGTAATTGATATTTGTCAAACAGGTTAGTATAGCTGGTCTAAAATGTAAGTGCGAGTGCATATGACATGTGAAATCACCCATGTATACACAAGTGTCCCATACAGTATAGTCATACCCCATGGTAATGTAATGATAGCACATAGAGGGATGTCATGTAACGTAAATCATATACACTTACTAATATGTCATTACCCTGATATTTTTTAATGAAAATTGAGCAATGGTTAGCAGTGCTCAGCTATGCTCAGTCTGTATAAGCATTGCTTAAATGTGAATGCTAAGCAGCAGTCAGCTCAGCTAAATGCATTTGCGCACTGTTAAGCAATGCTTAGCAATTAACCCTTTAAGCACTCCTTGAGAAACACAATCCCAGGAAGTAACAGTCCGCTCACCTTGGTGAATCAAAACACCATAAAATTATTCCAAGTACAAGGGTGTAGTCTAAGCACAGTAAAGTTTATTCCACCATTCATTAAACTTCCACAGCAAAGATAAAAATTTCCAAAAACCAACAGTGAGGGATTACTTATACCAGGAATGGTTTTAAGATTTTCAATTATACAGGTCATTCAGTTACAGATACACATTTCACTTTGTTTGAGAAGGGATTTAAATTTGTTCCAGTGAGGAAACCAGGATTAGCACAAACACTAACTGAACTAAAGTTATACATAAGGAAACTAAATTTACAGTTATATTTTAAGCAGACAAACAATGCAAATAAAGTGAATGAAAGCACTTTGAAGAAAAAAACTCTGTTTAATCCCCCATTAAACCCAGTGATGGCACATTATGAGAATATGTGTAAAAAGGAAATTTGTAAACAATACTATGGTTTCAAAGAAGAATTTTACAACTTGACTAGAGTGGAAAAAATGTTATTAAATGAATTAAGAGAGTCAAATTTAATATGGGTAATGAAGCCAGACAAGGGAGGGGGGTTAGTTCTAGTAGAAACAATTGACTATACTAATGAGATAACTAGTATGTTACAGGACACAGAAAAGTATTCAATTGCCTCAAGAAATTAAGTTAATATGGTTCATAGGAGACTACAGATGTACCTAGAGGATAGTTTAATGCAGGAAGTGATTAACGAGGAGGTATTCAACTTTCTACAGAATCAACACCCCTTTGTCCCGACTGTATTTGGTATACCAAAGGTACACAAGGACATTTATCACCCACGATGCAGATTGATTATAGCAGCCCAAGGTAGTTCCACATACCCACTGGGAGTCTTTATTAACAGGTTATTAAAGGATATTTTACAAAAGGTGGATTATGTTGTTAAAGACTCATGGGATTTTCTAACCCGGATAAAACAGGAATATTACACACAGTGTACTGTTTTTTCAACTTTTGATGTTGTTGATCTTTTTGGATCAATTCCCCACGAACTGGGGCTGGAATTGTTTCAGGAAGCACTATTGGAATATAGTAACTTGAGTGCTACCATGATTAATTTTGTAGTACAAATGATGGAATGGGTATTAAAAAATATATTTTTTTATATTTGAAGAAGAATATTACAGGCAACTAAAGGGGGTTGCAATGGGGTCAAGTTGTGCCCCCATTTTTGCTAATTTAGTTTTTTGTATGTGGGAGAAGAAACACATATTTGGCACTGAATTTTCCAAAGATTGGATACGATATACCCGTTATTTGGATGATGTATTCATTTTATGGAAGTTAGATCTTGAAATAGTATTACAATTTGAGAGTTTCATCAATAACATTTGTGAATACTTCCAATTTACTCATACAATCCACAAGTTATAGATTATTTGGACATAAGTTTGACTAAAAATATCAACCAGAACTGTTTTGAATCACTGGTCCATAGGAAACTGCCATATTCTAATAGTTTTTTGAGGTTTGAGAGCCAACATCCATTATATATTAAGAGAAACCTTGTAAGAGGCCAGATGATTAGAGGGGCTAGAATGTGTTCAACATTTGAAGAGTTAACAAAAGAACTGATGTTACTGACCCAAATGTTTAGGAACAGGGGATACCCCATGGAATTGGTGGAGAAATTTAAAGAAGAGATTACAATATGATGGGGTAACAAATTTATTCCCCTATTAGGACAAAAACAAGTCTTTAAGGAAACACAAAGTAATCAGACCAATAGATATACACATTCTATGGTTACAGAATTCAGTTCATTAGGTAGGGAGGTACAAAAGATTCTTACGAAGAATTGAGTGATTTTGGAAGGAAACGAAGAGTATACCAACTGGGTAGGTACAGGTCCACTCTTTACTAACAGAGTGGGGAAAAATATGAAATATTTATTAGAACACACAAAACAGTTAAGTACGGTTAAGTGTATTAACAAATGTGGTAGGTGTAACCAATGTTCACTGATTTTAGAAAGCAGTGAATACAAGGTAGGAGATACCACACCCACTATTAGGATGGCTGGTGGGAATTGTCAAACAAGAGGGGTGGTTTATATTGCCATTTGTCAAAGTTGTTTAAATTTCTATGTGGGGAAAATGGAAAGATCCCTAAGGCAAAGAATTTATGAGCACACATATGCCATGGAAACTAAGAACAAAAATAATGCCCTTTTTAAACACTCAGAAATATCTTTTTACAAGCCATAGAAATGGTTCATAAGTTAGTACTAAGCTAACTGCCCTTGTGAGCCATTTTAAGCCTAGCCAATTATCCCTTGTGAGACTCAAACCCTGCACCTTGTGTTTATAAGGCAAACACCTTAACCATTAGGCCACCCTCCCATCCCTAATTTTACCTGTTTCAAGTTTGGCATACTTGAGATAGTGAAAAGGAACATCAGAGGAGGTGATTGGGGGAACGAATTAGAAACTAGGGAATTACACTGGCAGTTGACATTAAATGTAATAGAATCCCTGGGTATTAATGATTATTTATCTATATGGCCAGTGTTAAAACAGAGAGCTAGGAAGTTGTAATTTAAAAGGTGAATTCTTGAAATAAAATTCAAGTTTTCAGTCCATAAACACACTATTCTTCTGGGTAACAAATTTTACATGTATTGCAATCCTGCTAACACAGTTCTTGAGTATGTGTACACACATTTTTATTTTCAGAGAACTGTATTTTTAAATGTTAATTGGCTATTAATTAAGTACACAAGTGTATATAAGTGCAAAGAGGAGGGAAACACAACAGTTTGATAAAGTCTGGTATGTTTACAGACGAAAGCGCATACTTCCCTGTTGGTTTTTGGAGATTTTTACCTTTGCTGTGGAATTTTAATGAATGGTGGAATAAACTTTACTGTGCTTAGACTACACTCTTGTACTTGGAATAATTTTCTGGCATTTTGATTCACCAAGGTGAGCGGACTGTTACTTCCTGGGATTGTGTTTCTCAAGGTTTGTTTTTTTATTTACAATCCTGGTGCTCGAGTACTTTGCAACCCTTTAAGCACTGTTCAACCCAACTTAGTGGATTTGCACACTGCTTAGCTGAGCTTATCATTTTCAAAATGGTCCAACAACGGCAAAGGGCAGGAATATACCAACCACACCCCCACCTTCGTGGAGGCTCTCAATAAAAATCTACCCAAACAGCAGAGACCGCCAAGGCAGAAACGCACTTGACCACCACAACACAACACTAATCACAAGACACATAACTCTCCTAAACAGTGTGCCACTCAACCAAAGCCCCTAAGGTAAACCAGCATGCCCAACACACTAGTCATAGGTGACTCTATAGTGAGGCACACTGATGTCCCACTCACTAGGTTGAATAAGGAGAAAGTAATAGTCAGCTGCCTGTCAGGTGCTAGGATCCACCACATAAAGCACACACTCAGGTCCCTCAACAACAGGTACAAATATGACTCCTCAATTGTACATGTGGATGTAAATAACCTGAGATGTACCTCCCTGGACTACATGAAGGGAGACATGGAGGAGCTCTTGGATTATGTAGCCCAGGCAGGTATGACCCTAGCCCTGAGCAGCATCCTACCATCACCCAGAATCATACCACAGTACAAGCAGAAAATGATTGATTTCAACAATTGGCTAAGTTTCTGGTGTCATTCTAAGGGGATCCAGTATCCATCTGCCTGGGATGACATGACTGACAGACCTTGATGCTTTGCCAGAGATAGCCTGCATCTGTCACCCCTGGGCTTCCGGATACTGGCCAAGGCTCTTGCCCCCCCATAGTGTCTTTTTAGGCAGTGTTCCAAAGACCAAATTACTACCATAATAGCTACAAACAAATGCAATCTGAGGGTCATGCTGCTCAACACTAGAAGTCTAAATCTCAAAATGCACTCGCTCAGAGCACTCTTAAAATGGAGAACATCGACATTTGTGCTGTAACAGAGACCTGGTTCAAGGCAGCAGAAAGTACTGCTGCACTACCAGGCTATAACTCATTCCACACCTTTTGGCCCCAGAACTTGGACTGAAGCTCCAAAGGTGGTAGTGTTTCCATATTCATAAAGGATGTGCACACCTCCAGACTTGTAGCCCAACATAATGCATCTGAGATTCTTCAGCTGCAGCTAACATTGGGTAAAACAGCAATTCAGGTCGTAGCCTGCTATAGGTCCCCAACCATGTCCCAAGAATCACACTCCATGTTCCTAAGCACCCTGGAGAATATTAAGGTCCAACCTAAAACTCTCATACTAGGTGACATCAAGTACCCCTAATTTTAACACTGCTTTCCCATGTAAAAATGAAGTGCCTGTCTTGGTACTCGAACCATGAATGCCTGCATTAAACCCAAGACTCTAACCACTATGCTATCTCAGCATGTGGATTTCAGCTGTATAGTTTTATTTCTCTCTTATGGGATGTTTCAGCAATGCTGAGCAGAGGGCCATAACATGCATACCCACTCAGCTACATTTAAACATACCTTAGAATGGAAAAAGAAAAATATAAATTCATAAACCCATTTTATTTACATGTATCTGTACTCCTTGTCAGTCACAGTAAGGGAAATTGCAAAGGGGCACATAGGGTCAGATTTTAATTATTGGTCTTACAAAGTTAAGAAGTGTGAGTATGGTTTTCTAGCAAATCATTGGCAAATCACTTGGGGTTTAAGTCAGAACATACTGACAGACATTTGGATTTCAGATTTTATACCCTTCAGGAAGTCTGTGCTACTGCAAACCTTTTATTCTATCAGCTTTATGGGTTTGTCAGTGCAATATTTAAAAAGTGTCCCTACTTTTGTGCCTTTGTCCCCCCATTATTTATGGCTTTGTACAGCTTTCTTGCTCTAGGAGGTTGAGAAGCATGTGAGGCAGGCATCTGGGCATTCTGCAGAAACCTGTACAGTTGACGGCTATGGCCATATGGCACTTTCAAATGTCAGAGATTTGTGTTGCAGTCTTCATACCCTTCAGGAAGTCCGTGCTACTGCAAACCTTTTATTCTATCAGCTTTCCAGGTTTGTCAGTGCAATATTTAAAGAGTGTCCCTATTTTTGTGCCTTTGTCCCCCCATCATTTATTGCTTTGTGCAGCTTTCTTGCTCTAGGAGGTTGAGAAGTATGTGAGGCAGGCATCTAGGCATTCTGCAAAAACCTGTACAGTTGATGGCTATGGCCGTATGGCACTTTCAAATGGCAGACATTTGTGTTTCAGTCTTCATATCCTTCAGGAAGTCCATGCTACTGCAAACCTTTTATTCTATCAGCTTTTCAGGTTTGCCATTGCAATATTTAAAGAGTGCCCCTATTTTTGTGCCTTTGTCCCCCCACTATTTATGGCTTTGTACAACTTTCTTGCTCTAGGAGGTTGAGAAGTATGTGAGGCAGGCATCTGGGCATTCTGCAGAAAACTGTACAGTTGATGGCTATGGCCATATGGCACTTTTACAATGCAGGGGGTGTATGCCAGGTTCTGTCACACACCCTCTGCATTGTTTCTTGCTCCATTATCTATTTCAGTGTCCAGAGACACTGAAATACTACTTTTATTTAATTTCAGTGCCCTTGGACACTGAAATACTTTTCAAAAGTGCTATACGGCACTTTCTGAGTGCAGGGGATATGTTAGATGTGTGTGCACTGCTTAGACATGCCCCCCTGCATGCAGTGGTGTTCATGTCCGCATAGCCATAACATTAGCCTGCCTTCATGAATATGCAAGGTGTGCTACTGCTACTGCTGTGCTTACAGGGACACAGTCCACTCCATGTCAGAATAATGCTATTCTGACATGGAGTTTAATGAATCCCGGGGTTAGTTTATGTATTTTTTTCTGTTGTGGTAATGTTTTCAGCTGTATAAGTTTTTAGTAGGATTTTAGATTTATAAATTAAACATATAGGAGTAATTACTCGCATTTGTCTATGGAAATTATTCCTAAACTAGCTCCTATGTAGAACTGCATCATAGGATTCAGTCCCGAATATCTCAGTTTGGTTCACGTTATGCACTTTTAGAAATACAGTGCCATAATTTTCACTTTTTTTGCTTGACTCTGTTTGCCCAGTTCTTTATGTCCTGCATTGTAAATATAAATAATAAAAGAACATAAAATTACTAAATATCTATTTACTGTAAACACTGGAGTTTCAGTCACAGGAAGTATTAAAAATAACACAGATGGAAAGTTTCACACAATTATAGAAAAACAGTATTTAGCTAGTCTCACTATCTATTCCTGATTGACTAAAACAATTACTTACTGAATAGAGCAAGGCAAGATAGGTGAGTGGTCCTTGCTGTCAGATCCAAGACTGAATACAGAATGCTCTTGAGACTTTAGTCTCCTCTAATGTTAAAACATTATTTCTGTATAGAATGACATCAGATACATCTGGTCATCTGACTATGTTTCCCATGCTATCCAACACCACTAGAGGCTACCAGGGTTTACCACCTATGTGCTGCAATACACACAGATAGGGCATTGCTCAGATGTGGTGCAGCTGCTGGAGGTCATAAAAGCAAAACAAATTCCACTCTTCCTACAGGAGATACAACCTGTTCTCTAGCATAGACGTTGTGTCTCTGGCTCCATTCAAAACTGTGGGATAACATCTTTATGGCTTAACCCATAAAGTATTTTAATTTCAAGAATATTTTGTCTAAAGTAAGGCGGATTCACCTGCTCTCTCTCAGTATATGCTGTTAAATGTATACATTTAAACCGTTACAATAATGCATGTACATTTCTTTTCCTTCTAGTAAGGTGTACTATTGATACATTTTATCACAGGCAAACCTGACAAATACATTTTCAGTATAAGCATCAGTACAAATTTATTTATTTTATTTTACATTTGTTAGGTGGGATGGTCCGACTGGTATACAGAGAATTTTCAAACATGTTAAAATACAGTATACAGCAGAAGACATAACAAGACCTATATATATATATATATATATATATATATATATATATATATATATATATATATATATATATACAGGAAAAAAATAGTTACACATGGTTAATAACAGAATAAATCAGTTTGACATACAAATGACATATAATTATTTACAAAATTCCGGCTAGCTGTGCTGGCATAATAGGTTCATAGGTTGGTACAAGACTATCAGCCCTAGGGCCTATACAAGCCTAGCCATAACAATTCCCTGGATATTTCGTCTCATAATATTTACTTCCTTGGACCCCTGTCTAGCAGGGCGACTGACATGATCCCCGGGGTGAATGTCCTATCTCCCATCCAGTTGTCAAGGTTCCTTTTGAAGAGGGCCAAGGAGGCACTCTGCTTCACATGTATGGGCAGTCTATTCCAGAGTCTGAGGAGTCTCTGTGTCAGGAACCTATCCCTCCAGCATGTTTTGTTCATTGTGATGACAAGGTTTAGATCCCTGGAGCATATGGTTCTGAGGGATTGGGATTTCTTTAAGTGGAGCATGTCCAACAGCTCAGGGTTTGACATGGCCTTGTATGTTAGGCAAAGATCGCCTCTGAGTAGACAATATGCCACAGAGTATAGCTGGAGATTTTTGGATGTCTTGTGAGGTACATACCAAATGGGGCATTGTACTCTATAATGGGTCTAATGAGGGATGAGTACAGTGGGACAATGACCTCCTTTTTTCTGGATGAAAAGCCCTTAGTAATGAGGTGTGCCACATAGAAGGATTTCCTCACTGTTGTGGTGATGTGGTTATCAAAGGTGAGACCACTGTCCACCTGTGTCCTGAAGTCTCTCATAACACTTTCGGTGTTTAGTGTACTGCTACCTATGTGGTAATTTATGGGTATATGGTTTTTCCCAAAGGGGGATAACTATACATTTCTTGGCATTAAACTTGAGCCCATGGCTCTGGCAACAAGCATCTGTTTCTGTAAGGCCCTTTTGTAGAATATCCACATCATTTGCAGATTCAATAATTGCTCCCAGTTTGCTGTCATCTGTGAACTTTTTAGCCAGAGTCCCTTAGTGTTGGCCTGTACTTCAGAGAAGTAGATGCCAAATAAGAGCGGTCCCAGGACTGAACCATGAGGTACTCCACTTGTCACTTGTCTGGAGCTGTATTTAGAGTTGGCTACTTTTACAGTCTGGGTTCTGTCAGTAAGTCAGTTGGCAACCCATCGAGTGACGTAGGGATTTATCCCTAGCTTAGTAAGTTTATCTATGATTCCAGAGTGGGGGATGGTGTCAAAGGCCTCAGCGAGGTCCAGATAGGCTGTGTGGACTGCCTTACCCTCGTCCACAGCTCTGGAGACTGATTCGAAGAAGTCAATCAGGTTCAGGAAACAAGATCGGCCCTTCATGAACCCAAACTGGGTGGGGTCTAGTATTTGAAGGTTGCCACTGTCTTTGTTTATAAGTTCCATGATAATGCATTCCATGCCTTTGCAGATCAGGCTCATCAGACTGATGGAGCAGTAGTTCCTGGGATCCAAGGTGGATCCCCCCCTTGTGGAGTGGGATAACTGTAGCTGTGTGCCACTCAGTGGGCACAAAGCCTGAGGTGTGGCTATGATTAAACATGACACTTAGGTGAGGTGCCAGTTCATTTTGAGGTTCATGTAGTACACAGTCCGGGATGTCATCTGGTCCCATGGATGCTGTATTCTTAGCTTTGGAGAGTGCGGTTTCTACCTGTGTGGCTGTGATTACCGGAATTTGGCAATCTTTCAGTATTGAGATGGGCCATTTAGGGGGTGAGAGGGGGGTGAAGTTGGCACTAAATTGATCTGCCAGGATATTGGCAATATCCTTGGGATCAGTATATTTAATGCCATTCTGTTGTAGCTCAGAGCAGATCTGAACATTGCCATTTAGATTCTTGACATAACTATAGAATGCCTTGTGGTTGTCTTTGGAATCTTTGGAAATTTTATTTTCGTAACTGGCTTTGCAGGATTTTATTACAGATCTCAGCTTCTTACTGAGGTTGGTAAGGGAGTTTTTTGCATCCTGGGATTTTCCTCTTTTCTGCAACAGTTTCTTCCTTCTGTTGTATAGTTTGTTTATGGCAGAGGACCACCAGATTGGCTTCCTTTTTTTGGAGGAGAGCGTCTTGGTTCTATTTGGGATGGCATAGTTCATGCACGAGTGGATGTGCTCATACAGTGCCTTAGTGTAGGATTTAGCAGTCGAACTTTCAGATCCCATCTGCATGGATGCCATGAAGTTTGCCACTTCTGACTTGAGTAGCATGAAGTTGGCTTTGGAGAAGTTTTTAATGGAAGTTTCCTTACTGGGGGGTGGGATGTGGATGTCAAGGGTGATTTGGTTATGGTCAGACCTGACCAATGAGGGGATGACCACTGGTGTGGAGCATCTATTCCCATGTTGGTAATGATCAGGTCTAGGATATTGGAGCCCCTGGTGGGGCAATGGATTAGTTGATCCAGGGTGTTGGAATTTATGAATTCCAAGAACCATTGGGAAAAGGTGTTGGTACCTGAGTAGTTTTCCCAGTTAATGGCAGGGTAGTTGAAATCACCCAGTATTAGGGTGTTTGGTTGTATCTTAATATTTTCCAGTATGTTTAGAAAGGTGCAGTGAGAATCTTGGAGCATGGTGGGGGATCTGTAGCATGCTACAATACATCTACTGCCCTACTTCTCCTGGTATGACTGGCAGTACCTCTTATCATCACAAGCACATTCATGTTTAGCCTCTTTTTACAGATAATTTACTTGTGCAGTAACCTAGTGTACCATTTTAGTCAACACATGGCTTCATCTAATCTGCTGCCTCACTTTTGTACATAAGAACTATCATCATCATCATTTATTGTGTATTTGCCTAATGTTTACTCATACTGAAACATTAATAAACACATGGAGACCAGAACTGATGTTTAATATACCCTTTAATTATAGCAACAGCTTCCTAACTACTGCACATTACACATTTTGAACATCGGTTAGCTAATGAAATTCTGCATCCCAGATTTCCAAAAATCAGCAAAGATTGACTGAGTCATTTAATGAAGTTAGCACTGAACCTGTGCAAATATTCAGGGGTTGGAAGGGAAGCAAAGATTTAAGCTGAGATTTAAACACTGTCCAGGACAGTCCACCATAATAGATGCCAGTCCACCATGATAATGCCACCTCCAAGCAAAATAGAATTGTAATCCAGTCTCTCCTAGTTCCTGATTTACCAATTCTCATGTACCTTTTGCTCAAAGGTGTCTGCTTTGAGGGGAAAAAAGGTACCCTTAACGGTCAGCACAATCTGATTTGAAAAAGTCTCACCTAGGCAGCCTGGATATTTACCATTTCCTTCTTTACAAACGATTTTCATCCCCAAGCAAATATACATATATATGAAAATAAATACAGTTGAATAGGCAGAAATATTATTATATCTTGTCCCTAGTCTAATAAGTGCTGACCATTTTGCATCATAATATGTGCCTGCATAGCATGATGAATGCTATCAGTACAACATACAACAAAAATTCCAGTGATGGTAACCTTAAATTCTTTTCCCTGATTGTTAACCAGGCTTTGCTTGGGTGTTGAGCTGATTAGATTACATTCACTTCCAGACTGAGCAACTAAATTATTTATATTACACATTACTATAAACCTATGAACCTATTATTTTTCAGTAAGCCTACAACCTGCCTTCACTAGAGTTTAAGAACTAATAGAAATCACACTATTATATAGAAACTTTGCACTACTCCATTGAACTTCATTAATCAATTCCCCTATAATTTCCTCATGTACATATAAAAGTCTTTTATCTCCTTAATATATCGTACAATAAAAAAAAAACTTCAAAATGAAGACCATGTTGGTACAAAATGCTGTGTTTAGTTATAGACTTATTACTAAACCAAGGGTGGTTTGCACCTGTTCTGCCTGGACTTTTAGATATTTACTCAAATGTTATCACCCTTTTAGAGCCCTTTTTAGGCAATGTGAAAATGACAAAACTACCAACACAGCCAAAAAAAAAATCAAAGCAACCTTAAGGTGTTACTGTTCAATGTTGGGAGCCTAAACAAGAAAGTCCACACCCTACAAGCTCTCCTCACGCTGGAGAATGTAGACATCTGTGTTTTTACCAAGGCTTGGTTTAAAGCCACAGGAAGTACTCTGGCAGAGGAACACATCAAGACCAACAGGAGCACAGACAAGGGCAAAAGGTGGAGCTCTTTCAATCTACATTAGCAACAAATACATCTCTAGGTTGGTTAAACAGGATGATGATCTGGAGTTCATCCATGTCCAAGTCTCCATAGACAAAATTCCTTACCATGTCCTGGTCACCTACAGGTCACCCTCTATGAACCACAAGGCTCACATCTCTTACCTAGACCCACCAAAGTTGCTTACCATTCAACCAAATACCCTATTCATGGGAGACTTCAACTACCCTTTTATAGACTGGGAAATATACACTGCCTCTAACTCACAGGCGCAACGTTTCCTGGATTTTATCAACACAAACACCCTGGACCAGATAGTGTACACTCCAACCAGAGGATCAAACATATTGAACCTAGTACTCACCAACATGGAGAGCATTGCACCCTCCCTCCATGTTACATCCTCATGTCTTCTTTAGTGAGGTTGGACCACAAAGCTGTTTCTCTCAAAATAAAAATTAACCCAGAAAACCCACCTAAATCCATAACTATTAGGAACTATTCTGAAGCAAATTGCATCATATTAAGTGACAGTTTGTCAAAATTCACTTACCCCCAAACTCCAAGAACTATGCAGAATTATTTACAGAAACCCTGTACAAATATGTAAATGGCTGCACTGAGGTTGCCATACCTACCAGAAATAAGCCCAGATCTAGCACTAAAAACAGTCCCCATTGGTGAGTACCTTATCAAGGTATATAACAAAAGAAAAAAGTCATGGCCAAAATCAAAAAGACCAACTCTCATAGAGACAAGAGCTCTCTGATTCAACTAAACAAGAAAGTAAGAGGTCTAATAAAGTCCAACAAGGCCATTTATGAGGTCAGGATAGCCTCCCAGGTTATGGACAATCACAATGCCTTCTTTAACTATGCCATAAGTCTCAAAGGTAACACTCAGCAGTGTGCAGAACTGGTGGAAATGGTACAACCTTCACTGACTGGGATGAATCTACAGGCTGATATATTTTCCTCTAACTTCATCCCTCAATCCCTCTCACTACCCCCAGTAAAATCCCTTCTAGCATATCCTCCCAGTTATAAACAGGGAACAGGTAATGGTGGTGCTTGCAAGGGCCAAAAGTACTGCTACAATGGGTGCTGACAATATCCCCAATTGCCTCCTAAATAGCCTAAAACATGATCTAGAAGGACCACTTGAGGCACTATTCAGCTACAGCTTCAAAACAGAGTAAGTGCCAGGTGAATGGAGGGTTGCAATGGTCAGCTCTCTTCATAAGGGTGGACCATTAACTGACCCCAGGAATTACAGACACCTCAGTCTGACAAGTGTAATATAAAAGGCCATGGAACAAGTTATCATGGAAATAATCAGCAAAGACACTGGCAATGCAACCTACAGACAGTGGACCCATCCCAATTTGGCTTTGTCAAGGGAAGGTTTTACCTTATCAGCCTGATAGATATTTTTGACAGGATCAACAAAGCTATTGATGAGGGGAAACAGTGCATACCACCTATCTTGACTTGGCCAAGGCATTCGATAGAATGCCCACTCAGGTATTTTTGGCAAACTCTCAAAACTAGGCATAAATCCCTACATAACTCACAGGATTGCTGGCTGGCTCATAGATAGGACCCAAGAAATAAGGATTGATGAGACCACCTCCACCAGGAGACCGGTCACTAGTGGAGACCCTGGGCTCTGTGTTTGGCCTGCTCCTGTTTGACATCTACTTCTTGAAAGTCAAGGGTAATGTCAAAGGCCTCTGACTCATAAAGTTCACAAATGACTGTAAACTGGGAGCTATCATAGATTCCCCCCTCATAACACTAACATCCTGCAAGAGGGTCTAACACAACCAGTGTCAAAGCCATGGATGAAAACTCAATGCGAAGAAATGCATTACAGTGCATTTTGGAGAATTATCCACCCAAGCTAATTACTACATTGATAAAACACATTAGGGATTTTGCTCTGTCATGTAGTATCTTCCTCCTTCTGTTGTACAGTTTATTTATGGCTGGGGTCCACCAGACTGGATGCCTGCCTTTGGATGTTTGGGTTTTGTTTTTGTTTGGGATAGCATGATCCATACATTCCTGGAGATGTCCGTAGAATGTGTTTATATAGGATTCTGCAGTTTGGGCCGTAGTTTCCACTGGCCCTGGGGCCTTGAAGGATTCCACTTCGGTTTTGAGAAGTGAGAAGTTCGCTTTTGAGAAGTTTTTCACTGTGGTTTTCTGGGCTGGGGGTAGGGTCAGGATGTGGACATCCAGTGAAATTAATTTATGGTTTGATCTTACCAATGAGGGATATACTTCAGGTGTGGAGCATAGAGTCCCCATGTTGGTAATGATCAGGTCTAGTATGTTATCCCCTCTTGTGGGAGTGGTGACTAGTTGTTCCATAGCATTTGAATTTATAATTTCCAGGAACCTTTGGGCTAAGATGCTGGGGCTTGAGTAGTGCTCCCAGTCTATGTTTGGGTAGTTGAAGTCACCCAATATAATGGTGTTCGGAGAGATCTTCATGTTCTCCAATGTTTTCAGGAAAGCCGAGTGGGATTCCTGACTTTGAGAGGGTGGTCTGTAGGATGCTATAAACTGAAAAGCAGTCTTGCCCACTGTTAGTTGCACATGGATGGTCTCCGATACTTCGTGCAATGCCACTAACCTGGAGGTGTGGATATCCTTGATAAGTATTGTGTATGTGTGATACAAAAGAAAGGTCTGTCAATCTACTTCCATTCGCTGCTTGCATAGGGATGGTAGTTGCTTTTCACAGGGTCACTGTAGGAATTGGATATTAGTATGGATGGACTGCTTTTATTTCTTGGTCAACATATTTTTTATTCACTCTGGTGAGTGCACAATCATGCATGTTAGATAATTTAGTTGCACATAAATCTCAACTACTGACAATGAGTTCTTCATTTGTTTAACCCCTTTATTTTGAATAAGAATTACTGGGGAGCACAGCTATGAAGACTAGAACCTGCTTGACTTCCCATGATAGCTGTCTGTGGACTCTAACCTTCTTCTGTGAATGAGAATTCCTTATATCAAATAAATCTCACAGCATGTGGAGGTAGTCAGAAGATGTTAAAGCTAGTCCTTGGCAGTGGTAAGCTCTTTCCATTAAGTAGGTAATACCATAAGGGTATGATGGAAAGCCTGTTGAAGAACTTGTCTATGCAGATAAAGTCTGAGCTCTCATTTATTCTCAGGATAATCACTATATCAGATTTCTTATTTTATGTTTAGCCTGCTGGTCATTTGTCATCTACTTTATTTTGAATAATGTTATTTATATCTCATCCCAGAATTTGTGTCAATAATGAATGACTTATGAAGGATATTCATGCCTCTGTGCTCCCATTGTTTAGATGACCACACTCAGGACAAGACTTAAAGCCTGACCTTCATCCCCTGAGTAACTTTAAACTGTTGTGATTTAAACACTGCCCAGAGCAGTAGGTGATAAATTATGTTCTGAGTAAGAAAAATAGGTAATTAACTGAATGACTGACTAAATTGCCTTTGATCTTCACATGTCTACAGTAGTGAGGAAATCATTCTGTGTTGTGAGACTTATAAACAAAGGCAGGTCCTATTTATATCACAGGCAAGGTTTTAAGTCTTTAGAATGGGTAATTCTGGTACTGTTTGTTTTGTGGATATGCAGGAGGTCCATTAGAGTGGGGTCTGACAATGCCCTGCATGCCAGGTATAGATCTCCCCTCAAACGCCTGTAATAGATAGACTACAGAGATAGGGCCTTGAGGCATTCTGCACAGGACATATTACTTATGCCCTGTATTCTTTTAGTGAGGAACCTCTGTGAACGTTCCAGTTGTTGGATATTCCTGGTTAGGTATATACCAAAGGGGGCACTGTACTCAATGATAGGTCTGATGAATGCCGAATACAGTGGGAAGAATGGCTTCCTTGGCCTTAGATGCCATACCTTTGTTTATAAGTTGCACAACATTGAATGATTTCCTCACCACTGTAGACACATGATGATCAAAGGCTAGATTACTGTCTAAGTGTGTCCCTAAGTCCCTGACTACTGGGTCAACTCTAAGGGGAGTGTTGTCAATATGATAGTTACCAGGGATGGATGACTTCCCAAAGGATACTATTATGCATTTCTTGGCATTTAGTTTTAGTCCATGACTCTGACACCAGTTGTTTGTCTGTGTCAGTCCCTTCTGGAGAACATTTGTATCATTGTGAGATTTAATGACAGCTCCTAATTTTCAATCATCTGCAAATTTAGTCAGCCAGAGACCACTGACATTGGCCTTGACGTCTGAGAAAGTAAATGCCAAAAAGTAGCGGTCCAAGGACTGATCCCTGAGGGACTCCACTTGAGACTGGCCTCTTTGTAGAGGTGGACTCCTCAATTCTAACTTCCTGGGTCCTGTCTGTGAGCCAGTTGGCTATCCACCGGGTGACATACAGGTTTGTATCTAAACTCTTGAGTTTGTCAACAATGCCCAGGCGGGGTATTGTGTCAAATGCCTTGGCCAGGTCAAGGTAGGGAGTGTGAATGATTCTGCCCTCATCCATTGCTTTGGTGACCTTCTTAATGAAGTCCACCAGGTTAATTAGGCATGATCTGCCGTTTATGAAACCAAACTGGGTTGGGTCCAGTGTCTAGAGGTTTACCATCTCCCTGATAAGTCTTTCCATGGCTTTACATATAAGACTAGTAGGACTCATGTGTATGCAGTTTCCAGGGTCTGTAGATGGCCCATGATTGTGCAAAGGGATAACTGTTTACTTTCTGCATTCATGAGGCATGAAACCTCTTTGGAGGCTACAGTTAAATAGAAATTCCAGAGGCTCTGATAGGACAAATTTCGTGCTATTTAGAAGGCATCCTGGGATATTGTCTGGGCCCATTGATGCAGTGTCCTTGGTCTTAGAGAGAGCATTAAGTACCTGTTCCCTAGTGATATTAGAGGGAGTTATATTTTATGATATTTTCATAGGGAAGGTTGAGGGGAAGAGAGGAGGAACATTGAAACTGAATTTATCAGCCAGGAGGTTTGCTATATCTTCTGGCTCAGTACAGGTGGCTCCATTTACAATGAGTTCTGCACACAGTTGTTTATTGCCTTTGATATTGCAGATATAGCTAAATAACGCTTTGTGGCTGTCCTTGGCCTGGGAGGCCAAATGTACCTCAAATTTGGCTTTGGTAAACTTTATTTGTCCTCTAAGTTGTTTGTTTAGTTTAATGATAGTGCTTTTATCCTACTGGGTGCTGCATCTCCAAATTTTTGCCATGATTTTCTTCCTCCTGTTATATATCCGATATGACAGATACATTCTAAAGACTTAAACCTTGCCTGTGATATAAATAGGACCTGCTGGAGCGATAGGTATGTATCACCGGGACTACCCCATCTATGGAACATGCTCCCCATCCATGTGAAGCAGAGTTCCTCCTTAATCCAATTCAAGTGCAACTTGGACAATTGGATGAGAAACCGGAAATTCATCCCTGGTTTGGCACCTATGTCTCTGATGCAAACAGGTAACCTGTAAATGATTCATCTCCCAGGCCCATGCTTACACTTATCAAGGGTATCAGAACTCATCACAGATTTGGGATGCATGGTTAGGCTTAAAAAAGGCCCTTGTGGTCGTTAGCCTAGTAAACACCTATAAACCTATGAACCTAAGTGTAACTTGGACAGTTGGATGGGGAACAGGAAATTCATCCCTAGTTTGGCACCTATGTCTCTAATAGACACAGGCAGTCTGTTAATGGTTCATCACCCAGGATCCTGCTTGTAAACGTTTCATCTCCAAACCCCTTCTTCCACTTATCAAGGGTACCAGAACTTGTCAGAGATTTGGGATGTGTGGCTAGGCTTAAAAAGGCCCTTGTGGTCATTAGTCTTGTAAACACCTATGAACCTATAAATGCTGCAGCAGCCTGTAGTGTGGTTCTTTATAAGCAGTAACTTTTTATCATTGTACAATACAGTACATGGAAGAATGAAGATTCATAAAATCTATGGCTAGTATAACTACAAAGTAGTGTTTAAAGTGTCAATGACTAATGACATCTTAGATAATGGAACATCAGACTTGGAGCTGTAGCAATGTACTACCAGTCTCAGCTTTGCCATAATATGGCTCGAAATGAGAGATTTATCTGTATGCTCAGTAATTGAGGCAAATGAACTATGAGGGATATAGTACAAATGTTCAGGAAAAAAACAGCCCCTTCTTTCCTTCCCCCACTGTGTCATCTCTAGCAGGATCATGAGCCACTAATCCAAGTCAGGTTGCCTTGTTCATAAACCTTTATCTCTCAATGTCAAACTGCTGCAATGAATAATAAGACAGAGATAGTCACACAATGTTTACTTTCTTTATTTTTGTTTGATTAAACATTAATTTAATATACCTATTTTACATTCTTCAGTTATCACTGAATCACACTGGTTGTTTAGACATCATGTTTTATGTAATTCTGCAAAAAGCACAGGCAGAAGCCTGAATGTGAGAAGCACGGCATATGTTTGCCATTATAAATACTCATTTATATTAGCAATTATGTTACAGGTTTCCCACTGGGAAAGATGGAAGCCTTTAATTATAAGTAGAATAATAGAAGCATGATGTAATACTGCAAGTTAGTTGTAGCATTAAAAGGATTGGAAACATAGAGATTGAAACTAAGGTTCTTTCCTTAGTCCTCAAACCTCAGGATGGTATTACTGCATCAGAATAAAAGTACATCTATATTTATTTTTGTAAGCTATGGACTGAATTAAAATGAACTTTAAATTAATTGTGAGTGCCTTGTCTGATCAAATAGCCTACTAATTGTACACAGCCTTGAGAAGACACTATAGAACAGTACTGACGTTTGACAAATATAATTTACTCTGAGTTGTAGGGTTTAGAATTTGGGCACCATGCCTTGAAAATGCTTGCAAGATCTGCATTAGTTTAAAGGAAGAATAATCAGATTGCAATTTAGATTAAATGTCACAGAACTATAGTTAAACATAAGAAATTAAAAAAAACTGAGTGGTGTTTTGCTATTTCTGTGCTATTTTCAAGTTGCTGCTTTAAATGAATAGTCAAAACATCATTAGTTATTATGCATCCATTGCAGAAAAAAAGTGTATAACACTGCAATTTTAATTGAATGAAATATTTTAACTGTGATATTTATTTATGTATTTATTTAATTTTGTTTACTAGCTTAGGACACTGATCATTAATGACCAATTGTAGATACATCAGGAAAGGAAGTACATTAGGTATGTAGGTGTACTAGACCAACAACCACTGGGGCATTTTTATGCCTAGCCATGCATCCCAAATCTCTGACAAGTTCTGGTACCCTTGGTAAGTATAAGCAGGGGCTTGGGAGATGAGACATTTACAAGCAGGGACTTGGGAGGTGAAACACTTACAGGCTGCCTGTGTCCATTAGAGACAGATTAGCCAAACCAGGGACGAATTTCCTGTTGCCCATCCAAATCTCCAAGTTACATTTGAACTGGGTTAGGGAGAAACTCTGCTTCACGTGGATGGAGAGCCTGTTCCAGGAAGGGTAGTAGTCTTGGGATACATGCCTGTTTCACCAGCAGGCAAGGTTTAAGTCTTTAGAACAGGTAATTCTGGTGCTGTTTATTTTGCAGATATGCAGGTAGTCCATCAGAATGAGGTCTGATAATGCCTTGTATTCCAGGCATAGAAGTCCCCTCAACAGTCTGTAGGAGACAGAATACAGGGATAGGGCTTTGAGGTGGTCTGCCAAGCACATGTTACTTATGTCCGGCATTCTTTTAGTATGGAACTTCTGTGGGCATTCCAAATGTTGGATGCATCTGGTTATGTACATACCAAAGGAGGCATTGCACTCAATGCTAGGTCTGATGAATACTGAATACAGTGGAACAATAACTTCCTAGATGCCATAGCATTGTTTATAAGTTGCACATCGTAGAATAATTTCCTCACTGTCATAGACATATGATGGCCAAAGGCTAGATTAGTGTCTACATGTGTCCCCAAATCCCTGATCACTGGGTCATCTCTTAGGGGTGTATTGTCAATATGATAGGCAACAGGGGGAACTGGCTTCCCAAAGGACACTATTTTGCATTTCTTGACATTTAGTTTAAGTCTATGGCTCTGGCATCAGTTATTTGTCTGTGTCAGCCCTTTTTGGAGAGAACATTAGTGTCAGCAGGGGATTCTATGCCTGTTCCTAATTTGCAATCATCTACAAATTTGGTCAGCCAGAGGCCTGTTACATTGGCCTTGACTTCAGAGAAGTAGATGCAAAAGGGAGGTGGTCTCAGGACCAATCCTTAAGGGACTCCTCTGGTGACTGGCCTCTTTGTAGAGGTGGACTCCCCAATTCTAATTTCCCATGTCCTGTCTGTGAGCCAATTGGCTATCCACCCAGTGACATAAGAGTTTATACCTAACTTCTTGAGTGTGCCAATAATGCCTGAGTGAGTTGTTATGTCAAATGCCTTGGCCAGGTCAAGGTAAGTAGTCTGAAGCATTTTACCCTTATCCGTTGCTTTGGTGACTTTTTCAAAGGAGTCCACCAGGTTAAGTAGGCATGACCTGCTCTTCATGAAAACAAACTGGGTTGGGTCAAGTGTATAGAGGCTTCCTATGTCATTGTGGATCATTTTCATGATAATTCTTTCCATGGCTTTGCATATGAGACTGGTGAGACTTATGGGTCTGTATTTTACAGGGTCTGTAGATGTCCCATCTTTATGCAGAAGGGTGACGGTTACTATTCTCCATTCTTGAGGCATGATGCCTGTTTGGAGGCTATGGTTAAATAATGATTTCAGAGGGCCTGATTGGTCATGCTTCATATTTAGAAGGCAGCTTGGGATATTGACGGGGTCCATCATTGCAGTGTTCTTGGCCTTAGACAGAGCATTGAGGGCATGTTCCCTAGTGATAGTAGAGGGAGTTATATTTGATGGTATTTCCCCTTCTGCTATACATTCTGTTGATGTTGTAATTCAACCAGGCTGGCTTGTTTGTGAGTTAGTTCTGTACTTATTCCTGGTGGGTACAGCTGCCTCTATGTAGCTGTTAATATGCTTGTATAGGGTTTCTGTGAGCAGTTCCAAATAGGAAACAGTGTTCTTAGGGCTTAGTGGGACTTGAAATTTTGCCAGGTTATCACTTAAAGTTAGTTAGAGTAGTTGCAAAACAATCCAGGGTCAGCTGGGGTTTCAAGTTTTAGTTTGACTTCAAGGAAGACCATTTAGTGGTTTGACCTTGACAGAGAGGACATTAAACTAGTGGGTGTGCAGTGCTCTCCCATATTAGTGAGTGTGAAGGGAAAGAAAGCACTGCCATCTGTGTTAGCATGTCTGGCAGGAGATTTGTGTGCTCTGTGCGCTGGTGTTTTCTGTGATGCTGTCATATTGGAGTCAGTAATGAGCATTGATGCTTCTTAATTACTGACCTGGGTTTTGAGTGAGGGGTGTCACATTATTGTTGGCAGTCTGGTGGGGTATTAGCCAGATGTCATAGTGAGGACCCGATCTGGTATGTTTGTACCCCTGGTCAACATACTGACAATCTGGTCCAGGGAGTTTGTGTTTACAAAATACAGGAATCTCCATGCCTGCATGTCTGGTGTCATTTATGATTCCCAGTTAATAGTGGGGTAATTAAAATCACCCATGAATATGGTATTGGGTTGGATGATGAGTGTTTCCAGTATCCAAACCCAACAATTCTGCTGGAAAATCAATACTCTCCCACCATCATGGTAAAGAACACTCCTTAAAATCATTTAAAACTCAACTAAAGTCCTACATACTTAGTTGCCAGCTGCCAGCTCTATACATGTGATGTCCGTGGATAATCACCAAACTCTTACTGTCACAACCATTTTATGTAACTATCCATAATACAGCACTTCTTCATAATCTCTTACTATCTGGTGATGGTAGTTTTTGGACTAGCAGTTGGAAGCCAACAATGGCTATCTGGAGAGGGCCTTAAGTGGTTTCAAGAAAGGGCCTTGGGTGGTTTCAGTAGTTGCACTGCTGCCTGTATCAGCCTTCACCACCTCAAGAAGGTCCTAGTGGGGAGGATGGTCAGAATGGGGGCTGTCCTGTCCGTGGGTATAGCCTAGACACAGGATGATTACACCAACCCGATTACCAATCATGGTGTTCCCTTTTCTTGTGTGATACATCCCTGCTCTGTGTATGGTCCAATCATCCCTGTCACCAATGTTCTACTTTGGTCTGTATGTCTGTAGTTTCACTGTCTATCCCCAATGTGTCAGCACCTTGGGCTTTGCCTGTGTTTTATATTTGTTTGTGAGCCCCTGATTCCCCCCTCTATCCTCTTTGCATCCCCTACCTTGCTTTCACATCATTCTCCATACCTCCTCTAAAAAAAGAAAATGGTCACTTGTCCCTCAAAACATTTACCTTTCCTCCCATACCGATTTCCAGTATTGCCTCTCTTTTGTCCTTGTGTATGTTCGGCTTTACTCCTATTTTTTGTTTCCTATGCATCCATTTCCTCCACAATTAAAGTAAAAAAAAAAAACGATTAAACATTGCTTGAGGCAATTTACCGTAACATTAGGCTATTCTTGTTCATAGGTTCATAGGTTGGTACTAGGCTATTGGCCCTAGGGCCTATACAAGCCTAGCCATAATAATTCCCTGGCTATTTCTTCCCACACTATTTACTTCTCTGGAGCTCTGTCTAGCAGGGTGACTGACGTGATCCCCAGGGTGACAATATGCGACAGAGTATAGCTGGAGTTCTTTAAGGCGGTCAGCATAGGGCATCTGCTTTAGGCCTGTGATTCTTTTAGTGAGGTATTTCTGCGGCCTTTCCAGTTGTTGCAGATGTCTTGAGAGGTACATACCAAATGGGGCGTTGTATTCTATAATGGGTCTAATGAGGGATGAGAACAGTGGGACAATGACCTCCTTTTTTCTGGATGAGAACAGTGGGACAATGACCTCCTTTTTTCTGGATGAAAAGCCCTTAGTGATGAGGAGTGCCACATAGAAGGATTTCCTGACTGTTGTGGTGATGTGGTTATTGAAGGTGAGACCACTGTCCACCTGTATCCCTAAGTCTCTTATCATACTTTCGGTGTTTAGTGTATTGCCACCTATGTGATAATTCACAGGTACATGTTTTTTCCCAAAGGGGATAACTATACATCTCTTGGCATTGAGCTTGAGCCCATGGCTCTGGTACCAATCCTCTGTTTCTGTAAGGCCCTTTTGTAAAGTATCCACATCATTTGGGGATTCAATAATGGCTCTCAGTTTGCAGTCATCTGCGAACTTTGTTAGCCAGAGTCCCTTAGTGTGGCCTGTACTTCCGAGAAGTAGACGCCAAATAAGAGAGATCCCAGGACTGAACCCTGAGGTACTCCATTTGTCACTTGTCTGGAGCTGGATTTGGAGTCAGCTACTTTTACAGTGTGGGTTCTGTCAGTAAGCCAGTTGGCAACCCATCAAGTGACGTAGGGATTAATGCCCAGTTTAGTAAGTTTATCTATGATTCCAGAGTGGGGGATGGTGTCAAAGGCCTTGGCAAAGTCCAGATAGGCTGTGTGGACTGCCTTACCCTCGCCCACGGCTCTGGAGACTGATTTGAAGAAGTCAATAAGGTACAGAAGACAAGATCGGCCCTTCATGAACCCAAACTGGGTGGGGTCTAGTGTTTTAAGGTTGACAATGTCTTTGTTTATAAGTTCCATGATAATACGTTCCATGGTCTTGCAGATCAGGCTCGTCAGACTGATGGGGCAGTAGTTCCCGGGATCCAAGGTGGATCCCCCCTTGTGGAGTGGGATAACTGTAGATGTGCGCCACTCAGTGGGCATGAAGCCTGAGGTGAGGGTATGATTAAACATGACACTTAGGTGAGGTGCCAGTTAATTTTGTAGCTCATGTAGTACACAGCCCAGGATGTCATCTGGTCCCATGGATGCGTATTCTTAGCTTTGGAGAGTGCATTTTTTACTTGTGTGGCCGTTATTACCAGAATTTGACACTCTTCCAGTATTGAGATGGGCCATTTAGGGGGTGAGAGGGGGGTGAAGTTGGCACTGAATCGATTTGCCAGGATATTGGCAATATCCTTGGGATCAGTATATTTAATGCCATTCTGCTGTAGCTCAGAGCAGATCTGAGCATTGCCATTTAGATTCTTGACATAGTTATAGAATGCCTTGTGGTTGTCTTTGGAATCTTTGGCAATTTTATTTTCGTAACTAGCTTTGGAGGATTTTATGAGGGATCTCAGCTTCTTACTGAAGCTGGTAAGGGAGTTTTTTGCATCCTGGGATTTTCCTCTTTTCTACAACAGTTTTTTTCCTTTTGTTGTAAAGTTTGTTTTTGGCAGGGGACCACCAGATCGGCTTCCTTTTTTTGGAGGACAGCATCTTGGTTCTATTTGGGATGGCACGATTCATGCATGAGTGGATGTGCTCGTACAGTGCCTTAGTGTAGGACTCAGCAGTCGAACTTTCAGTTCCCGTCTGCATGGGTGTCATGAAGTTTGTAACTTCTGACTTAAGTAGCATGAAGTTGGCCTTGGAGAAGTTTTTTATGGAGGTTTCCTTACTGGGGGGTGGGGGTGGGATGTGGATGTTAAGGGTGATTAGCTTATGGTTTAACCTGACCAACAAGGGGGTGACCATAGGTGTGGAGCATCGATTTCCCATGTTGGTAATGACCAGGTCTAGGATATTGGAGCCCCTGGTGGGATTATGGATTAGTTGATCCAGGGCATTGGAATTTATGAATTCTAAGAACCGTTGGGCAAAGGTGTTGGTGCACGAGTAGTTTTCCCAGTTAATGGCAGGGTAGTTGAAATCACCCAGTATTAGGGTGTTTGGTTGTATATTAATATTTTCCAGTATGTTTAGAAAGGTGTAGTGAGAATCTGGGGGCATGGTGGGGGATCTGTAGCAAGCTACAATTTAGATTGCAGTCTTACCTAATGTTAGTTGCACCTGGAGAATTTCAGATGCAATGTATTGGGCAACTATCCTGGTGGTGTGAATATCCTTGGTGAATATGGACACTCCTCCACCTTTAGTGTTTTGATCCTGGTTTGGTAGCCAAAAAGTGTGGTAAGAGTTGTAGCCTGGTATTGCAGGGGTGCTCTATGGAGCCTTGAACCAGGTCTCAGTTACTGCACAGATATCGATGTTCTCCATTTTTAGGAGTGCCTTGAGAGAGTGCATTTTGAGGCTTAGACTTCTAGCATTGAGTAGCATTACCTTCAGATTTGTAACGTGGGTATGTAGTGCATGTGCACATGCTGTGGGGCATACATAGTGCTTACTTGTCATTTCTCTTTGTGCCATTCTTGGTCACAGTTGTAGGAAACAATCTCACACTAGTGAGCCTGCAAATGACATGGGGACATTTTTTATGTAGTGGCAGCTTTAGCAGTGAAATTTAATTTAGTTAATTGATAATTACCTTCAGGCCATGTTGTGCAAGTTAACAAATCCATGGAAGCCTCAGCAGGATTGCAATAGGCATATTTCTGAGTCCTAAGGTTTATTTTCTTATCGACATCAGAATTTAGAAAGCATTTCTGGAAATTGTGGATGTGATAACTAATGAAATTAGTTCATTTGTCCTATATTTTTCCGACAGTAAGAAATAATTTCCGTTGGTACCAAAATATTGGTCAAACGTAAACTATAAACTACTGGCCTTTACTTAGAGATTTCCATAATTTCCTTAGTAAAGTTATTTTTTGACTGATTGATATTACCAGCTTGATGAAATTTTGCTCATGTTAAGTCCCTGTAATTCTAATTTATATAAATTACTGAATTCTCTTCACAGTTGTTCATTCAGTGAGGGTACTGAGACCACTAATACCAATTAATACCGTTTTATCAAATATTTGACATTAAAAATGACCACTTCTATAATGACAGTTTAAAGAGTTTGTATAATATTATTCCATGGGTTATACATATTATATGGATGAAAACTTTTATTAATGACTTAAATTATGTTATACTCCTCTGATGGTGCTCTTTACTAAAGATGCTGCTGCCTATGCCTCTGACATCTAGTCCCACTTAGATAGTTCTATTTATAAAGCAATCCCCATCCCCACCAGATATAGTGAGACATTTTAAAACAAACTCCTATGGTGGAATACTCAGAGAAATAAATTACATAACAGGAGAAAGAAATTGCTTAATGCTTATAAGATGCTTTATTCCACTTTCCACTTAATTAAACTATTAAAGAAATTAAGGGAACCATTAGGAAGCTCAAAAGTAAATATGAAAGTAAAATAGCTACTAAAAACAAAACAACTGCAAATCTTTCTTTAACTACGTCAAAAAAATTAAGCACTACCACCTTTTCAGTGGAAGTCCACAATCAGTGTGTGTGTTTGTGTGTGTGTGGGGGGTGTCAACCCAAAGGAAGTAGCTAATATACTAGCTGCGAAATTGAGTGCAAATTTTACTCCACTCACGGTTATTGTTATTCCACAGATTGCACACTCATATCACCAGCCCCCCTTAATTACTGTGCAACTTGCATATTTAGCCTTCTCAAAAGCTTAGAGTACCCCATGCATGCCTAATTATCAGTGTTAAATATGGCCTGTTTGAACCCCTACTTAGTCACTTTAGTCTAAGCCTCTCCACTGTTTACATTCCTGAGGCCTGGACAACAGAAATTGCCATTCTGCTGCACAAGGGTGGCTCAATAACAGACCCTTGTAATTATAGACCTATTAGTCTCACCAGCCTCATATGTAAAGCAATGGAATGTATTTTCTCAGACCTAATTAATCTGGACATTGATAATCTGTTAACCCTGAACCCCCATCAATTTGGCTTTACCAAATGAAGGTCTTGCATCTTTAACCTCATTAATTTCTTTGAAAATGTCACCGAAGCAGTGAGTAGTGGTTACATAGTACATGCACTGTATCTGGCCAAGGCCTTTGCCACTATTCCCAGTGCAGTCATTATTGACAAACTTGTAAAGCTGAATATAAATCCTTATGTTGTACGGTAGATAGCTAACAGGTTGTCTGACAGAACCCATATGGTTAGAGTGGGCTTAAAACAGTGAACACCTCTTCATAGAACACCTATTTAGTGAAGCTACCAATTGTTGAATGGATTTTTCAACAAAAGTTTTCCTAAGGTAGGGCAAAGGTAGGCCACCCTAGTGATCAGGAAGTAAATAATAAAACTTAACACCTATCCAGGTGAGGGGATATGTCCCACACACAGCCCTCGATGTGGGGGGCTGTGCCCCCACAACCCTCCTAATGAAATATACCAATGCCAAGATTGCACTATAGTGGGGAAAAGGGCAAATTCCAGATGGTGGCTGACCATTGCTTTGTTCTGGGAAAAAATGTTGCTGAAAACTGTTTGCCGATCAGTAGCATCATTAAAAAGGTGTTTGATAAAGAGGTGTTCACTATTTAAAGATTCAACAAAATGTCGTAGACCCAGTCAGAGTCATATGTGCCACTTCTGAAAGTAAAAAAAAAAAACAATGGTGTACCATGGGGCACAGCGTTAGGGCATTTCTTATTTGGCATCTATTTCTCAAACCTTCAAGTCAAGACTCTTAACTATAACAATAACTGCAACTATAAATATAACTATTGCTGTACTTAAATACCTGTGGTTATCTGAGTTTGCAGATGACTATAAACTGGGAGTTGTTATGTAATCTTCCACAGACTTGCAATTACACCAACATGGGTTAGGCCATGTTCACAACTGGCACAAGGACAATAGTCTCAAACTAATGTGGGAAAATGTAGTCTACATCATTCTGGCCAACAAAACATTTCCCATAAAATATAGGTGACACCCCTACCCAAATCAGATACTGTTATAAGAGACCTAGCAGTCTTGTTAATAATTCCTTATCTTTTGACCTTCACATCTCCACAGTAGTTAGGAAAACCATTTGTCGGGCTTATCCACTTCCCAAAGGCATCTCATCTAGACCCAAAGAAGTCTTAATTCCAGTTTACATGTCTTATCAGAACCGTTAGTGAATACAATGCCCCCTTTTGGCATGCATCGCATATCACTCAACTTGGCAGCCCTTAAAGGCACCTCATAAAAAAGATCAGTGGCCCCAAAAATCTGAGTTATGAGGACAGAGTAGCAGGCCTTTACCCTCCTTCACGGGTATATTTGTCTAGCCTTTTGAGGCATGAAAGATCCAATTCTCTTTGACCTTTTGTTCCTTCACAGAACAAATTGCTTCTCAAATACCAGGTTAAAGGAAGTAAACCTTCATCAACAAATAAATACGACAAGTTGGAGTGATAAATTTGTATTTCAATCATTTTCCCATCTCAGCAATTTATTTCTAATACATGGCAAACAGAATAGTACCTTTGCCACCTTCAAGGCATACCTCTCAACTGTCTAGATTTTGCAGAATGTCTAGACTGTTGGCTTATATTTTCAGTCTGTTCCTCAAAGAATTTTGTCTTTTCTAGCTGATCTTTGGCAAATCAGTGAGGGTTGAAGTCAGTTAACACTGACAGACATTTGAGTTTCAAACTTCATACCCTTCAGAAAAATTCATGCTAATGGAAAACGTGTTGTTGTGTCAACTTTCTACATTTGTAATAGCAATATTTAAACATTGTAATTATTTTGGGGCCTTTGACCCCCTCCCCCATTATTTATGGCTTTGTCCAGACTTCTTGCTCTAAGAGGTTAAGAGGTATGCTTCAAGATAAACCTAGATAAGTGGGTGAGTAGTCTCAAAATTTTCCTGGCCTATCTTGTACTGCTCTTCTTGAGGTTGGAGGGAACTATCAAATATTGCTTATTGGCTAGGCTTGTAATTGCAGTTTGATTGCCTAGTACTTCCCTATGAACCTAAATTATTTGTATTTCATAAAAAGGTAACAGAAACGACTGTTAGGATCAATTTGCAACACAAAGTTCAAATATTAATGAATTCTTTGTGAAAACAGCTAGCCCCTCATTCTTGCTTTTGGAATTATCAATGGCTACATTTAATCTGACCTATTTTTCTTTATGTATGACCTCTTTCTTTGTAACATACACATTTCTTTTATCCTTATACTTTAGAATTAGTTTTTTTAATGTGAAAATTGGCTCCACTTAATTAACATATGAATAAATTTAAGTTCAAAGAGCAACTAAATGGCATCATTAACATAAAACAGTAGTGGCCACCTGAAATAACTTTTGATTGAACATTCTGAGAATGACTATTTTTTAATTCTGAAAGAAAGATAGCAAGCTAGACTGATATGGCCCAAACAGACACATACACTCTCTAGATAAATTCCTGGTTTCCACAACTAAGGCACATAATGTTGCTGGTGATGTTTTGTTTTCAAGCTTTGTTTCCAAACTTTGGAATTCAATTTTAGTATACATTAGACAACAACCTAGTTCTCGTATGTTAAAAATCATCTAAAACAATATGGTAAAGACTTACGGCTTTGTTCTTGCACTAATGCTCCAGGTAGACCATCATTAACAATCCTCATATCTTTCAATCATTCCTGGTTTTTCTACTAATAGCTTTACAACGCCTGTAAAACTAATATATTTTGCTGACTTCCTTACTCCTATTCTTAATCCTTTATTCCTTTATTTCTTCTTCCTTTGGAATGCAATGTATTTCTGCTTTAATTGTCATACTATGATGTATTGCTCCAATTAAGTGTATCTTAGGTTCATAGGTGGGTACTAGGTTAGATGCTCTTGTGGGCCATTTTAAGCCTAGTCAGTTTCCCTTCAAAGGTGAGAATCAAACCCTGTGCTTTGATTCTGTGAGGTAAACAACTCCAGCATTATGCCAAACCCCTAACCCTATACCTTTGTAGTAGTGCTAGATGCCTTATAGGCTCAGGATCTGTAACCTCCAGCCTGTTGTGCTATGAGAGGAGGTAGGCTTAACTTGCTGAGTGTGCTTTGTGCCTGTGTTGAGTTTTGGAGGTCTTTGAGGTTTAGGCAAGGCAATCTTTAGAACTTCAGTCTATGATGGATTATGTGTATTGTGACGGCCTTGGTGAGATGTGATATGTGGTGAACTGCTGATGATTTTGGTGTCTGGGTTTTCTGGGTTGAGATTTTTGCCTCCAAGGATATTAAATATATATATATATCTCTTGCACACTTAGTTATGCTTTTCAGTAGTTGATGATCATCAGACTGCATGAAACAGTTCTATAACTGTCTGAAGATACCCATCTCAATCAGGCTGGCTACAGGAGTTGTGGAGAAGTGCTGGTCCATGGTTATGACAGAAACAACTCTAGGGTGGGGGGAGCAGAGTTGGCTATAATTACTTGGAGTTCAGTTTGTTAGGGATACTGCCTTGGTGGACTTACTAGTAAGGCGTGGGAAAGTGACTAGTTATTTGATCAGGAGTGTACTGCAGCTCAGAATGTCTTTATGTGTGACTGGTATGGGCTTTATGAGACTCAGAATTGGATTTAAGATTGCATAGATTTTGCAGATCTCTTATAGGGAAAAAAGCTCTTGCACAGGCAACTTGCCATAAAGCTAGTCCAAATGCACCGCCACATTGGGCACAGATCTGTGCAGCTGTTATCTTCCATTTTTGAGAAAAAGCTTGTTTCTCACAGTTCAAGGCTTTCCACGCTTATTGGAGTTTTGAATAGAAGACACTGGGTGAACGTATCACTGTGCAGGTTATAGTAGACGAGTTAGAGAGAGATCCAATCAAATGAAGCCAGTAATGGGGCTGTCAGACTTCTGATCCTGTAGCAAATCACAGTTTACTAAGTCTTATGAGTCTGAGCTACAGGACAATGACCCAGGTATGTTAGAATTTCAGAAAATTTATCTGTTACACTGGGGGCACAGAAAAACATTAATTACGTTACAAACAGTATGAAGTCTGCTCTCCTCATTTTTTATAGTGAATTGGTATAGCAAACTGTTTTACCTCTAAAGTGTCATTTATTATTTATTCTTTTTGTCATTATTATCCTCTGTAAATTGTAATATATACTGAATGTTGTTTTAATTGCTTCAGTTCTTTGGTACTTTTCTCCCCAGGCCTCTGCTGAAAATGTTTTTTGCCCAGTTGGTCCCTCCCCATAAACAAAATGAAATAAATAATTTATAAATGGAACAGCTGACTTCATTAGTTGCATGTCTACTAATTGCCAAAAACATAGAATAACTAAAATCTTAAAATAATATAAAGTTTGAAGTGCAGTGCAGTACAAATGAACTTTTATTCTTCCTCAGGCATTTTATCATAAACTGTAGCTAATAACAGATTACTAATCCAAATCCTTAATTACAGGGAGGGTGGCCTAATGGTTAAGGTGTTTGCCTTACAAACACAAGGTGCAGGGTTCGATTCTCACACGGGATAATTGGTTAAGCTCAAAATGGCTCGAAAGGGCAGTTAGCTTAGTACTAACCTATGAACTAGCAACAAAAGCAGCAATCTTGTTGAAGATGTAAGATCTCCAACAACATCATCTCCCTTTGCACAATTTGTTTTTAATGCAGCTTGTAAAGCTCATTTTAAATACTAGTTAACTGCAGTGAAACTTTTTACATGTTAATGGAAATAAACTGAAAGTAAAACGAAAATGTATAAAACATAGGTTAGATGGATTTATATTATACTTTGATTTTTATCAAGGTTGAGTTTAGAAAAGTTCTCAGGATTGTAGTGATACTAACATCACGATACTAAACAGTATACAATCAAGAAATGTAGTACTTTACCGCTAATAAAGAAGAATGTTATACACTGTGGGCTACAAGAGAGAAGTAAAAGGAATAGCAGTGTAAGATAAATATATATATTAATTGAACACAAAACATTACTCTGCTAACAACTGGAATATGTTTTACTTGCACAAGATATTTGTTTACAGAAAATAACTCTTATATCTATTGCAAAAGAGTTATTTGTTTGAGTCTGATTATTTTAAATGTTCCTCCTATGTCACATAGTTTTGTAACTGAGTAATAAGAAACTGTTTATATAGCACCTCAGTTGTTAGGAGATGCAAATAAAGCTTGCATACAGTTTAACTATAAGACAAGGAATTTATATAAACAAGTAAGAGTCGATTACATATAGAAAAATAACTGTTATTCCCTTTATAGAGGATAATGAACTGCAAATAAATAAATAATCAACACTGGTGTGTCTACCAGACATAAGTCTAGGAAATGCAAAACAGCCCTCCTTTTCAAAAGTTATTGAGTTATTGTGCATTGGAATAAATATACTTGAATCAAAGAAATAGCAAGAATTTTTTTATATGCTCTTTCGGTCAGTCTTTACTGACCAATATATCTCACTCATTTGGTCTTTAGCTCATTCATGTCCCTTTACTGGGCACCCAAAACATGGAGTGAGAGCCAGAGGTACAGTATAGCTGAGGTGTTGTAAAGGGGAAATCCATTCTGGGACTAAAGTATTGGGATCCCAGTCTGCAGATCCTGATTGGTCATTATTGCATTTCCAACATTCAGAAATGAATGCCAGTATTGTATTTGCAGTCAGAACTAAAGTGCTGTATCATATACTGTAGCAGGTAGCCAAGTAGCACCTGCTTGCTACAGTTTAAAAGGAGAGAAAAGGTTTTTGTTTTGTTTTGCTTTTTTCTTTGCTTTTACTTTTCAAGTTAAAGGAAAGGATTTGTTTTTGTTGTACGTAACTTAAAGTTAAGGGGGATGTCAGATCGGGGGGGGGGGGGGCTCCACCAGCCACAAAAATAGCTATCTATGCCTCTGATAACAGCTATCCAAAGGGAACATCATGTATACAACCATGCAGCTTCATAAGCTCACTGGTATCCTGGCAATGAAGATATATATATATATATATATATATATATATATATATATATATATATATATATTGGTAGGGCCTAACCCCTCACTTGGGTGGGAGATATTTCAGCTACATTACCACAGGACCAGTATGCTTCCCCCAAATGAGTGCACAACACCATGCACCTGCAAAAAATGCTATAGCAGACATGGCTTAGTGGCTAAATACCGGTCCTATGACTGTCACCTCCTTCGAGTGATTCTGGCACTGTATAGTTCCATTCTGACCTGCCCTCCCAGCATAGGCTGCTAATTGAACTTTGTCTGCCTGTGTCATAGTGAAGCCTTTATCCCTGTGTATCAGTGGTGCTGGCAGAAATAAGAATTTCATTTGACAATTAGTGTAAATAAATTAAGCAAAACTACTTTGAAGATATGAGAGACAGAGAGAGAGAGAGAGAGAGAGAGAGAGAGAGAGAAAATAAAAAAAAAAGAAAACAAACAAAAGGAACAACAGTTACATTTGTGTAAAAGGTGTCATTTCAGATGGCAAAAATGGATTTCTTCAAAATATATAGCCAGGCAACCCAAAACACTAAAAAGGGAAACAGTAAAAAGGTAATAAATTATTCTTAAGACATTAAATTAAGTCTTGTGATAATGAATGCACCTTGATCATAAGGCATGGATCACATTGATTTAAAATAAAAATGCCACTCTTTAAGTAGGAAATACTAAGCCAGCAATCATGGGAACCCTAAGATGCCTGACTGTATGTTTTAGCTAGCAAAACCTAAAAGTTCTTGCCACCATTGTAAAGCACTTAGTAGTTCTCACCTCCCAGAGTCGGCAGGGCCGTACTCTGTTTTCCAGGTCTTTCCTTTTCTTACTCATAAGCAAACTAATTCGGCATACTCATAGACCATTGTTTCCCTCGCTGTTTTCTTCAGGACATCTGATTCTCAAATTTTAGTCTTTGTTCTCATTCAGGGTTTGTTCCTGCTTATTTGATTAGTTTAGCACACTTGGTTTATACGTTTGGGAGGTGTGCACAGCTGCAGTTTTGTTGGTTTCCCATTCAGACCTATCCCAGACTCTTCTTGTCAGAGCCCATATTACTTGCAGTAGAGAAACCTTCCCCACTCTAGGTTTCTATGCTCCCGGCACCTTTCTTGGGCTGCTGTCTGTTCCATTTATGTTGAAGGGTCTCTTTTAAAAAGAGGAAAGGGTAAGAGATAAGGGAATGTTCACCCCTTTCCTTTCTCAGTCACTCCTTTGGTTTCAGCTATGGGCCAGTTCCTTACTTGGCTCTTCACACAATTGGTTTATAAAATAGGCAAGGATCATAGACTAATCAAATTATTTTAAGAAAATATATTTTGTTAAAGACACCTGCAGAGTTTATTGATCAAAAGCTTCAATGTATCCAACTATGAGTACAATTGTAATACAGATTAAATATTTAATTTATGCTAGTTTTATTTCTCTTTCTTTTTATCCACTCTTTTCTTTCTTCTGCTTCCTGCCATAGGTTGCTTTTTCTTTTTTCTTTTCTCTTTTCTTGCTTAATAGATTCTTCCCTTTCTATAGTAGCATCAAAATCTATTTTTTTGCATAAAATTCTCAGTAAATGGACTTTTCTCTTTTATTTCTTCTATTTATTCCTCTTCCTTCTCTTTTTCTTTCTCTTGTGTACTTTTTCTTAAATATATGATTTTTCTCTCCTCCTTCTATATGTTTTCTACATTATGAATCACAGACAATATATGAGTTTTCATACCACTATCAAATGCTAGGCAACATTACTGTGATAAAAACTTCACAATGTATAGCCCTTTTCTTTTTAACCACAAATCATTTATTTGTTTTTTTTTTTCCTCTTAAAATTAACTTACAGCTCATAAGGGATATAAACTGTGGATATAATCTAAGTTATCTTATCCACCAATCAAGAACCACCCAACAAAACACACAACAGCCAATAATACTTCTTAATATAAATGCATCAAATAGATAAATACACAGATAAATTAAATAATATTCAATATACTCATTATAACATGCATTTCATGTTTGAGTTATTCTTTAAACCTTTAAAGTTCCTAAAGTAAAAATATGCCAAGCCTCAATCTTGAACAGATTTGAGGTACTGCCATAACACAGTTTACATCAGTAAGTATTTACATAATAAAACATTGAATTATGTCCTCACATTTCAAACAAACGTTCATATCTCTAGAAACATAGGGTTACCAAAGAAGTGTAAATGGCAAATTCTCCAGCACAAACTATTTTTATGGTGGTAGTATTCTTTAGAGTCTATGTTTTAAACTAGATTTTATAAGTCACAGTAAACATCATAACTATTAAGTTTTTAATATTTTGTAAGCAACTTACAACATTTTGACAACCATTTAAGTTATGCACACATGTTTAGCAGCATTTTGCTCATCCAGCTGAGAGTTTTTGTATGAGGCTAAGTAGTTCTGTCTGTGCTACTTGGTTGTCAAATTATTTAGAAAAACATTAACTTTAGGACAATTTAGATAAAAAGTATGGGGACAACAATTTATATATCTTTACCTGTACTAGACAGAGGTCAAATATCAATACAGTTGTGTTTGCCATTGTGTAAGGTTTAAGCTGAACTATTTTAATACTTTCTATGTAGCATGGTTTTGGAATTATTAATGCAGATGTGAACAAGTAATATTTGAAGCCTAGAGCCCTTAGTAGGATGTAATGGCAGAAACACCTGGAGGGACTATAATAAGTTAAAGAGTGGCATTTTTTTATTTTAAAGCAGTGGTGCAGAACCTTTTTGTGGGCAGGGCCACTACACGAATTCTTAATGCATCTGTAGTCCACCTCAAAACATAATAAGTCATTATGAGTTAACAATAGGTACAGGCAGGGTTGCCAGAGTTCTGACAGGCCAGGTAGGGACAAAGGTCTTTCACACTAAGTGAAGCCAACAACAAAAAAAAAAAAGGTCTTTAATGCAGAACATCTCAGTTCTGCATTAAACACAAGTAGCTCTGTGGTTGGCAATTTTTGATTGGCCCGTATGCCAGTATGCGAGCCAATCAAAAAAAATCGCACAGTGGACACTCTTCTGTTTCAATGCGGGACATCGGACAGTTCCACATTAAACAGAAGTAGCTCTGTTTTGCGATTTGTTTGATTGGCTCGTATACCGGCATACCGGCCAAAAAAAAAAAAAAAAACAAAGCGGAGGCTGTTTTGCCTGGATTTTAACCAGCAGTGCAAGACTTGGGATCAGACTGCTGATCCTGGGACATTCCCACTCAAATAGGGATTTCTGGCAACCCTGGAGGTGACTGGCATATTTACTTAAGACAGCAGTCATGAAATTGCCTGTTTTCTACATCAACTTTGCATTTAACTTTATTCTGGCTTGCAGCCATGACTTATTACAAACTCTTGCAGAAAGTTACTACTGTTTACAGACTATAAGTTATTAACAAGAAAGAATAGTTACTTCCGTGGCTAAAATTAGAGGTGTGCGCAACTGCAGTCAATTAGGTAAGTAAGCACGTGCTGGAAAGTTTGAATGACTGGAGTAAGGCATAGTATTTTTTCACTTTTTTTGGATACTCTCTGGGAGGGGGGGATGGCGTTGCGTGGAGGGCCGGATTTGGCCGCCGGGCTGAATGTTGTGCACCACTGTTTTAAAGCAATGTGATCCATGCCTTATGATCATGGTGCATTTATAGGTTCATAGGTTCGTAGGTAGGTACTAGGCTATTGGCCCAAGGGCCTGTGTAAGCCTAGCCAACAAGGTTCCCTGGCTTTAGCCACCCAAGAATGTTATTTTCCTGTGCCTCTGTCGAGCAGTGCCACAGAAGTGATCCCTGGGGTGAATTTCCTGTTTCCCATCCACTCATAAAGATTTTTGTTGAAGAGTGCTAATGAGGAACTCTGCTTGACATAGATAGGTAGCTTGTTCCAGCATATGGGAAGTCTCTGGGACAGGAATCTATCCCTCCAGCTTGTTTTGTTTATTGTGGTGACAAGGTTTAGGTCCCTGGAGTGTGTAGCATAGAGGGATTGAGATTTCTTTAGGTGTAGCATGTCCAACAGCTCTTGGTTTGACATAGCTTTGTATGTTAGGCAGAGATCACCTAGGAGCAGGCTATATGCTATGGAGTACAGCTGGAGTTTTTTGAGACGGTCAGCATAGGGCATCTGTTTGAGTCCCATAATCCTCTTTGTAAGGTATTTTTGTGGCCTTTCTAGCTGTTGCTGATTCCAAAAGGGGCGTTGTACTCAATAATGGGTCTAATGAGAGCCGAGTAGAGGGGAACAATGACCTCTTTTCTCCTGGATGAGAACCCTTTCATGATGAGGTGTGTCACGTAGAAGGATTTCCTGGCTACTGGGCGATGTGATTGTCAAAGGAGAGATTACTGTCCACCTGAGTCCCAAGGTCTCTTTTCACACCTTTGGCGTTAAGTGGACTGCCGCCTATGTGGTAGTTCATGGGTATGGTGTTTTTACCAAAGGGGATGAGAATGCACCTTTTGGCATTGAGCTTGAGACTGTGGCTCTGACACCAGAATCAGTCTCAGTGAGGCCCTTCTATAGGATGTCCATGTCATTTGGGGACTCAACTATGGCACCTAATGTGCAGTGATCTTCGAACTTCATCAGCCAGAGGCCCTCTGTGTTGACCTGTATTTCTGAGAAGTAGATATCGAACAGGAGGGGACCCAAGACTGAACCCTGTGGTACTCCACTTCTTACAGGTTTGAAGTTAGATTTGGAGTCTGCAACTTTTACAGTGTGGGTTCTGTCAGTGAGTCAGTTGGACGACCCATCTTGTGATGTATGGATTTATACCCAGTTTAGTGAGTTTATCTATGATTCCAGAATGGAGGATGGTGTCAAAAGCCTTGGCGAGGTCAAGATAGGCTGTGTGAACTGCCTTACCATTGTCTATGGCTTTGGTGACTGTTTCAAAGAAGTCAGTCAGGTTCAGGAAACATGATCTGCCCTTCACAAACCCGAACTGGGTGGGGTCCAGAGTTTGGAGGTTGCCAATGTCTTTGTTTATGAGTTCCATAATGATACGTCCCATGGCCTTGCAAACCAGGCTCACCAGGCTAATAGGGCAGTAGTTCCTGGGGTCTGTGGTGGCTCCCCCTTTGTGGAGTGGTATAACTGTTGCTGTGAATTATTCAGTGGGTACAAAGCCTGATGCGAGGCTGTGACTGAATTTGGTGCTTAGGTGGGGAGCCAGTTCGTTCTTGAAGTTCGTGTAGAACATAGCCTGGGATGTTGTCCAGTCCCATGGATGCTTGGCTTTGGAGAGTGCAGTTTTTACCTACTAAGTTGTGATTGTAGGGGCACTGCATTCTTCTGGTATGGATATGGGCCCTTTAGGGGTGAAGGGGGTAAAGTTGGTGCTGAACCTATCAGCCAGGATGTTGGCGATATCATTTGGTTCCATAATTTTTGTTCCATTGTGCTGTAACTCAGAGCAGATTTGGGTGTTGCCATTGAGATTCTTGACATAGCTATAGAATGCTTTGTAGTTGTCCTTAGAGTCAGTGGCAATCTTGTTTTCATAGCTGGCTTTGGAGGATTTTATGAGGTATCTCAGCTTCTTACTGAGGCTGACTAGGTAGCTCCTCCACTCATGGAATTTTACTCTCTTTTGCAACAGTTTCTTCCTTCTGTTGTAAATTTGTTTATAGTAGGGGACCACCAGATTGGCTTCCTTTTTTTGGAGGATAGCACCTTGGTTCTGCTAGGGATAGCACAATCCATGCACTCGTGTAAGTGCATATAGAGTGCATTTGTATAAGTTTCGGCAGTCATAACTGTATTGGCTATCTGCATAAGTGTCGTGAAGTTTGCCACATCTGTCTTAGTAAGCATGAAGTTGGCTTTGGAGAAATTTTTTACAGTGGTTTCCTTAATGAGGGGTGGGGGCGGGATGTGGATATCTATTATAAGATTTACTTTAATGTCTTTAGAATAATTTATTACTTTTTTACTGCTTTGCTGATGACTGTAAACTAGGTGCCATTTTTATTCTCCAGAGTACACAGAGCTCTTCCAAGTGGATATTTCTTATACAAATACCTGGTGTCATAATCATGGACTAAAACTAAACGCCAAATAATTGTTAATAGTATTCTTCAGCGAGCATGATGTCCCCTGCAACTATTACATTGGCAACAAACCCATAAAAATTGATCCAGTAGTTAGGGATCTGGGAATCCATGTTTTCAGAGAACTGTCCTTTGATTATCATGTATCTATCTACTATGGAAAGAAAGTCCTTTTTCATTGCACAGCTCATTAGTATGGATATAGTCTCCAGGTCCAAAGATGTGATCATTCCATTATACTTGGCAATATTTAGACTGATGATTGAGTATAATACATCTTTTGGTATATACCTGTGTGGAGGCGGCCAGCCCCTCTAGCTAGAATTTTGTAAATAATTCTGTGTCATTTGTGAACAGTAATATGATTTGTATGCTTGTCCTACAAATGTAAGAAAACTGTATGTTATGTGCTGAGCTTCAAGAATGTAACCACAGTGCACCCTACTGGAAAAGAACAGAGCTAACTTGCAAAACTCTAAGAAAACAAGTTGACAAGTAAAGAGTTTTACAATTGTGTTTACCACAGCTAAAAGACAGAATGTCTGCAGCTAGAAATTTTTTCTGTTTTCTGGAAACAGAAAAAATTACAGGTTTCAAAGGTAAAATTGTGTAACTGTTTTACAACTTCCAGTTCCAGGCAAGCTTCTAACAGATAAGTATTTTTGCCACAGGGGTGCAAACATTTATGTTTCTGTTCAGTGACAAGAATGATAAAATCTGAGATAACCCAGCAGAAATGTTTGATAGTAATTTAAGAACTATTTCAGAGAGTGAGTCTGTGCATTTTGTATTTGTCTCTGGACCTGTAAAAATCCATTCAATACTTGCAGTTGCCTGGCTCTGTAAGTAAGTTATTTAGAACATAGGTTCTCTAAGAGATAGAGCAGAAAATAGTAAGATCAGTCTAGATGTTTTTGTATTTATGTGAGACTGTCCTGCAATGTTGTTTTAAAGTATTTCCTGTGATTCTGAACTCTGTTGTCACTGTGTTGAGTTATTGCGTATTGCCTTGTGCTTTTATTATTTATTATTAAATATATTTAAACCTTTTAATTGTGGCTGGTTTGTTTAGAGATATTTAAGCTCTTAGAGTACTTGCATATGTATTTGGGGACACTGTACAGACCACTCTTAAATAGCCTTGCAAGTCTGGTTACACTTACCATTTGGATAACAGTTAACATTACACAGTAGAACTGGTCATCCTTTAGGAAGGCCCTTAAAGTAGCTGATAAGTAAGGGTGGTTGGTGGCAGTGATTACTACCATATAGTCTGGGCATAAGGGGGCATTGCTAGTAAACCTGTGCCAGTCTTCCCCAGGAGTGTCCGTGTGTTTGTATATAAATCAAATCTCAAAGTGTGTGTGTGTCAGCTACTTTGGCAGGGACACGAAGCACGGTTGGACAGAGAGGGTGCTGGAAGTTTTGGCTTGACCACTTGTCTGATCCTAACTCTATAGCTGTGCCAGTGGAGACTCTTACTGGGGATCTGGAGAGAGAGGGAGAAACCACCCCAGACTGACTGTACTCTCTGTGTACACTTAAGGGAAATTGTACTTTACTGTGTGTGTACTTGTTATCCTCTCAATGTGCATGTCCTTCACTGGTGCTAGTGGTGAGGATTGAGGCTCCTTGATTACTGGGCCACTGCAGGGGCATCACAACCTGTCCAAATCCTTGACACAACTTTCATGCCCAGAGTATTTTCTCATCACAAAAATCAAGGGCCTAAATCATAAGAACTACAATGATGGTCTCAATGCCTTGTCCCTACACTCAGTATCATACAGGTAAGTGAAGGGTGACCTCTGCCTCGCATACAGAACCTCAACAGATCTTATCCTCTCACATCCATAAGTGCAATTGTGGCATAAACACATACTCAAGAGATCTTAATCTATTCTGCAACAGAAATAGAACATATTGGAGGGATAGATATGTATCAAATAAAATTCCATTTCTATGGGATCATCTTCCTCTCCACATAAAACAAAGTACTTATTTTACCCTATTCAGACATAATCTGGGTGAATGGAAGGGAAACCACAAATTCATCTCTAGAGTAGTGCCCTTGTCCCTTATGGAAAAGGGTAACATGCAAATGTTCTACCTGTTATGGGTTATTCATATTAAAATTAAAAGGGCTAAAACCATCATGGAAATGTAAGGCTGGGCTTCTAAAGCTCCCTCAGGGTCAATTGCCTAGTAAGAAACTATGAAACTATAATAACAGATCTATATATTAAATATTTTTTTTCTAACCAGTATTTAAATTTAATTGTAAGGATATTCATATTGGGCCTTCCAAAAACACTTTATAAGCACACATGCAACATTTGCTATATGTCCATAATAAACCACATTTATAAATAAATAAATAAATAAATGACTGTCATAAATGTATTCTTGTTCCAACAATTCCATGAACAGAATGGCATAACTGGATGAACATGTTGCAATCAGTCATCTATTTAATGTGTAAGAATAAAATCCCCATAAAAAATAAATAAATAAATAAATAAAAATATATGACTACCAATGGAATAAAGCACTGCCCAGACATACGTGTAAAAAGAATAATTTATGAATAAACCATGTAGTTAAAAATGGTAAGCGCTTTCACAACTGCTTCATCAGACCATAAACTCAAAAAAGTAACTGCGCCCATACATATATAAATACTTCAATTAACAAAACAACAATCACTGAGTAGCAGCAATTATTCACTTACAACAGTAGTTCACTTAAAGCAGCAGATGTATTAAAAACTCCCAATGGGGCAATACTAAAACATAAAAGCTATAAATATGTTATTAAGTAAATAAACATGTAGATATGTAAAAGAAATAGTAACATATATAGACAATTTATATAAATATATATTTGTATGTCAATACATAGGTCTGTATGAATACATAATAAGGCAGTAATAAAGTGCTTAAAAAACATATAAAAAATATATATACATACAAATATATAGCCATTCAAAAAATGTGCTCAGAAATGTGTAAAGATATATATACAAAACTTACAATACATTAACTCTTAACTCCTTATCCTTTTAAAATAGGTCTTAGTGGGACCTTCTCACTAAGTCCACTACCCTGATCAGCTCTTAACTTAATCATCCATTTGACCACCCTTGTCTCATTGAGGTTCCTTACATCACCACCTGGGACATTGGGGCAAACTCTGTCAATAATCATAAACCTAAATGTATGACTTATGTTGGTGCTGATGACATGTTTGAATAGACCACTGTTGGCAGAGGCACAGCTTATACTATATAGGTGCTTCCTGATCCTATCATTCAGGGCTCTATCAGTTTTGCCAACATAAAATGCTTGACATAACGTGCAATAGGAAAGATAAACCATGTGGAATGTCAAACATGTAGCTCCTAACCTAAAATAAAACTTCCGTCCATTGTCTGGATGCTCAAAACACCCACTACTCTCTATATAGTTTCAATTGTTGCAAGTGCCACATGGTAACGTTGTGGCTCCTTCCTCACATGTACCTAATCTGTGGTTGTCTGGATAGCACAAGAGCTTCTTCAAATTTTTCTTATTCTTATACACAAATTTGGGGGTATCACCCACTATTATCCTAATGATTGGATCAGTAGTTAATATATCCCAATGCTTCCTGATGATATTCGTTGTCACCCTAGTGTCTGTAGTAAAGGTCAGAGGAACAGAAGTATTGTTGAAATTTACAGGCTCTGAGGCCTTACTACTAGAATCCGCCCCCTGCTCTGACTAGTATGGTTTGGCTAAATCAGTCCTAAGTGGAGGGATAGTACATAATATTTCATCAACTTCCCTTTACTTATAACCTCTATCCAATAATCTACCTTTCAGAGTGTGAAGCTCAGATTTAAACCCCCTTTCTAATCCATTCAATCTAGATGCTGTTAGTCCCTGTCCCTTCACTATGTTTTTAAACATTTGAGAAGGGTGCATACTATGTCGATGTAATAGGGAATTCCTACAACAGGACTTCCTGTAGATTCCTGTACATAGAGAGCCATCAACCTGTCTACTTAGGAGCACATCCAAGAATTCAATTTGAGTATCAGAATATATTAAGGAGAACTTCAAAAAATGGGTAGAGAGATTCATGTTGTGATGGAACTCAACTAATTCATCAGCTTCACCTGTCCAAATAAAAAACAGATTGTCCACAAACCTGCAGTAAAAAGGAACATAACTTTGGAAACTAGGTGTAGGAAACATACGTTCCTCTTCCCAGTGTGCCATGACCATATGGGCATAGCTGTTGGAACTGGATGTGCCCATAGCTATGCCATTTCTTTGTTGATAGTATACCCCATCAAAAACAAAGATATTATTCTCAAGAACTATCCTCATGCAAAGACCTATAAGCTCATGCACTGATTGATCATATGTGCTGCACTTGATCAAGTATTTCCCAACGTATGCCATACCAATTTGGTTAGGGATCATTGTGAACAGTGACTGTACATCCATCGTCACTAAAAAATATTTCAAATCTGTGGGCTGCATTTTAATAAAAAAAAAAGATTCCTAAGAAAATGCTTAGAGTTTTTTGTGTTTATGGTCTGGTGAAGCAGTTGTGAAAGCGCTTACCATTTTTAACTATATGGTTTATTAATAAGTTATTCTTTTTTCACGTACATCTGGGCAGTGTTTTATTCTGTTGGTATTCATATATTTTTATTAATTTTTAGTTTTCCAACAGTTTATTAATCTCAGCCGGTATATATTTTTATTTTATAAAAAAAAATCATAACACACAATCAAAATAATAAAACAATAAAACTTCCACTATAGATCTTGCAAAAAATGGAGACAGCTTGTAACCCAAACTTACATTCAATCAATTTATGCAAGTAAACAAAAATCCTCTTACTAATTAGTGTCTCAGTTTTTAAACTGAATAACTATTACTTCTTAAAAATAAAGAAAGCTTATCACTAATGGTTGTAAAAATAAAATAGTAAAATTATCTACCATTTCTAATGCTCCCACTTTTGAATTATGGTTAAAAAGAAATGTTTGGTAGATTAACACTAAAAAGTTTGACTCTATTAAAAACTGTGTGATCTTATTTGCTATAGCTCATAAAAATATAGAACTTGTGGAAAGTTTTATGTTTTTCTGACATTACTGTCTTACCTTAAATAAATCAAAAGAGTGAATTTATTGCTCAACATACAGCAGTCACTGCCAACCACTACGTGCCAAACTTTGCCAAAGATCTCTTACTGTTTGCAAATGTAAAAAAACAAGCTCCCATAGTGCACAGTCCTAAATTTAACTTCACCACAGCAGATAAAAGGATTTTCTAAAATTATTCCTGCAGGATGGAATTCTCCTCCTTCAGACCTGTAACACATGGATATCTAAACCGTCTTTAAGGAAAACCTAATAAAAGAAGAGTGCAAGCTCATATGCAATATAGACCATGGCTGATAAGCTTCCTTAGATTATGGTACAGCTCTAATTCTTAAATATAGTTAGTTGAGGGAAAGCTAAACCAGCTTAACATAAATATCTACTAATAAATACAATTTCCAGTCAACAGTGACAATAAAAATAAAATCTTCTATGGCTTATATCCCTGTGTGCCTGCTTGGAAATATGGCTGTATCTTAATGTTCTACAATATTTATTCTATATAAAGCCATTCCCATTGTCATAAGTATTTCATTCCATTCTACGTGTATTGCTGCCTGTGGGTTAGACTGTGATTGAGAATGGACCAGCCCACCTACCTAATTATCAAAAGACAAATAAATACAACATATCATTATCTCTTTATCACAGTTATCCAGTAGTGTTGATTCAACCATCTTGTGCACTTCTACTACTGTCATGTCACCATTCTGAACTGTTCATACATTTTAGTTTAGACAGACTCTGATAAATGCCCCTTTCCTCTACTCAAACTAAAATGCTGGCTGTTCTTTATATCCTTTTATATCAATGTCTTTTCTGAACAACGTAATATCTCGTACTTTCTAAATAATACTGTATTTTACATTTAACACTGCATACTTGTTTTTACAATAAGCAAAAAAAAAAAAAAAAAAAGATACAGTATACCTTTTTTTGTTTCCCCCCTCAAAATGCAATTTATTCACTTACAAACAATTAATTGGATAGCAGCCCTGGCACTGGTCTACAGTATTAATGCTGCATGAATAAAGAACACCGTAACTAAGAACTGGGCAATTTTAAAGGGCTTCGTGAATTGTGTAAAATAGTTGCCAAAAACAAGTTTTGTTAATAAAAACTCTTACATTTAAAGTTCATTTTGGAAGGCACTGAGAATTAGTTTAGTGTGTTTTCATTCAAAAACCAGGTACTTTTACATGTGTCTTTTGCCAAAAATGTGGGTATGTCTTTGTGTGTGCGTGTGTGTGTGTGTGTGTGTGTGTGTGTGTGTGTGTGTGTGTGTGTGTGTAGGGGTCACACATTACTGCGCCTGGTTATAAAATGATCATTGAAGTAAAGAAAGCATTTTAATTATTTGTCAAATGGAGTGTGTATTCACTTCCTGTGACAAACATTAAGCACTTCACACCAACAAAATGATCCCCAGACTGAAACAAAGGACTCAGAAAGGCTTATGCTGTACAGAGCAAATATACTGAGAAGGCACATTACATGCATTCATTGGCAAGTACTGGCTTTAAGAAATTTAAATTCTTTGTTATAGACAGACTTGATTTAAACACTGGGGGGTGGGGGTTGTTGTTTGCTAGAAACCTGAGAGGTAGAGTGGCAAATTAAACTTAATGTTGTTGTTTTCTTACCTGTCTGTTAGAAGCATTTTAAAATTAAGATCTTATAAACAGCATAAGGTACATTATGCTGAAATAGCATGTCAGTAGTTTCTTTCACTGTGAGATTTTTTTAAACACACCTTTATTGAATTATCACTTGTGGCATACACAATTTTACATTTATACAAAAATAATCAAACTGTATTAAATTAATATTAATAAACATTATATTTCACATATATTGCTATATATCATATAACCTAAGCAATATTACATAAGTTATTCAAATCCTGCCACCCTTTTTAAGCAATAAACTTCTTTATTAAACCATCACGTACAACATAAGCAATCATACACTTATATAAATATAAACAAACCTCACAGACAAAATCCTAGTTGCAGATTTATTTTAAGAAACAAATTTAGCACTATAAAAGTCTGTGACTGAAGTGACATTTAAGTGATTTTATTCTGTGATAGGTAAGTTTGAAATGCTATGTATTTTATAAGCAGTGTATGTGAAGTTGCATTTTTTATATGGTCTGAAGAAGTGCTCAGGAGAGCATGAAAGCGCTTACTGTTCATTAAACTGGTTTTTATCACATCTGCCTTGGTTTACCTTGTGAATTTTTGGAAGTCTTTTGGATTTTATTGTTTTATTTCCACTGGTACTTTGTTCCACTGTGGCATTTTTTGTGGTTTTTCATCTTTATTTTTCCCTTGTAGAATATGGTGCTTATTTGTCCATACATTGTATTTACCATTGCCCTTGCAGCTTGAGAAATGGATGACAAGGGTTTAATGACCAGTCTGCTTACCAGATTAACAAATAAATAAGCTAATTTATTTGTAGCATAATGTAATAAAAGTACATTAAAACAATCTTTATTATTTATTAACCAGGTATGCCCACTAAGCACAAATGTCCCTTTTTGTAGAAGACACAGTAGCACTCTCTGGTTAAGTGACTTGCTCAGAATCACACAGTCTGCAAGTTTCATATAGATATGTGTGGTGTTACTGTTAAAGCCAGTTGAATGTGCTTTAATGTACTCCATGTTTTTAAATTTATTTTTGTGTTCAGCCTCTGCCTAATCTCAGTCATGCACTGTACAATATTTTATAAATCCATTTATACTATTGCCCCTACGTGTCTGATAGATCCCCATTTAGGCCAATGGGGCAGGCCACCCATATGGGGGATTGCCTGATGATTGTGGGGAGGATAACAACCAGGAGATTGCAGGTCATTAACATCAGAGATGTGAATGAAGAGGATTTTTATTTTTATGCCCTACTTTCGTCTACTCAGTGTATGCAAAACCATGTAGTAGTACTCAGCATTGCAGAACTGCTGAGTGCTGCCAGGCTATGTCCCACTGCAACAGAGTTTTTTTTTCTTTCTTCTCACTTACAAACCAGAAAATCCCTTTTCCTTCCCAGCATAGACTTACTGGTAACATTTCTACTTTACTCACTGTGTCATCCACATCAAGCCACTCTCCAATGCCAGCAGTGTGACCTTTAATGCACTTAACCTCTTCAGACAGTTTTTTTAATGTCTTTACTACTACTGCCTCCATATGTCTTGTTTGTTTATTACTAAAATGTCAGATTATGGTAGAGTAATAAGATATGAATGAACTGCATAAAGTATAATTTACCTCTCCCCATCCTCCTTAAGTATGTTTAGTTTAAAGTATTTCATTATTTGAAAACACTTATAGAGCAGACTAGCAGAAACGGATAATTTATACTCCTTCCACACCTTTCATACTGCTACATTATTTTAAAATTAGTAACCACAGTTCTCTGAAGTGACCACTTCTACTGCGTGGGGGTGGGGGGCAAAGACAAGTCAGAACTTGCAATAGTTTAAGAATACTGAGGATGAAGCCTGGCCTGCCAACTCTTGCAGATGTGCATACAGCCAAAAGTAACTCGTGAGTCAGGGTTTGCTTGGCAAGTGCCCAAGTCATTGAATTGGTAGGGTAACAACTGTTACTGCAGATCAGATGCTTAGAAGAAAGCGTACCTTCTGATAGTACATTTGGATTTTGTACTCATGAAAGGCTCAGAATCAGCTAAACGTACATAATATTCTGTATGCTTCTGCAATAGATCCCAAGTCGGTTCCTCCACCACTACACAAGAAAAGCAGTTTCATCTCTGTTTGGATCTCTGTTTTTATAGCCACCCTCATAGTTTATAATCTGTGGCTAAAAAATTTCCTAGCCAGTCTGTTTGATTACATAACTTGTACCTGATGAAAATACAAATAAAATTTTAAATCACAACATACTGTCTGATGACAAAAACACTGCAGACAACACTTTGAAACTTCCATAAATCCCTTGCACATTCCTATTCAGACTCCAAGGTCTGAATAACATGACCAAGTGCATCACAAGTCGAACAATGCCATCGCCCACATAAATAGGAAATGAACTGTTAATTACAGTGAAAAAATAGAAGTGTGAGTTTCAAATTATATATAGATGCATGGTGATCACACCTCCTTGCATACTTGGAGAAGTATATGACACAGCAGCTAAATCACACAACATGCCGCATATATAAGAAATACATTTACTCAAAAGGAAAGGAAATCAGTAGAGAAGCATAATGTCAAATAAAAAATAAACATATTTTATTTTATTTGTTTAAGTGAGAAAGAGAACTGGTCTTTCTTGAACTGTTTTTAGCCATGATGCAGGCAGTAAGACCAAAGATGCAACACACACACACACACACACACACACACACACACACACACACACACACACACACACACACACACACACACACACACACACACACACACACACACACACATATATATGGATAATTTATTGTAGACAATATACCACTTATTTTTAGGAGATTGAAAGAAAGTGGAGTATCTGGAACAAAAACAGACAAAAAGAGAACATGCAAAATTCCACACTGGCAATGACCACTAGTCAGGATTGAACCCAACACAGTGGAGCCGGGAGCAGAAACTTTACCAATAAGCCACTGTGCTGTGTAATGCAGGGGCACTTCTGTAATAATTAAAAAAAATCAAGGTCATCAATGTATAGAATCACAGTTATTGCATTTAACACCGCATGGGCACACTGATCCAGTCCAACTAATACATCCAATGAAGCATAAGGAATACATAATGCTCACACACAGCCATATACAGTTGCACACTTTACACCTACAACATTTACAAAACAGTCCCGAGCATGTATTCACATTTTGTAACATTTACAAGATTTTTCTAACTTTTCATCATTTGAAATCCACTCAGCTTAAGTTGCATCATATGTTTACTCTGTTAAAAAGATAAAATAAATAAATTTATATCTGTTCAGTAGGTAAAAGCTATAACTAGTAGCGAACGTGGTTGATTATTCCTTATGTAGTTGCAACATCTATGTTACTTTACTGACTTACTAATGCTAGTTATTTTTTGTAAGACTTGACAATATGCAACCTTTCCGTACTTAGTTCTATGGCACATTCATTCTAACATCTTTAAAAAGGGCTTGGCAGTAATTAACGGCATTGTGTTAAATGAGCTAGATCTATTTTGTGGCAGGGAGACCTGAGGAGAAAAGTTTAACACGTAAACAATAATAAGAAAAAGAGGTAGAACTGATAGAAACTCTTATATTCAAAACAGATATTAGTCTTTAGGAGTTATAGACAAGAATCTGCACCATGCACAAAGCACCCTAAGCTGTAATACACTAATAACGGAGAAAAGATTAAATAATGTCATACTAGAACAGGAATGATGTAGTGACACAATGGTACTAGAACAGGAATGATGTAGTGATACAATGGTACTAGAACAGGAATGATGTAGTGACACAATGGTACTAGAACAGGAATGATGTAGTGACACAATGGCTTGTGTCGGTGCTTCTCAACATTTTGTTATCCAGTTCAGTTCTTAGCTGGGTGCCTTCTGTAGGGAGTCTGTATGCCCATCCTGTCTTCAGACACTTTCAGAGGAAGTGAGTCACACAGTTGCAGAGGTGACCTCTTGCACGTCTGCTGAGCCAATGATTCACATATCTGTGGAAGGAGTAACACTTGCAGCTACAGACTGCAGTGTACAGTGATGAAGGACTGAAAAGGATAGGCAGGACTTCTTTGGGTGAGGTCATTGAACGTCAGTGAATTGTAATGTTTATAAATGAAAACTTAGTAGATTTCATCAGTGAAGTGATAATGATTTAGTGTTAGAACTGCTGATGGCAAAATGATGGAAAGAAAGTTCAACACTGTTACATTTATCATGGTCAAGTTCATGAATGATAAGGTCTGATGTGATCACTCCTACTTCGCTTAGAAATTAATTTAGAAGAAAATGCACAAAGCACACATAGGAATTTTCAAGTGCAAATCAAAAACACATGATACTTTATTTTGACCTTGTAGCCAAATCAAAAGACAAAGAAGTAATAGTCAAAAAAGGTCACTTTTGTGATACGTATCATGAAAGCATGTCAGAAGATATCATGAATCTTCAGGAAATTCGATACTAGGCATGCAATAAAGCTGTATGAAATCTGTTCCATTTTAGAAATAGTACCTTGTTTGGGTTGACTACTACTACTACTACTACTACTACTAGTACTACTAGTACTACTACTACTAGTACAAGTATCCTGAGGTGAGGTGCATCATCACAGACATAAATTACCAGATTATGATTGGGCCACCGATTGTAATTATGATATTATATGTAAGAGACATAGACGCCATAAAATTCGCCAAGGGTCTATAGTATAACAGCGAATGCTTAAAATACCGAATGCTGTAAAATCAGCCCCAAAAAACCTGAAAACACAAAATTCTAAACAAACAGAACAGCAATTTTTTTCCCAGGGAAAAAAATCGCTGGCCCGCAAAAAAACCCCAAAAAACAAAAAAAAGCACAAAATAAAGTGGGGGGCTTTGTCCCCCATATTCCCCATATGGGGGGCTGTGCCCTCCACTCCTCCCTACTTCAATATATCAATTCCGAGATCGCACCACAGTGGAGGAAATGGCAAAGTCCCGAAAACTGTCATTTTCGTGTTTTCGGGATTTTGAAGTTTTGACATTTAGCTGTTGATTAAACAGCATTCGCTGTAATAAGCATTTGCTTACTTAATAGGGAACCATTTGCCAAGAGTGTGAAGCTCTAGAGGTGAATCTTGGCATCCATGTTGAGAACACATAGTTCTTCGTGCATGGAGATTTATCTTCTCCATGTACTACTAGTTAGTCAAAAATTACATTAAAAAAAAAAAAAAGAAAAAAGTGATGTGTTGTGGCAACTTTGAAAGTCGGTAAAGCAGTGAGGTATCGGTTGCTGTCTTATATATTCCCTGTGTAGGAGAAGCAGTTGTACTCAGAATACTGGGTGTACTTTAGCAATCAGCAGGCAGAAACGAGAGTTTAAGCCATTTCATGTCATGCTGCTGCTGTTTTCTGCTCAGTGCTGTTTGCATTAAGTGCAGACTCGGTGTTAATAGCACCTAGGGGTGCTTAACAATTGTGAAGCACCTCACTAAAAGTTGTTAAAGTCAGGTCTCGTACTATAGAAGTGCTGAACCAGAATATAATTTAGTTGTTGTTTTGAGCATAATCGTGACACCTCATGTACTACATTGTTGTACGCATTTATTTTATGGCATGGGATTCTAGATGTACTTGCTACAGATAATGGTCCACACTTTATAACATTTTTGCAATAGTGTGTATTTGAACACATTACTTTATTTTCAAGGTATCTACAGTCAAATGGGCAAGTGGAAAAAGGGATTAAAAATGTAAAAAAAAAAAAAATGATGAAATGCCACAAAGCTTCAACCTGGATTGTTATATTTCACTTTTTGTGCACAAAAATATTTCTCTACAATCAAAAGGGCATTCATGTTTTCAACTATTTATGGGGAACAGAATGAGAACAAAGTCATTCACATCATCAGCCTTACAAGACAGATTATTAGTGCTGTTGAAACCAGGTGAAATAGTCCAAATCTAGAATGAAATCAACATATTTAGCAGCAAGAAACAGTTATTGTGAGAATGTCCAATGTACCAAGGTCGTATGTTCATAGAACAAAGGGAAGTTTTCTACTGTTGAACCGTAACAAATACCCACATAGAAGTAGATCATTCTGGTCTCAAAACAGAGGTGTCAGAAAAACTACTAGTTAGAAAAAACTGCTGAAAAAGAACTGCCAGAGAATTTGCCTGTGCAGTCTATTGATGAGTGCAGTTTTAGTACTACTGTTCCCAGGGTGCGTGTTCCATTTAATGCTCCAGTCGAAAGTCCAGTTGTTGACGGCTGTTCTCATAATGAGCACCTGTCAGATGTGTCTGCAGTATCAGCAATATATAGTTCCTTATTTGGCAGAGACTGTAATTTGTCCAGATACTGCAGATTGATACCATGACTAATTCAGTGCAATGTATATTTTTGTACAAATGGGTCTTAAAAGTTTTGAAATAGTATCTGTGATCAATGATGTTTCCAGTCTATAGTGTGTGTGTGTGTGTGTGCGTGTGTGTGCGTGTGTGTGTGTGTGTGTGTGTGTGTGTGCGTGTGTGTGTGTGTGTGTGTGTGTGTGTGTGTGTGTGTGTGTGTGTGTGTGTGTGTGTGTGTGTGTGTGTGTGTGTGTGTATAGGTTCATAGGTGTGTACTAGGCTAATGGCAATGGAGCATTGTCTAGCCCATAGGATTACCCTGGCCTTCATCCACAGCTGTGGTGACTGACTCAAAGAAGTCGATCAAGTTGAGCAATCATGATCTACCCTTCACAAAACCAAACTGTGTGGAATCCAGAGTTTAGGGATTCACAATATCCTTGTTTATTAGGTCCATGATGAATGGTACCATAGCTTTGCATATCAGACTTGTCAGGCTAATGGGGCGATAGTTGCCAGGGTCTGTAGTTGATCCTCCTTTGTGGAGAGGGATGACAGTAGCAGTGTGCCATTTGGTAGGGCTAAAGCCTGAGGTGAGACTATGATTGAGGTGCCAGTTCACTCTGTAGTTCATGTAGAACACAGCCAGGGATATTGTCAGGTCCCATAGAAGCTGTAGTCTTGCCTTGGACAGTGCTGTTTTAACCTGTGCAGCAGTAATACTGGGTACCTGGTAACCTACTGGTATTGTGATTGGTCCTTTGGGGAGGGAAGAGGGGGGTAAAGTTAGCACTGAATCTGTCGGAAAGTATATTGGCAATATCTGTTGGCTCGGTATAGAAGGTACTATTGTGCAGTAGCTCGGAGCAAATCAGGGTATTGCCATGGAAATTCTTTACATAACTATAGAAGGCCTTATGGTTGTCTTTACTATCTGCTGCAATTCTGTTTTCATAGCTAGTTTTAGAGTATTTGATGAGGAATCTCAACTTTTTGTTGAGGCTGATAAGGGAGTTTTTATAGTCTTGGGACTTCACCTTATTCCGCATCAGTTTCCTCCTTCTGTTGTAGAGTTTGTTTATGGCAAGGGACCACCAGATTGGCTTCCTTTTTTTGGAGGAGAGCATCTTGGTTCTACTGGATATGGCGAGATCCATGCATTTGTCGTACAGTGCATTGGTGTATGATTTGGCAGTCATGCAACTATTCTCCATTTGCATGGATGTATAAAGCTAGCCACCTCTGTTCTTAGGAGCCAAAAGTTAGCTTTGGAGAAGTCTTTTATGGTGGTTACCTTTGTGGGGGTGGGAGGGATGTGGATTTCCAAGGTGATTAGTTTGTGGTCGGATCTAACCAGGGAGGAGTTGACTGTTGGTGTAGAGCAATGGTCGCCCATGTTAGTAATGATAAAACGAAACACTGAAAAAACTGTGAGAATCCAAAAATTAGTGAAGATGCTATAAAATCAGGTCGTTGACCATTCAGTAACCACCAGGCTGAAATATAAAATTTAAACCACAAAGTTTATTTCTGAAGCGCTTTTCGTCTGCTTCATAAGCAGACTTCTTCAGAATACATTAGCAATCCAACCTACTGCTTTTAAAACCTTAATTGGTCATCAGCTGTATAGCTAATTGTTAATTAAAAACCTTAAAGACAAAAAACTAACTAAATTCAAAATAGTCAATTGTCAATAAATTTGACATTATTCGTGTAATATACACAAAACTGACGTGCTGTTTTTCAAATGTTTGAATACATAAATTACATATATACATAAAATAAAAATCAGTGAATTGTATGTTAAATCAATATTTAAAGTACATACTAGCAACAAAAACTAAAACCTAACAATTTTAAAGAATTTTACAAAACCCTAACCTTGTGAAGAAAATGCTTGTAAACATACAAATAAGCAGGTCTCAAATATAGTGGAATAAAATATGTATAACAGTCGTTCAACTGAATATATAAAGGATAAAGTGGACCCAATTCATAATACATTTTCAGGGTGTTACATAAGAAAAATGCATTTGTCCAGATGCACTTTGGAACAAGTGTGGATACATAGGTACAAGTATAAAAAACATAAATACACATAAGTATCCATTCATACCACATATTATCCTGGCTAAAAAAACACAAATACCTACATCTACCTTTTAAGACTAGTAATACTCAACAAGCAAGAAATGGAACATGCTTCATTGAGACCAGGGAAATGGTAGGCCTCCAACCTTATCTGCCAGTGTAATTCAAGTGCCAACAACTTCAGTGACGCTGGGCCACCTCTATTGTCCACAACTAACTGATCTATAGCAATGAATTTAAATTTGTGGGTGGGGAATTCGACTACATGTTTTGCAAGGGCATTAGTTAGTTTTTGTTTCTTAATGGCGTACTGGTGCTCATAAATACGCTCCCTCAATTTACGTTCAGTCTTCCCCACATAGTAAGTTGGACAATTTTGGCATGACGCTAAATATACCAACATCTTAGAGTTGCAGTTGTTCCTATGTTTCAATTTGTACTCTGTGTTGTTAACAGTAAATCTACTAGATTCCGTAATGTAGTTACAAAAATTACAGGCATGACATTTAAACATTCCCGGAGATCTTGTGCTAGGGAGTTTCATCTCAAACCACGACTTGAGGTTCTTGTTTTTCCTATAAGTAACTTTAGGGCACAGTCCTAATTTGGAGGACACCCCTGGGTCCGCCCTAAATAGTTGCCAATTCTTCCTAACTATGTCCCACAGAATGTCACTGTCCATTGCAAAGGTGGTAATGAATCTGGGTAAATCCACCTCGAAAGACCTATCAACAGTACCTGAACTCGCAATGTTGACATCGGATGTCGGCAAAGTAGGGGCAACTCTGTCCTTGGTTGGTAAAAGTTGTGTAAAGCTAGCCACCTCTGTTCTTAGGAGCCAAAAGTTAGCTTTGGAGAAGTCTTTTATGGTGGTTACCTTTGCGGGGGTGGGAGGGATGTGGATTTCCAAGGTGATTAGTTTGTGGTCGGATCTAACCAGGGAGGAGTTGACTGTTGGTGTAGAGCAATGGTCGCCCATGTTAGTAATGACCAGGACAAGGATGTTGCTACCTCTAGTGGGGGTAAGAATGAGCTGGTCCAGGGTATTGGAATTAATTAAATAATAATATAGTTATTATTATTATTATTAAAATTATCGTATATAATATAGTTATTATTATTATTAAATTGTATTAAATTGCATTGTCAGCTTAATGCAAGCTTTCAGACTTAAGAGAGGGATATAATGTATAGAGCATTATGTATTTGGTATCCATAGTAACTCACATGTAAGATGTTGCCTGACTGTGTGGCATTATTCAAATCTACTGCAACCGTAATGTGCAGAGCAGGGGTGTCCAACTTTTTTCAGTTTAGGGGCCTCTCACCATACATGACAAGGTTTGGGGGTCCACATTACTGTAGCTGAAGATCCTTCTACTTTGTATATTCACCACAGTCAAAGTGTCACCTCAGTCATGGAACAAAAACAGACCACAACACTTGTCATTTCAGATTCATTGTTTTTATACTGCCATGAAAACTAAATTTGCAGCTAGCAAGATAACATTAAACAAATAGCATCCTTGCTACAACAGTGCAAATTTAATGGTGCAAATACACATGGAAATATTTTAAGTATTTTTTTACAACAGTATTAATATATCGGTACAAATATATTTTTACAAATATCCTTGCTATAACAGTGCAAATGTAAAAGTGCAAATACAAGCAAAAATATTTTTCATGTACTCTTTCTACAACAGCACAAATATTAATGCAAATACATGTGATAGTGTCCTTTCTACAGCACTGCAAATGTAATGGTGCAAATACACTTCAATGTATTTCAGGTAATGCCATAACCCTACAAATGAAGATGTATCAGAAGATAGAATTAAAATAAGTTTTCAGACGTGACATGCAAAAATCACACCTATTCATACATCACACGTCCTTACTCTCCCTTCTTCAGTCACTTCCTTACTTCAATCTACTTCTCTCCCCAACTGTCCTTTTAATGCTATAACCCTGTTTTTTCTTTCACTTCATATTGCATTTCCTGTTTGTATTGTACTAACTTACCTTTAATTTCTGTATAAAGCAGCAAATATTTTTCTAAATATTAATCACTGTCATATAAATTATATCTATTTTAACCAATGTATTCACATTATGCCTAATTTGGTATAATTATTTAAACTGTACATGTTTTGTATTATTTTAGGTGATTATAAAATTATTGTTCTTAAAATGTTTTTGTAAAACTTTGGTGCATTTCTCTCCAGGCCTCTGTTGAAAATGGGCACTTAACTAGTCGGACATTCCCAGTAATCAAAATGTCAATCAATCAATCAATCAATCAATCAATCAATCAATCAATCAATCAATCAATCAATCACACAATAAATAAATAAATACATTTCTGACATTCTTTGTTCTTGCACACTGGTCTGTGTCTACACCAACCGTTGAAATGGCAATATGGCATATATCTGCCAGATGTGCCTCTGTTGATTTAATTTTCACACTCTTCATTCTAGTGAAGAATCGTTCATAGCAGTATGTGCTGCCACAAAGTGCTGTAAATTGAACAGCATGTTCTATGAAATGTATATATGTTTACTGCAGAAACTGAGGAGACTGTTCTCTGTGAAGGTCCTCTTTAAGTCAATATAGTCCAGTTGCATGTTACAAGGAGCAGTACATGGATCAACTGCAAAAGGGTGTCCAAGACCTTCATTGTAATGTGGTGTTAATGGAAGTCCTCAAATCTATGCTGCATTCTTGAACAAGCTTGTACAGTAGTGCATAGCATTTTGTGTAACTGATTGTATCATTAGGTCTTGTGCTTAGAGTTGAAAAATGAAACACTTTCTGTTTGGACAAATGAATCTGCAGCAGTTCCAGCTTTTGAAGGAATGCAATTACATGTTCATACAGTCTATTAACTAATTGATCCCTCACCTGTGCTTTCATATTTAAGTCGGCCAACAACTTTGTGATGTCCATGAGGAAAGCTTGTTCATTAAACCAAAGATCATCTTCAAAGAACATGGAATCTTTACCTTAGTCAGTCATGCAGGATTTTATTTTGCCACGCAATGACCAAAATCTGCATAATGTTGCTGCCTTGCTCACCCACCAAACGTAACACATGTAAATCGCATCATCATGCTGTGGAACTGCGTCTTTAAGAAAGGCTTTAAACTGCCTGTGATTTAGACTCCTTGATTGTGTAAAGTTAATAGTTGAAATTCTGTTTTCCATGACCACTTTCAAGTGTTTTGGTACACATGTTCTCCTGATGGATTATGCAGTGATGTGTTTGTGTCGCCCTGACTTCATCATTAAACTTACAAATTCACTTTGCTTCCCTGTCATGGCTGGAGCCCCATCAGTTGTGACCCCCCCAGAGTTTTGCTTCACTGAACTTCATTTTCTCAGGTACACACTTCATTAGTTCAGAAATGTTTTCTCCTGTTGTTGTACCTTTCATTGCGCAAACATCAAGCAATTCTTCCAGCACATCAAAAGACTTGGTAACTCCTCAAACAAATACAGCCAGCTGAGCAGTGTCCCCAACATCAGTACGTTCATCAAGTGCCAAGCTGAACAGGTCCTCCACTCATCTTGCGACGGTTTGATTTGAGAGATTCGTTTCCCACGGTTCATTTTTTCTCTACACAGGCCACATCAGTAAATATTCAAAGGCAGTCTTTGACAAATTCTCTATCTGAAAATGGCTTCCACTTTTTGCTATTAGTTCTGCTATCAAATAACTGACTTTCATTGACACTTCACTACTCTGGCTTACAACTTTGAAAAGTGACTGCTGGCTGTTAATAGTTAGTTTCAGGGTTTTTACTCTGTTGGTCCACAGTTGTCCAGTGATGCTGTCAAATTTAGCTGCATGTTTTGTAGTGTAATGGCACTTTATGTTGTATTCCTTAGGCACAGCTATAGTTTCCTGATAAATTAAACAGAAAATAACACCATGCTGTTCAATGACAGAATACTCATCAGACCACAAACTTTTGAAAACACGAACTTCACTGTTAATCTTTTTTTTTAGTATGTATCTGTGGGGAAAAGGAACCAAGACAGACATAAGGCAAGCTGACCAATCTCCTTCCATCCTAGATGTCTCTCCAAAAGCATTCTGAAGTACCATTTTGAAAACCTGCACACAATAATCCAGAACTAACCTCACAAGGGCCCTAAGCATTAAGGTAGCTGTTGCTTCTCTATCTCCCTGACAGGTTGCTGCATATTGCCCACCCAACAAGCCATATCAAGGATTAGTATATCCCTGCCAAAAAGGGTACAGTTGCCAAGTGCACTAGTATTGCTTGTGATGAACATGAGGTAATTGCACAGTAATTCAGCTGTTGTTCAGTCATGCACTACAGACCATATCCTATGTGCTTTAAATAGCAATTAATTTTTACCAGTACAACCACAGAAGTCTAACTGGCACAAAAAAACCCTCAACATCAGATGAGTAAGATCTGATAAGAAAAGTAATGCACTAATGGACACGTAGTCTTCTCTACTGTAGCAGGTTTGCAGTAAGACCAGAACTCTGAAACTGTATTATATTCTAGCACAAGGTATCACTGCTGGTAAAACAAAAACTTATAAGGTGCAAGCCGAAAAGCAGAACCGTACAAATCACCCCATAATTACTGCAGACCAGAAAAGTGAAGATGTGAGGATGGGTACTTGCAGGCAGGTGCAAAGGGGTGCATTTGCACCCTCCTGGATTTTGACTTAAAAAAAAAGTAAATGTTAACTTTATTTAGGGCATTTGTCTCAAATAGTACCCGTGTAGTGTCACTCATTTTTTTTTACTTTCCTGGTGTCAAACATAATTGAACTATCAGGATCAATTCCTTGTCAGCTGACCTTGACAGTCCAATCAAATTCAAAAGCCTTCTAAAAGCCATGTTGCTAAATTTGGGTCAACTGATGCAGGGGACATGGCGAAAAGTAATAAGATCCTTGAAGAAATGAAAGTGTATTTGCAGCTATGTGTAAATTGCTAATATTGGAGGATATCGTGAGCGTAAGTGTGCTAACATTTTACACAGGTAGTCAGAATGCACTGAAATAGTAAGGCTGGTTGGGGTAAAAGACTTTTGGTAACCCTATTTTTTTATAAAAGGAAGATATTAGTCTTAGCATGGCTGTCATCATTTGCTTAAATACCACAAAGGTTATTTGTCTAATAGACATTAACCTTTTTGTCACTTGATCTTTAGCACAACATGACATTTGGACAGTGTTTAACTCTAGTCAATGCTTCTCAACTGTCCAGTATTGACTGAAAATATCGATCCCCGCCTTAAAATAGTACAGTACCATGAAATTACAAGTGGCTACTTTAAATTATTATTCCTTTACCTCTTGACCACAATTATGCCCCTAGCCTGCATCAGCATCATTGATGTAGGTGATGCAATGACAGGACTAGTGATGTGACCACGGCCGTGTATGTCAGGAGCTCTGAGTCTCCAGTTAGACACTATGGGCAGTATAATCATAAGTACTTTAGTCTTTATCACCAGATTTGTGTTTCTTTGTTTGCCTTATCAGTATATCACTGAAGGGGGGGGGGGGTCAAGACACTAAATTACTGAGAATCCTGTATTGTCTTCACATATTTTTCTTTAACAATTACATGTTTCTCACTCTCACTGAGGAATCAAGTTCTTCATGAACCTGGTAAGGAAAGCATCAAATGCTTCTTACTCTGCATTGAGGAACTGAGCGCTTGCTTTTTCATGCGTAATTTATTAATGTGTGCTTCAATACATTTTAACTTTTTTTCTCAAGAATTCTGGATGAAGTCAAAAATAATGGGGAAAAATGGGCTAAAATCAGGAACTAAATTTAAATATTGCTCTCATAAACCTTGAGAGTAGATAGAATAAAAGTGTTTTGCCTTGGCATGCATTTTCTGAAGGATATAGCCACTTGGCGGTGTAAACTTTCATTCTAGATGATTGCCACTGTTGAAGTGACACCCAACCTCATGTGTAAAACTGGGAAAAAGGGGTTGTGGATGGATGGATGATAAATGAAGTCTGAAACAAATGGCTGTCATCATTTAGTGACGGCAATCCTCAAAGAATTACCAGAAAACCACACGGCTTATGAGAAACAGACCGAAATATGAGGCAAAAGTCTATACTTTCTGTAAAATTCCAGACAGTTGGGAATTATGTACAGTGTATATCAGTACATCATTCCACACAGGAAGTTGCAGTGAGAGCTATTGCTCTGTAACATTGGTTATATGTCTGTGTTGTCTTTTTGAGATGTTAAAATGTGGAGGATGGTCAATTATCATATAATCATTTCCATATCAAATGTTTAGCTGTTATAGATCACTTGCTTTGGGAAAACCATTAGATCTAAAAGTAAAGTGTTTTGATGATTCAGCTGAATAATTAGAATCATGCTAAGGAAAAGGGGACAGGGATTAGAAAAATTAGAATGCTGGGAATAACACATCAGATATCAGCAGTATATACAATTAATTGGTGCAGCAGTAGCATTGTTGCCTCACAGCAAGAGGTTCTCCTGTTCGATTCTCGGCTGGAGCGCCTTCTGTGTGGCGTCTGCATGTCCTCCCCGCGGTCGAGTGGCGTTAGAAAGACATGCGTGAATGGGCGTGCCTTCATTGAAGGTTGGGCATCGGGCTGGCACCTCAGCACCATAAAAATCTACTGACATTCATTAGCGGACCGGAGTTCCACTGTGGCGACCCCTAACCGGGAAAAGCCGAAAGAAGAACAACAATACAATTAATTGCAAATCAGGGTCAAGGAGAGTAAAAGCAAACTTTTACCAAAATCTGCAGCTTTCTTCCATGAATTAGGCATAAGACTTTCAGAATGACATTTCTATGCTTTAAAAGGTCAGATGTCCTTCTGTATGACAAGTGATGGTGGGGACCTGGAGAATAAGCTAAATGAGTGTGCCATCTTCAGGCCCAGGTCCTGATGGGGAAGTAAGCCAACAGTTGCAAATCATTCAAGAGGTATATCACATTTACTTCAAACTTTGTTTGACTATAGATAATACTAGTACTAAAACTGTAGAATGAAATCAAATTGTTAGCTCATTTGGTGGTATTGAACTACCACTCTGGCACCCTTATCTGACATCTCCACCAGTTGTCTGTTTTATGCTTGCTGGTGCATGTTTACCACACAGCTCATGTAAATGCTACGATGGATTCCAGCTTTTCCATACCCTAGACTGATTGGATTAAGGGACATCAAGAGAAATAAGTGAAAATACTGAGCCAGCTTCACACTTAAAGTCGTAGGCCTAAACGTACAATATAGTACGTTCAGTTTTTGTTTTAAAAAATTACAGTTATCCAGAAACTTTATCATTTTAATATTAAATTTCTGTTGAAGTCTTATTTCATAACACTATAAATCCACAGAGACACCATCACTTTCTGTTCTACAGTGTGGAATACAGCAGGAGTTCTTGGTTACTCACATGTAAACACATATACCGTGGAGCTCTGGCCTCTGGGTTTATACCCCCTGAAAAAAATCCTGCTGGTGCCCACGGATGTGAGACTAAGTGAACCAAACCACTGCATCATTCAGTTACAATTTTTTCATCCCAAAAAACATCAATGCCAATGTAAGTAGAAAAATGAAGGATCACAGCAGAATGCTCTTACTCTGCATTGAGGAACTGAGCGCTTGCTTTTTCATGGGTAATTTATTAATGTGTGCTTCAATACATTTTAACTTTTTTTCTCAAGAATTCTGGATGAAGTCAAAAATAATGGGGAAAAATGGGCTAAAATCAGGGACTAAATTTAAATATTGCTCTCATAAACCTTGAGAGTAGATAGAATAAAAGTGAATAAAAGCAGAAGAAATGAAGAAACCAAATCACCATTTGATGATGCAATGTGTTTCAGAGCAGGAGGTTGCAAAACTGAAAATCATTGCAGGTGGCGACAAATCTGAATTGCATTATAACTGCAGAGGATGAGTCACTCTCAAATTATCTCCTTTCCACTGCACAGTTATGCACAGTAACTATAACAGCATTCCTAGCACATATACAAGGAAATGCATGCCAAGTCAGAATGACTTGCCAAAGTGGTAAGGAGCAGATGCAGTAAATTAGCTTTGCAAGTAACTCAGATGCACATAAATGCAGAGAAATCTAAAACAGGTGTAGTATATATAAGCATGTGCACACTTAACGTATACACAGCAGTCGAATTATGCATAGATTCAACTTCCCTCCCTCCACCAAATACAGTAGATTAATTTTACTTGTATTCAACACAAATGAATATAGGAAAAGCAGAAATAAGTCTGTCAAATATGCAATCTATGCACAGCATGCATACACTCCAATGAATTATGCACAGATTCAAACTTTTCCCACCAAATAAATTAGGTTACTTTTCAATATTTCATCTTATTCACAATCTTTTTTTCTTTAAAACCAAAACAGTGAATCAGACCTATATGTCACAAAACAAGTTGTTTCAAACTGCACTCTGCAAAGTCATAATTGTAACACTCCCACCTTCTCAATCTCTCTTGAAAATTTTCATTGATTTACCAGAGAATCTCAGGTTTTCCAAGGAGCATAGAAAATACTGATGAAAGCAGGAACCACATCTCTGTAGTGCAGGAAATCTATATAAAGGCAAATACAACTGGGTGGCTAGAGTACAATGGATCAAAATCAGGGACAGATTTCAATTATTGCTCTTATGAGCTTAAAAAGTCAGTAGTGTAACATGTTTTGGAATTTTAAATATTGCTCTTATATACTTAAAAACTTGCTATCATAACAGATTTTACATTGGCATATATTTCTGAATACTGTGAACTACAGGACAAACTGAATTGCGCTCCACCAACAAATCATTACTGAAGGAATCCAAAGCCAATGACACAGCTGGAGAATCTCACCACTCAAACTTCATAACCAAAACTTGGAATTCATTACCTTTAGAAATTAAAACTATCAGCTGTTCTATAAGTTTCAAAAGTCCCTTAAGACCTATCGATCTAACTCATGGGATATGCCCTTGCTCCAACCCCAGTTCATAATAACCATGCTGTCTCTCTATGCTCTATCATATCACACTAAAATTCCTTTCTCGCCTTTACACTGGACTGGAACATCTTCACTATATCCTAAATGTACATTTGATCTACATATTGTAAATGTATAAATGATACTGATATGATGTTACTCCATGACACATTGTTATTACTATTAGATCCCTGTACTTTTAGTATAAGCTAGTACTGCACATGATGTATTTTGTAATATTGCACTGTCCCTTTATAATTATGGTGTTCAATCTATTGTATATTTTCACAATTTCATTTGTTTATACTAACTCTGTATTTCTCCCTGGGCCTCCACTGAAAAAGAACATCTTTCCCGGTAAACAAATGTAAAATAAATAAATAAAAATAAATGACATTTGCTAGGAAACCACAAATTCTATGAGGTACAGATTGGAAAGGAGGCAAAAATTTGGATATGTCTCATCTTTAACAGTACTGTAATCAGTACTGTACTATATAATTCCGAGAAAATCAGATGTGAAAAAAATAATCTAGAGACCCCAACAGCCCACACTCCCAATACAAGCCAACATTACCTTTAAGCAATTACAATCACAAAGACTCACTAACAGTTCACACATCACTCTTGCAAAAAAATGAAACTATCATTGCATACATACACACGCACACACACACACACACACACACACACACACACACACACACACACACACACACACACACACACACACACACACACACACACACACACACCACACCACACCTCTCATCTGTACCTGTTTTGGAGGAGTGTACTCCAGCTATACTCTGTCGCATATCGTCTACTCAGAGGCGATCTCTGCTTAACATACAAGGCCATGTCAAACCCAGAGCTGTTGGACATGCTACACTTAAAGAAATCCCAATCCCTCAGAACCACATGCTCCAGGATCTAAACCTTGTCATCACAATAAACAAAACATGCTGGAGGGATATGTTCCTGACCCAGAGACTCCCCAGACTCTGGAATAGACTGCCCATACATGTCAAACAGAGCACCTTTTTGGCCCTCTTCAAAAGGAACATTGACAATTGGATGGGAGAAAAGAAATTCACCCCGGGGATCACGTCAGTCGCCCTGCTAGACAAGGGTCCAGGGAAGTAAATAGTGTGGGAAGAAATAGCCAGGGAATTGTTATGGCTAGGCTTTTATAGGCCCTAGGACCAATAGCCTAGTACCAACCTATGAACTTATGTACCTATTTTTTGGCCTGATATAGCCCTACACATGATGAACCTATTTTTGAGAGTATATCCCCAATTTTAGGCTTGGAGTTTTACCCCTTCACACAAATTTCTGAATCCCTCTCATCACTTATGGTTTTTGAAACTGTCTAGTACACAGAAAACCAGACTACATGACCAACATACTAGTGGAAACAATAATTTAAAAAAATAGGACACATCTCTTACATTTCCTATTTTTGGCAGCAAAAATAACAACTTGTGTGGTAGAATTTTGCAATATGCAAGCAGTAATGCTTGACCGTGTGTGCGTGCTAATGTGTAAATAATGCCCACCCAGGGTGTGGCGGAGGGCCTCTACACCCCTGGAAGGGCATTAATTACACATTAGCACACATACTGGAGGGTATTATTGCACTTAGAGAATGGGCTCTCTGTAAAATTGTTGTCTTACTTAATTATTTATTTTTAAGTAGTATATTATTTTTGATATATTTTTGATGTAAAATAGTTCCTCTGCGTAATGTTTCAAATTTGCCATAGTATATGTTAATGGTGTTGGAGGAAGCATTTTTCATCCATAATATAACACTTTAAAAAACGTCCAGGTATTCACTTTATTTTTTGGTTCCTTTCTCCTAAAACATTTGGTTTGTTGCCATTTATTAGAGATTGATGTCTCTAAATGATGACATAGATTTGAGTTTCAGACTTTCATCTCGTTTAGAAAATTCATTCTAACATAAATCCTGTTATTTAAGCAACGTCTGTTCTTAATAAAATGCAATAAGGCTTCTTATGTCTTTCTCACTATTATTTTAAGTCATTTTCTGATTTTAATATTACACTGCTGCTTTCATGACTTTATAGTTTTATTATTGGTTCTTCGCACCCTCTCCTTGGGTACCTAACAGCGAAAAAAACTAAAATGCCTAAGGAGGGCAGAAATAAGCAGATTGTAAGAAACAGTCAGACAAATATACAAATATTAAGGAAAACCACCAATACGCAAATATGATGAAAATATATATTCCATTATGACATAGATAAACACAACGTTGGGGACCAACGTAGATAGTAATCTCTCCTTTGATAATCACGTTGCCAAAGTGGTTAGAAAGACCTTCTATATAGCCCACCTTATCACGAAAGGGTTCGCATCTAGATCAAGAGAGGTCATTGTGCCCCTCTACTCATCACTCATCAGGCCCATAATTGAATACAATGCCCCTTTTGGGATGTACCTTACCCAACACCTGCAGCAACTGGAGAGACCCCAAAAGTACCTCACCAAGAGGATCATGGGCTACAAACAGATGTCCTATGCAGCTCGACTAAAGAAACTCCAGCTCTAATCAGTTGCTTACCGCCTACTCAGAGGCAATCTATGCCTGACGTACAAAGCCATGTCAAACCCAGAATTAATGGACATGCTCCACCTCAAAAAATCCAAGTCCCTTAGAGCTACACGCTCCAGGGACCTAAACCTCAGCACAAAAATAAATAGGACATGCTGGAGGGACAGATTCATTTCCCAGAGGCTACCCTCACTCTGGAATAGAATCCCAACTCATGTTAGACATAGCCCCTCGCTGACCCTCTTCAAGCGAAATCTGGACGCGTGGATGGGAAATCGCAAATTCACCCCTGGGATCCCTTCTGTGTCCCTGTTAGACAGAGGCACAGTAAACTAATCTTAAAAGGGTACCTTCTGTGACCTACTTTACAGAGGCACAGTAGGCTAATCTAATAGGGAGGAGGAAGCCAAATACATTCTGGCTAGGCTTATAAATGCCCTAGGGCAGATAGCCTAGTATCTACCTATGAACCTATGAACAACAAAACAAATGCTTCTTTAAACAGAGCTGCACTGGGGGTTGGAGGTCAGGAAATTCATAGTAGAAACTGGGTGAATGCACTGAATTTAACGAAGTTGGTGGCATTTAGTGATGTACCTCTTAATGAAATAATGAGTTCAAGAACAGGCTGAGGTGCTATCAAATCTCATCTGCAGTCCAGGTTTACCATTAAAGCATTTTTACATTTTATTCTTTTCACTGTTCACTCTCTGTCTTTCTCTAGCTCTCATATGCACATACACAGTCTCTTCTGCTTTCACACACACACACACACACACACACACACACACACACATAAATATATCACACGTCTCTTCTGCTTTCATGCACTCATTCACTCACACATGCAGACAGAAACATAAACACACTCATACACATACATACACACACATACACTTTTTTAAATTTTCTTTACACTCGCTAAACAGCAAAAGTGCTGCTTAGCGAGTGCAAATAACGGCTCAGTCGATCTTGCTTTCACTCACATGCATGCATATGCTTACACACAAGCAGACATAAACACACACACACACACACACACACACACACACACACACACACACACACACACACACACACACACACACACACACATTTTTCTTTTAATTTTCTTTTTTTTTCTTACATTTTACACTCGCTAAACAGTAGAAGCACTGCTTAGTGAGCATGAAATAATGGTGGCTGTTAGGTTTTTTTCTGCCCGAGCTCCACAGCAACTTGATATGCTACTGTGAAGCGGCGTACTCATTTTTCAGTGGGCATTTCTTGTGTATTATTACCCTGATGGAGAATGTTCATTCTCCACTCACAATGCAATCCATGGATTTCCCATTCTCTAATGATCATTAAAGTCTGTGACTGTTACACTGGCACCAATCATTTAAAGAAAAAAGACACACATCTTACATCTCCCATTTTCAGCACAAAAATAAATTATGGAGGGTATAACTTCTGTATGAAATTAAACCCAAGGCAGAGTAGATAAGTCAGTTTGATTTATGTGAAACTACTGGCAACAGACTAATGGCAGAGGTATCAAAGAGTATGTAGAAGTCAGAAGAGTGCAGAAAGAATTTTTCCTAGTCTTCCTTGAAAGCTTAAATTACACCTATCTAAATCTCCCAATAAATACACTCTTGAAACAGAAAATTCTGAAACTTGCAGTCTGAAATTCCATTATACAGACAGTGTAATCAGTTTATTTTTAAATGGAATAAATTCAGGGGGAATTTGAAACTATAAGGACTTGGAATAGCATCACTACAACAGGAAGTAGAAAAACATATGCTGGGTCAAAGGTCACATCATCTCAGAGTATTCTCCGATTCTGAGTTATAGAAGTCTCAAAGTTAGTATACATAAACAGCAATACTGTGGGAACAAAGTCCCCAATTTGGGGGTGCAAGGAGGCAAAACACTTAATGGTGAATGAGTGAATCTTGAGATGTGCTGTTTTTGTTTTTTTTCAGACTAGCAATTTAATTCTAGAATTTCTAGAACTGAGAACTGCAATTCTTGATCTCTTATCTATGAAAGGCTTCATATGGTCAGCTATCATATTTCTGTAGGGAGTAAACGCCTGCACACATCACATCTCAGCTGTTAGTATATTCGAACTCTGAGGTTGTTCAGTGGTACATGAAACCTTTTTCTGTTTTTCCAAAATTGTGTCACATCTGCCTATTAAAAGTAAGGATGTGAGTGGGAAAGACCACCCCTATAGGGCATGGGGAGATTGTCCTCAGTAGGAATACTATATTTTAATATGTGCAGCATATAATTAAGCTGATTAAAGATTGTGAGGACTTTGGGTTTTGGGGTTGCAGCTTTCAGGATTTTCAGTCTGGAGAGTTTGTCTTTCAGGATTTTGTTTCTTTCATAATTTTATGCTTCAGTATTTTTCCATTAATGATTTCAAAGACATATGAATTTTAATTTTTAAGTTAAGTTTCATCTGAATTGCAGTTCAAATTAAATTAAACCTTGCTAGAATTAATTCAGAAGACCAGAAGACATGGTCCCCTACATTTGGGATCTTTTCTTTTTTTTTTTAACATATACACACACACACACACACACACACACAGAGCCATTCTGCTTTTCTACTTTACACAAACACACATCACGCCTGCAAACGACTCATGCGTGAACACTACATGGATACAAACACGCAGGCACTTAAATTATATCTAATTATGTAGACGCACACACACACACACACACACACACACACACACACACACAAACACACTGTTTTTTTTACAGCCGAGTGACGTCTCCATGCGTTTCTGCAGTTACACCCTACTGCTCCTCTAGGCGTCAAATATTGCCTGTTCATATTTGCATTAATAATTCCAAAACAATGTTACATACAAGGTATCGGAAAATTTTATCTTGAAGCATGCATGATGCATGATAGCAAACGCAGTTGTATTGATATATGACCTCTGTCAATGGGTATTTGTTAAAAATGTAAGGTGATAACTTCAATTTTTAAATGCTGAAGCCACGCCCACTAGGAGTTAAAGGCACACACTCAAAAGAGCTCTACTGGAGGGAATGAGTCATGACCACACATCATCCCTGCAAACAAATGACTTGTACACAATCACTGCATTTATACAAACACAAACAAACACACACACTTATTTACCTCTAATTATACTGAGATGTGTACACACTCACACATGCACACGCATGAAGACACACACACACACACACACACACACACACACACACACACACACACACACACACACACACACACACACACACACACAATTTGTTACATGCATAATAGCTACTACTCTTCAAAAGAAAGTCTTCCCTAGAAGTCCAAATCACTATGAACACTACCAAAGAAAGACAGAAGCCTTCCTGCTGCACTGCTCTTTATTTTCTCAACTCGAGTCATGTATCGACCCTAACGTATCTATCTGTGAAATCACTTTTAAGCAGACAGAACACAGTTAGTGTGCAACAAGAGTAAAATAAAGATTTTTTTTAATGTTTACAGTTCTGAGGCATGCTGCTGGCCACTTACAATACTTTAGCAGACCAGACTGTGGCCCATGGGCAGCCTCTTGTATACCCGACGTGTGGAGTGTACAGCAATGGGTATTCAGTACCCACAGTACCGTGCATGAGACACATCACATGACTTTTTTCCTCTTTGCTTGCTGCCAGATAATTTGTCATGATTGTATCTAAATCTCTCGTGTCACACTGTTATTGTTTCCTCCATAGGAGTACACAAAGTTACTGATCCCACCCCAAGTCCGGTCAAGATGGCAATGTCCCACTGAGCAATAAGCCATGACATGTGAAGGCAAAGTGTTAACAAGCTATGCCTTAGGAAAAGCACACAAATTCCCAAATCTCTAAGAACAATACTAAAATGCAATGTTTAGTACTGTGCTTGTTGAATATGTTTCACTAGTTTTAACAGGAGAATCATAATTATCTTAGGATATGACTGGTATATTGACATTTGGTGCAAACTTGCATTCCCAACCACACCAATTAGTTAATTAATACAAATAAATAAATAAATAAATAAATAAATCACTCCTTGTATACTGAAGCAATTGAAAAAAGTTAGTGCACATGCCCATTGTAACAGTGTATAAATACCACTGCATGTTATTGGATACTTAAAAACACTATTGTTCAATATTGGCAGTATTGTACTGGTTATTGCATTTTAACATTATTCATTTTAGCATAGGTTTACTTAAGAAAATGATTTTGACTAAATAGAATAAACTGAAATCTATGTTGACAAGTATTTTATTTATCCATTTGTTTGTCTTTGTTTACAAGGATAGTCCTACTTGGAAAAAAACATTTTCATTGGATGCCCCCGGGAGAAAAGCTCCAGTAGCTTGTGATATGTGTTGATCAGATTTTTTACAAAGATATATTAAGTAGATAGTAATTGTATTTTATGTATCTATATACAAACAAGCAATGGTTCTGGAGTGACAGTATACAGAAATAAAACAGGTATTTCTTCTGTGATGATGTGATACATGATATTAAATTCCAAGTCTAAAACACTTAGTATGCAAACAGTTCATGTGCAATGTATGTGACAATGAGACATTCAATATGACTTATAAGACATGTGTAAGGACTATTACAGTGTAGAAGTTAGGAATAAAGAAAATTGAGGTAAGGAGTGTAGATAGCGGTAAAGCTAAAACAGGAAGAGAGACACTGTATAGTTGATGAGTCAAAGATAGTGGGGGAAAGAATACTGGGGTACTTACTGACTTAGGACTTGGTTATAAAACAGTGATTGGGAGTATTTGAAGGAGATGGATAAACAGGTAAAGTCAGAAAGAAATGAAAATGTAAAGAAGGAATTAAGGTGGGAAAGAAACTGAGGAAGAGTGGTAGAAACGTTTGTTGTGTAGAAGGGGACAGAGGTTATATAGGGATAGCGGTATGAGTTGACAAAGGAAAATGGAGTTGCCAATGTGAGAAACTTGTGCATAACAACCACATGTGGTTTAGGTGCTGTTTTAGCAAGGGCTTTAAAGCAAAAAGTTTCACGGTCTGTTTTAGGGGTGTGTTCCAGAGTTTAAATACATAATAGGAGTATAGTAAGTCACCTGCTGAGTTATTAGACTTTGCTGTGATTAGCACAAACATATTAGATGAGCAAAGATCTCTACCTGGAAAGTAGTAATTCAGGGTATCTTTTAGTGCTTGACAGTTTAGCTGGTGCATGAATAAGGTTGTGTGCAGTTACACGTTGTGAGCATGTTAACTAGCTGGGTAGCTCAACTAGTTTATTTGTTTTAGGGCTATGCAATGATAAGTCCTATATAACTGGCTAGTAGCAAATTTGTCTGCTTTATTGTAACAGGTGGAGAGTTTAGATGTAAGTACTGTATGTACATTTGTAAGCATAAGTGAGGCATACAGTAGGTGATGGAATAAACTGTTCTATGTAAAGTGTTGCTCACGTAAGTGTAGTTAGTATAATGCATGTGGGGTACAGTAGTACAGATTCTTGGCATCCAATACACTTTTCCACATGGACACCATGAGGCTGCCATGATGCATTCTTCATTTTGTGTGTAAATTGAGTAAGGAGCCCATTTCATGACAACAGTATAAATAAGCAAAGGAACTTACTGGATTGGAGATTTTTGAGGAACTTTGTCGGCAGAAGTGAAAACAAAAGGGAACTGCCAGGCGGGAATGGGCAAGGGCGTTGCCCCAACGACCACTTTATGAAAAAGACTTTAATGTGTTTATGTTGTAAACGATAATTAAGTCTAGACAGAGAGTATTTTAAAGTGAGTGGTTAATGCTTAATGTTTACTTAACTGAAATAAATATATTGACTTGAATCTAGCTGCTAGTGTTTTGTCATGTATCATCTGTTAGGTAGTGGTTGGCTCTACAGAGGAAGTCAGGTTTCTGATGTGTTTTTAATGGCTTGTGATATGTGTTGGCCATATTAGAGGTTATTGTTAATTAGGATATCCAGAAATTTTGTTTGGCTTGTAGTTTCATTTTTGGTATTGTTTGATGAGGTTATCATGAAAGACTGTCTTTCATTCTGGTATTGATTAAGAGCGAAGAGCATAAGCTTTTTTTTTTTAGGATTTAAAAGTAGATTTGCATCCTTTCACAAAGTTTCGATAGCGGTGAAAGAATTTTGGCTGATGTCTTGAAGTACTAGGAGGGATGGGGCTGCACATATAAGGGGATATATATGTAATATTGAATTATACTAGCGAAGTGGGTGGCAGCATGTACATTGTTTATAAAAATGTTGAATAAGAGGGGGGCCTAATACAGATCATTGTTGGATGCCAACAGTAACTGGTAGGAAGGAGGAGACATTTTATTTCAGTTTGACTGCTTGCAGTCTGTCAGTCAGATAGCTAAGGAGCCATGAGTGAGAGGGATGGGTGAGGCCGAGGGAAGAAAGTTCAGCAGGAAGATGTTGATGGGATACAGTGTCAAATGCTTTTCATAAAGATACTAGCTTACCATCATTCCTCTGTTGGTTTGTGATATTGCTGAAGCTGAGGACAGCAGTTGTAGCACTATGGTGAGGTGTAAAACCATGCCGGGTTTTGGAAAGAATGTTATTAGCGTTAATGTGCTGCATAAGTTACAAGTGGATGTATTTTTCTAGTGTGTTAGACAGGGGGGGGCAGGAAGGCAGTAGGTCTATAGCTGAAAAAGTCTGTTAATGTGCCACCTTTGTGAAATGGTATTATGGATGATTTCTTCCAGACTGATGGAATATACCTCTCAGATATGGATCTGTTTATCAGTATGGTTCCAGGGAAAGTTATGGAACCAGATGTTAAGTCGCAGTCTGAGTCTGAACTGTCTGCAAACACAACAGCTAAATTTAACTTTGTACCTAAAACCACTCTAAGTAAACGGCTGCAATAACACCTTTATCTTTAACCAGACCAGTGGATACAATGTTATATGAAAAGCGCAGTCCGGGTCTGAACTGTCTGCAAACACAAACAGCTAAAGTTAACTTTGTGTATGTGCCTACCTGTTTGATCTAATATTCATTATCCCCTGGAGAGCACTCTGCTTTGGCTTGTAAGAAGCCCCCCCACACACACACTTCTTCCATTTCTCTTTTATTCCCTTCTGTTAGCAAATAGCATCCATAACTGATCAAATACTGTGTGTGTTTGTTAATTTAACTGAGAGCACAGTAGCCTACAGATACAAGGTTATGCTGTTTTTCCCATCTGATAAATGGTTAAGAAATGACTTACAGCTTCACAGCAGTTTTTGGTCAATTTGGATTCTTTTTCTTAAACACAAAATTGCCTTTACTTGGATCTTGGCTCATTAGCAGCAGTACAAAAGAACTGCCAGCCCACAGTCTTGTCCCCCCCCCCATGTTTATTACCTTAAGCCAATCCCAAAGTTAATATATATTACATGTGGCAGGCACCATTTTAGATTTCACGTAGCTGGACTGGGTCTGAAGCACTAATAGCTCCTTTCTAATCAATATCTTAGAAAACCTTTATTACCTTATTTGGCTTGCTAGGTCCCTTACTACCCATTAAAGAGTACCTCACTGGAAAACTGCTCAAGAAAGCTTAATGCTTTGTGTGAGCTCTTGAATGCTAAGTGTCTTACCATTGCATAAAAGTGAAATTTACTCTCATAGCCATAAAACTATAAAACACAAAAAAAGTGACTGTAGACCAAATTGTTATAAAAAGTAGAAGAACCTAATACAAAGTTACAAAAAAAACCTACTTTTAGCTCCAGTGCACTCATGCAGTATAAACAGACCCTTACTACCTCGTGGTCTAGTTCAGCCCTGCTGCGCTTGGGCTTGCTCTGCAGCCAGCCCTGCCCCCAATTCCCACCCGCCCCCTAGTACAGCTAAATATATAGTGCTACAACCATGCCCCCTCTTTCTGCAACCAATCAGACATATCCAAATCATCAATAGGCTCTCCTCTACTTAACCCCTCTAGCCTATCTTAAATAGTTTAAACTGGGGAAAAGTCAACCTCAATAATCCTAATGTTACTTGCAATGAAACTAATTAAAATACTACCACTATACTCTCTGCTACCTTTTCTTCTTGTCCAATATTTTCTTACTGCCTATCAATATAATACATACCCAGGTTTTCACTACCCTAAAGGCCAAATTTCCACCTATATAGCTACACACAAGCTTGAACACTTAATACACCCCCTTCCATCTAACTCCTTACTTACTAGGTGTCAGCATTCCATTAGAACAAGATATGCCAACCCTGAAACCAAAAGATACCAAAGTCTATTGATTAAAATCTAGAAGCTCATAATCAAATTACAATGCAACCTGACAATGGATGGAGATATCCACCCAAATCCTGGCCTATCCTCATCCACTGGCTCTCGGTCCTTTACTAACTGTCCCACTACTACACAAATCTTAGACAAACCCCCAAACTTACTCTTGATCAGTCACCTAAATATCAGAAGTGTAAACAATAAGATTCAACACCTACATGCCTCTTAGATGCTCTTTCCCCAGACATGCTATGTTTAACTGAAACCTGGCTAAACCCTTCTACTTCAGATAATGAAATTATACCACTCGGCTATAACATCCTAAGGCTTGATCGAACCAATAGGAAGGGAGGTGGGGTAGGTGTTCTGTACAAATCCATGCTTGAAGTGTCCAATCATGCCCTGCAAACATCCCTATTAAGCCCCACATTAATAAGAACAAATGTATAAATCTCATCTGTGTGCATATTCCCCCAGGCAATAACATAAATAACCTCAAAGATATCCTACATTGGTTATCCAGAAACTACCCCCAAGAAACCATTACACTTGGGGACGTCAACATAGACTGGAACATGTGTTCATCAGAACCCCCCACTCACCACATAAACCTTTATGGATTTTCACAGGTCATATACTCCCCCACTAGGATCAGTAAACCCAACAATAAAGTAAGTATTTTGGATTGGATTCTTGTTAACACCCATCCCCTCAAATACAAGAGTGGGACCCTGACTGATGATGTAAGTGATCACCTCCTTACCTATTTAATCAGGCAAAAAGCTGATATCCACAACCAGTCCATTTTTAAAACAGTAAGGGTCAATAAGAATTTCAGCTGCATGAATTTCCAAAATGAACTTAAATCTTGCAATTGGTCAGTTCTGTAACAATTACCACTTGAAGAAGCAGTAAATTACTTTAATACCAAATTCCTATCCATCCTTGACACCCATGCACCAGCATGGACTAATAGAACCCAAACAAAAGTTGCTCCTTGGCTCTCAAAATAAACCAGACAAAACATGCTACTTAGAAATAGGGCTTGGGGCCACTTTGCAGACCACAAACAACCCCATAGATCAACTTAGATACAGACAGCTAAGAAATGAAACAAAAATATCCACCACATTAGACAAGAAAAACTATTACTGTCATCTACAAGAAAAACAAAACAAGCCACAAAAGTTTTGGGTAGGTATAAACAAACTCCTTAGTCCAGGACAATCCTCCACTCCTGCCCCCTTGGATTCTAACCAAAATCCCCCAGAAGAAATTGCCAATACCTTTAACAGCTTCTTTACAACAACCATCCAGAACCTAGCAAACCAATTATCCCCCAGATGCCCATATTCTCCAGCCACTACACCCAGCTCCCAACTCTCCTTTAAGTTCAAACCAGTTTGCACATCTTTTGTCTGAAAATTACTTAAGAAACTAAAGCCTACCACCCTGTCAGCTGATCTGCTCCTTGCAGAATATCTATAAAAAGCTGCAGATGCCATAGCATACCCCTTTACTATCCTGATCAACAGAACTATAACTGAAGTGTTCATCCCCTCCATCTGGAAGATATCCCATGTCATCCCACTCCATAAAGGGGGCAGCTCTACTGACCTGTCAAACTATAGACCCATTGCTATTCTGTCACCCTTGGCTAAAATTATGGAAAAATGCATCCATAATCAACTCTTGAACTATCTTATCCATAATAATCTTCTATCCAACACCCAACATGGCTTTAGACCATTCCATAGCACAACCTCAGCCCTCCTCTCCTTCTCTAACATCATTAACCAACACCGAAACAATAATAAACTTTCCCCTGCTATCTTTCTCGATCTTTTGAAAGCCTTTGATATGGTAAATCACCAAATACTCATAAATACTTTGAAATCCATCTCTCCAGAGGACCAGGCCATCCATTGGTTTCAGTCCTATCTCGGTGATAGACAACAGGCTGTCCTATGGCAGAGCAAACTATCCACCCTTTTACTCATCACCCTCGGAGTACCCCAAGGCTCCATTCTAGGTCCACTATTATTTTCCATTTTCATCAATGATGTGTATAAGGTCATCCCAAATGCAACATGCATTCAATATGTGTACGACTCCACTTTAGTATGCTGCGACACTTCGCCTACAGAGTTGTAGATTCTATATCAAAATACTTTTAACACAGCTGAAAATTGGCTCCTTAACCATTGTCTCATGTTAAATCCTAATAAAACAAAACTGCTGCTTTTCTCCCCCACTCGCAGGTCTACCCCTACAACCTTTACATTAAGATCCAACAAAAGCACCATTATTTCTCCAGATTCCTCAACCAAACTCTTAGGAGTTATAATAGATAATAACCTTAAGTTTTGATCTGCATATCAATAAAACTATTAAAACAGTTAATAAAAAAACTTGGTTCATGCCCTTCCTAATGTCATTAGCCAGAACTGTAATTGCTCGTACACATCTACTCTCCACCCTCCTTTGTGCTTCCCTTCTATTTACAAACCTCAGCATAACTGACCTTAATAAACTTTCTAGCAGCTACAATCACATTGCTAGATTTGCTACCAGTGCAGCCTACAGAACTCATCACTGTCATAACCTAAATCTACTAGGATGGCTTGAACTGCCTAACCTACTTCAGGTTAATCAACTAATAGCTGTCCACAAAATCCTCTACCAACCAGATAATACACCCGTACTTAAAAACCTCATCACCCCCTACAGTAACCTTAGTGCACTTCATTCATCTGAAAGACTACTAGTTCAAACTCTCAAATCCAACAACACAGCTGGAGAATCTCTATTTGCTAACTCTGTTGGAAAAATTTGGAATTCTCTTCCTGCTACTCTTACATCTGAACTCTCTCTACCTCAGTTCAAGAAAAGTCTTTAAAAAACGATGGCTATGTTCTTGTCCTAAGTCAGACTAACTCTAACCATCACTCGTGTGCACATGGAGGACTTTTGCCTACACTTTGTTTCTTAACTTATATATCCTATGATCTCCTTGGATCTACTACCAGGTTAGCCTACTAGGCATTCAGTACCCTATCATTCTTAAAGCGACTGTCTAGAATTTTCCATCTGAGTAAAAATGTAATAATTTGTTTGTGTATATCTGTTTGTTGTGTTTGTTTACATCTGTGTACAAATCTTTTTATTTGTGTTTATTTTGTGTTTTAAACTGTAAAAATGTAACAGTTTGTTGAATGTGTTTTTCTGAGCTTTTCTCCCCGGGCCTCCGCTGAAAATGGACATGTATCCAGTCAGACTATCCCAGTAAACAAATGTAAAATAAATAAAAATAAATAAATAAATAAATATTTTTAGGAAATCCATTAGAAGTAGGTTAGCAGCTAAGGAGGGTGTTTTCAGTTTCAGTAGTAGTTTTCTTATAGTTGGGGTGTAGCCCGAGAGGAAGGAGAATGAATGCGACTGGTTTAAGAGAATGGGGGGGGTATAGCAATAACCCATGGCTGAGTGTGGGTAATGCTGGATTTACCCACAGTTGGTATGGTTTGGTCACGACGGTGAATTAAGAAAAAAGTTACTTAGTTTTCTTAAATATTGTCCTTCTATAACAGTAAACATGTCTCTATTTGCTGTTATGTCAAATATTTAATATATATATTTAATATATATTTTTTAGTCACTCATTGCTGGCTCCATGTGATTTTGTTCTTCTATAACAGTGCCATGGTGCTCTTCCACATTTTTTCCCGGTATCATGGGGCTTTCTTGATGTACTGCACATGTGTATGGGACTTTAGTTCCCATGCTTATGCAGTACATCAGTGCTGTGGAAAGGAAGAAACAGAGAAAGGAATATCTGTGTTTATTTATTTATTTGCATTTTATTTACAGGGGTGGTCTACTGGCCTGTTAGTTTTCAGTGGAAGCATGGGGTGAAAAGCTCCTCAGCTTTTGCTTTTCCTCCTGTTGCTTTTTTGTTTCTAATAAAAAAAAAACTGAAATCTTGAGACTTCAAACATATAAAAGAAAAGGGACAGAGTAAATATAAGGATTTCTGTAGTTTTGCACATTGCACCTGATTATCTTTGTATTTTTCCCTGTCCCGTCTCTCTTGTTCCTTTGAAGTCTCCAGATTTCTAAGTTTATTTATTTATTTTTTAATTAAAGAAAACTAGAATTTCCATAGCATATATTAATAGAAGAAAGTCCAAGTGACCAGACTTTTTTTCTACTGGTATATGCTTGATTTACAGCAGGCATGCTGGTTGGGATTATCAATCAGCGTGCTCATTTTTGAATGTTAATGGCCAGTCTTTGTATAATTATTATTATTAATAAGAGATAACACTGTCTGTATAAAGTAGGAGATGAAGTGAGATGATATTGAGTCAGTGGTGTTATAAGTAATAGGAGCAGGCGTGGTTGTTTGTCCACGAAGTATTAGTTTGCTTAGTGATGATCAAAAAAGTCTTGGATTTTTTATTTATTTTTTTTGTCTATATAGGAACTTTGTATAATAGGTTTGCAATCCATTTTAATGCAGTCCATAGCAAGATTTCTGAGATGCCTAAATGTATGAAATGTATTTTGTGTTTGGCTTTAATGCCATTCTTTCCAGACTTTCACTTTGAAGCATGAAGTTGTACTTTCTTTAGTCAGCCATCATACAGGGTTTGTTTTGACTCTTTTTATTCATATATGGGCTAAGCTGTTAATATTTATAAAAGTTTAATTAAAGTGTGAGATGGTGGCAGCAAGTGTCAGGGGTGTTATATTGGGTTAAAGTTTTGATAAAGGTATCTGTTAAATTTTGTTATATGTACTTGGTTATAATTTTTTTGTTAACTAGATATTTATTAGATTTCCTATAATAAGAAAGAACAAAACAACTCATAATACAACATTAACAACACATCAAAGCCAATACCACGCTCATGGGACTATGTAACTATGTACGATAAATGCATCATAGATACAACACAACTGTCCCACCAAAATACACTACAATGAATCAATTATTTTGGAGAAGGCATTTACCTCTTCTACCCCCCAAGATGCCTAAGAAAAGCTTCTTGTGCTGAGGGAGTGCATACAGGGGATCACCACTCTTAAAATAATTCACTGCATAGCCCACACACTGTCCAAAAAGATTAACGAAATGATGTCCTTACATTCACTGCTGCAGTATTCATTACTTGTGGGATTCCCTGCCATGGAAGCCTCGACACTGGCCAGTATACTAAAGCCTACTGTTGCTTTAAGGTATGACGAACATCTCCCATACACTCCTCTCATAGCATAGGGCATAAAGGTGATGTCCAGATGTACAACCCTCAGAACTTTTTTGGCTCCAGTCCGAACACATCTCCAGATCATTGGTCTGAATGCCTAATGTCATTTTCCACCAGTATGAATGGAGTTTTCATTCTCCAGTACCGCCTACATATTCCTGCTGGTTCCAAGCCATTGCAGATAAGCACCCCACTGGGGGTTTGTTTTTCCTTAGCTTTTTGTTGCTCTGGGGGATTAATGTCATACATCATCCAGGAAGGGTAAATGCCAGCGCTGGAGACAGATACCACATAAAGACTGCCACGATAAGTGTCTTTTTTTGCCTAAGAGCTTATCATGACCATACGACCTGCCCTATTTGTCAGGCTTTTCTTCTGAAAACCTTTTGTGGTAGGTTTTCTTCCCTTTCCTTGTATCTTGAGACCCAGCATCTTAAGTTTCTTGCCAAAGATGCAATGGAAGGAATTTCTTGCACTGAGGGTCAGTCGATAGGGAAGACAATGGTGAAAAAGGGAAGAATGGAATCTTCCACTGTCCATTCTCTGATGGATGTTTCTCCTGAGGTCGGTGAGAACCTGGAGGCTTACCTGGCTTTGTTGTTGGATTCCTCAACCACAACAAGGTTGGAGGCTGGCGAAGATCTGGCTGGCAGCACATCTGACGAGGCTTTGCAGGCATCTGTTTCAGATGTTCAGGGGGAACCATGGTTGATTATTTGTGAGGGGCCTGGGGGGGGTCTTCAGATTCTAGTTAGGGAAGAAGTTCCTTCAATGTTTATTGAATGCTGTCTTGGGTCAGAGTCTTCTAAGTTTTATAGGGCGGACATTCCCTTAAAGAAGACACAAAAAATCTAAACATGTTTCTTCTGCTCCTAGAGATCCACAAAGTGAGTGGCAGGGTTTTACTCAGGGTTTGTTTAATGCTTTAATGTCATTAAAACCTCCTCAGGGGTGTCTATTCCTGACCTAGAGAATAGGGATCTTCTGAGGAAGAGTTGGATTTTGATGAAGAATCCCTGGCTTATTCTAATCAAACTCCTTTTCATTTGGACTATTGGTCAGAGGAAGAGGAGGAATCAAATAGTCTTGTTACTCCTTTTGAAGAAATTTCCTTTCGAGACACAATCTCTAGGATGATGGAATTTTTTAAGTGGGATTGTGCTCAGGTCTTTGATATACATAAGAGGTACTATTAGTTGCTGCAGATGGAATCTTCTAAATCTGCTGCTATTCCTCCTGTTTTGGTTGCTTTGTTGGATGCTTTTTCCAATGCCTCTAAAGTGCCTAACTTCCTGTCACCTGCTTCCAAGAAGCTTGATAGGTTTTATAAGGTGCCCGAGAATTTTAACTTTTTGTATAGATGTCCTGCTGCTGACCCTTCTGTGGTGTCTGTAGCTTCTGGCAAGCCATCTCATTTGCTTCCTTCACCTAAGTTACTGCCTTCTGACCAGGACAACAGAACTATGCAAAGACTGGGTAAGAAGGTTTACACTTCTGCTACTCTAGCTTTTAGGGCTACTAATTATCAGACCCATATGTCTAGGTATGTGTTGGCTCTCATTTCTCAGGCCTGTCAGCTTATTTCTGATCTTCCCGACTCTGAGGGTAAGACTTCTGTTCTTTTCTTTCTAGGAACTTCCTCTCAAGTAGTTCATCATTCTGTCAAATGTAGTTATGATACAGCAGATGCCTCTTCTAGGGCTGCTGTTTTTGGTTCAGTGATAGAGAGGTATTCTTGGCTTAGGCTTCAACCTTTTCCTGATGATATTAAGGCTAAGTTGATGGATGCTCCTCTGGATAATACATTTTTGTTTGGAGATTCAGTTTCTGGTTTATTTAAGTACCTTCAGGATAATGGGAATACATTCGAGGATCTTAAACGTGTTTGTTTCTCTTGTGCCCAAGTTTCAAAGAAACTACTCCAATAAGCCAGCCTTTGTTCATAGGCAATCTCACCCTCCTACTCAAGCTAAAAAGAGTGGCAAGTGGACCACATCTGTTAAGGCCACTCGGACTTCAAGGATTCAGAAGCCTTCCTTTCCTGATAAACCAGGTGCTGCATGACTATTAGTCTCTTCCCAGCCACATTCCTCTCTCTTTTTACCTTTCTTTTTCTCTTCCTGTTTGGCTTCAGATTACTCAGGATTCTTGGGTTCTGTCCATCATTTGTCAGGGGTATTTCATGGTGTGGAAATCTCATCCTCCTTTTATGGGCATTCCTCAGTCTTCTTAAGAACAACTTCCTTTTTTGCTTCAATCTTTAATGATTTGCCACTAATTTGCCAGAAAACCACAATTTTATGAAAAATGGACCAAAAATGTGATGCAAAAATATAAAATAGCCACACAATACAGCTGGGAACCTTTCAAAGAAGGGACTTTTTTTAATATTAGTACTGTTAAGTTGAGCAGCTGACAAAATAAGAGAATCTATGTGCATTTCTGAAATAAAAGTACTCTAGAACTCTGATCATTATGATTATTTATTAATTGTAAACCCTCCACATTTTCTTCCAAAATTGCCATTTTGCGGAGTGTAATTTAAGTAATCATTAAAGACCGAAGTTAGAAAATAATAACAGACATTTGAGTTTTAGATTTCATACCCTTCAGAAAATTCATACTAATGCAATACCTACTATTCTATTATCTTTCTAAGTTTATAAGAGCAATATTTAAAAAATGTTCTTATTTTTGGCCCTTTGTCCCACTTCTGTTTTCGGCTTTGTCCAGATTTCTTGCTCTGAGGTTGAGAGGTATGATAAATGTGTCAGGGCCATCACCGTCAGTCAGAGACATTTGAAATTGTGACATACCTGTTGTACCCCACTACCCCCATGTAGTGACTCTGGATGTGTCCAAGCAAGGCAAGGAGCAGTTATGCAGTGTAAGTGTGCAGAGTATCCCCCACATCCAAGGTAGACACAAGTACTACAGTGGCTTTTCATCTATCCTTGATTTTGCAGAATGTTCTGGTTTTCTGTCATATTTTTATGCTGTTGATTTATGCTTCTTCTTATTCAGGAAATGCATGTTGTTGCAGTGCCTGTTGCTCTGTGTTTAAGTAGTAGTGCTTTAATGACCATGAGGTTAGCTTGTCTGAGATTGTAAGATGCAAGTAAGCTTTAATAAGCATACTGTTAAAGAATTACCAACACTGAAACCCTTTTTGTTGTTGCCATTCAGAGAATATTTACATAAATAGATAACGTGTAAGCCTTAGGTATTGAAATGCATGACAGTATTTGTAATAAATGACATGATTACAGTATTTTGAGAAGCTCATTACATTTGTTGGAGACTTGAAGTCATCTTTGCAGGCTTTACCAGTAAACTAAACAGAATGCCTATCTATCATGTGTGGTCCATAACCTGTGCAGTAATCCTTTAAGCAATTTATATTGATCTTATTTCTTGTTTGCTGTTCACTTTTTATTTTGATCACATTTTCCCCATGAAACAAGTAGATAATTGTCAGGCAGCAGGTCTTTTTTGGATAAGAAACATTTTTACAAGTGGGGTTATTACAGAGATTGCTACTTTCAGCATGTTACTTGGTACTTTTATAAAGCTGAATATAAATTATAATTAGAACTGCAGTGCAAGAAGTGGTTTGAGTTGAGTGCTGCTTGTTTTTCTTATACTTGATTTTGACTAGCATTCCAGTAATGTATTTAAAAAAAATTATTTTTTCATGCCTCACACCCTTTTTGTTTCCATCTAGATATTAAGTAAGCGGTCATACAGCCAATGCATTGAAATATTTTTTTCTTCTACGCTTCATTTTGCCTTGATTGGACTCTCATAATGACGGTTTGGCACCCAGGGCAGCATATTTAATTAAAGCCCCAGTTTTTGTGGTTTTGAGCACAGCTCCGGCCCTTTCTAGTTGGTCACACCCCTTCCCATTGACCCCACCTATTCAACTGTCTCCTGCAGCCCCCTTTTATTTGAAGTCACCAGCCACCACTGGGCATCTGTATCCCAAAGGAGGAAGGGGTTTTACTCAAGAATGTTTTTAGCACTCAGAAAAGAGGGTACTTGGAGACCAATTTGAGACCTCTCTTATCTAAACACTTTTCTGAAGGTGATCTTCTTTCAGATGTTGTTCCTTCAGACTCTGTTTTCTCTCTTGCTCCCTCAGGCCTATACGGTGTCTCTGGTTCTCAAGGATGCTTATGTCCATATTCTGATCCATCATCCTTTCAGAAAGTTTTTGGGTATCTCTGTTGCTTCCTGGCATTTTCAGTTATCTGCTTTGCCCTTTACCCTTTCTACTTCCCCAATGGTATTCACCAAAAGCCTCTCTCATGTGATTGCTTTTTCAGGCTTCAGGGGATCCAAATATTTCCTTACCTGGCTGACCTGTTGTCTCAGACATCCTCTCCAAAGATCCTTTTGCAAAGTCTTTATTTTGCCATTTCCCATCTTCAGAGCCTGGGGTTCATAATAAACTTCAAAAAGTCTTCTCTGACTCCTTCTCAGGATCATGTTTTTCTAGGTTGCAGGATTCAGACAGTGCCAATGCTGGCATTCTTGTCTCCTCCAAAGGCCTTAACTCTCTTTTCATACTTTCAAACGTTTCTCTGGCATCCATTATAGCGAGGGAGCTTCTGAGAGCTCTGGGTTTCATGGCACTCACCATTCCAATGCTCCCTTTGGCCAAACTCCATATGAGAAAATTTCAGTGGTTTCTGAAGTCAGTGTGGTTTCAACATGCACATCCTCTAGACTTTGTAGTTCTCATCTTCCTTGTTTCAAAAAGGAACTTCACTGGTGGATTCAGCAGTTGTCTCTGAATCCAGGGCTCCCTTTTCATTTCCCTCTTCCCTCTCAGGTGCTGTTCAGATGGTTCAGACATGGGATGGGGAGCAGCATTTGGCTCCCTGCAGTTTGGTCACCTCTTCAGCAGAAGGAGCACATTAATGTCAAAGAGATGAGCGCTCTTATGCTGGGTCTTCAGGTTTTTCATCCTCTTTTCTCTCCAGGGCCTCTGAAGGTATTCAAAGACAATCTCACAGTGATGTGGTATATAAACAAACAGGGGAGAACAAGCTCTTACCTTCTTTGCTGGATGGGACTCCTGGTTTTGAATCTTGCGACTCTTCAGGCAGTTTATATCCCTTCAGGTCATAATATTGTGGCAGACACTCTGAGCATGTCTTTAACAATCTTATGAATAGATGCCTCACAGGGATGTGTTTCTTGTCATTGTCCACCAGTGGGGTACTCCTCAAGTAGCTCTATTTGCCTCCCTTCTGAACAGACAACTTCCTCTGTTTTGTGCCAGAGTCCCAGGTCCTTTGGTATGGAAGGTGGACACCTTTAATCCACACCTCCAAGCTAGTTGCTCAGCATAATGCATCCGAGATTATCCAAGTTCAATTAACTCTGGGCAAAACTGCAATCCAGATTGTAGCTTGCTACAGACCCCCCACCATGCCCCAGGATTCCCACTACTCTTTTCTTGATACATTGGAAAATATTAAGGTACAAACCAACACTCTAATAATGGGTGATTTCAACTACCCTACCATTAACTGGGAAAACTACTCATGTACCAACTCTTTTGCTCAACGTTTTCTGGAAATCATCAATTCCAATGCCTTGGATCAACTTATCCACACCCCCACCAGAGGCAGCAATATCCTAGACCTGGTCATCACCAACATGGGTGACCGGTGTTCCACACCAGAGGGTAGCTCCTTGTTGGTCAGATCTGACCACAAGCTAATCACCCTAGACATCCACATCCCGGTCCCACCCCCCATTAGGAAAACAACCGTAAAAAATGTCTCCAATGCCAACTTCACGCTTCTTAAGACAGAAGTGGCAAACTTCATGACACCCATGCAGATGGACAATAGAGGTACGACTGCTGAATCCTACACAAATGCACTTTATAAGCACTTACACGAGTGCATGGATCATGCTATCCCTAAAAGAACCATGATGCTATCCTACAAAAAAAGGAAGCCAATCTGGTGGTCTTCTGCCATAAACAAACTCTACAACAGAAGAAAGAAATTGTTGCAAAAAAAGAGTAAAATCCCACGATTGGAGGAACTCCCTGGTCACCCTCAGTAAGAAGCTGAGATCCCTCATAAAATCCTCCAAAACTAGTTATGAAACAAAATTGCCACTGATTTTAAAGACAACCACAAAGCATTCTATAGCTATGTTAAAAATCTCAGTGGCAACACTCAGATCTGCTCTGAGTTACAGCACAATGACACTAAATATACAGAACCAACTGATATTGCCAACATCCTGGCAGATAGGTTCAGTGCTAACTTTACCCCCCTCTCACCCCCTAAAGGGCCCATCTTTATACTGGAAGAATGCAAAGTTCCTGTAATCACGGCTGCACAAGTAAAAACTTCACTCTCCAAAGCCAAGAACACAGCATCCATGGGACCTGACAACATCCGAGGCTGCCTTCTGCATGAACTACAGAATGAAATGGCACCCCACCTAAGTACCATGTTCAATCATAGCCTCACCTCAGGCTTTGTGCCCATTGAATGGTGCACTGCGACAGTTATCCCACTCCACAAAGGGGGGGGGGCCACAACAGACCCCGGGAACTACCGCCCCATTAGCCTGACGAGCCTCGTCTGCAAGGCCATGGAACGTATCATCATGGAACTCATAAACAAAGACATTGGAGACCTCCAAACAGTTTGGGTTTGTAAAAGGCAGATCATGTCTCCTAAACCTGATAGACTTCTTTGAAGTAGTCACCAAGGCCATGGATGAGGGTAAGGTGGTTCACACAGCCTATCTACATCTCGCCAAGGCGTTCAACACCATCCCCCACTCTGGAATTATAGATAAACTCATTAAACTAGGTATAAATCCCTATGTCACAAGATGGGTTGCCAACTGGCTTACTGAAAGAACCCAGACTGTGAAAGTAGCAGACTACAAATCAGACTTCAGACCAGTGACAAGTGGAGTATCACAGGGTTCAGTCCTGGGTCCTCTCCTGTTTGGTATCTACTTCTCTGAAGTACAGACTAACACAGAAGGTCTTTGGCTAACTAAATTCGCAGATGACTGCAAACTAGGAACCATAATTGAAACTCCTAATGATGTGGAGATCCTACAAAAGGGCCTCACTGAGACAGATGCCTGGTGTCAAAGACATGGTCTCAAGCTCAATGCCAAAAAGTGCATTGTCATCCCCTTTAGTTAAAAATTCTGTACCCATGAACTACCACATAGGCGGTAGTCTACTTAACACCAAAAGTGTAATAAGACCTTTGGACACAGGTGGACAGTAGTCTCACCTTTGATAATCACATCACCGAAATGGTCAGGAAATCCTTCTATGTGGCACACCTCATCACAAAAGGTTTCTCATCCAGAAAAAAGAGGTCATTGTTCCCCTCTACTCATCACTCATTAGACCCATTATAGAGTACAACGCCCCTTTTGGTATGTACCTCACAAGACATCTACAACAACTGGAAAGGCCGCAAAAATACCTCACAAAGAGGATTACTGGCCTCAAACAGATTCCTTACACAGACCGTCTCAAAAAACTCCAGCTTTACTCCGTCGCATATCGCCTACTCAGAGACGATCTCTGCCTAACATATAAAGCTATGTCAAACCCAGAGCTGTTGGACATGCTCCACTTAAAGAAATCCCAATCCCTCCAAGCTACACGCTCTAGGGACCTAAACCTTGTCACCACAATAAACAGAACGTGCTGGTGGGATAGATTCCTGTCCCAGAGACTTCCCATACTCTGGAACAGACTACCTATCTATGTCAAACAGAGCTCCTCATTAGCACTCTTTAAGAAAAATCTTGATGATTGGATGGGTAATAGGAAATTCACCCCGGGGATCACTTCTGTAGTTCTGCTTGACAGGGGCACAGGAAAATAATTTTCTTGGGTGACGAAAGCCAGGGTACATTTTTGGCTAGGCTTGTATAGGCCCTAGGGCCAATAGCCTAGTACCTACCTATGAACCTACCTATGAACCTATGAACCCTCTCATTTTCTTGGAATGGTATGTTTCTTTATGCATTCCCTCTCCTTCCTCTCACTCTGAAAGTCTTGTTCAAGATATAACAGGATGCTCCCGAACTCTTGTTGGTGGCTCCCTTTTGGCCACAGCAGCACTGGTTCCCTCTACTTCTGCACCTAGCCATGGGAAATCATCACAAGTTACCTCACAGGGTGGATCTACTCACACAAGACAAGTGATCTCTTATCCATGCCCACCTGTCCACACTTAACTGACACTGTGGGTGATATGATTTATATTCCTTATAGACATCTTTTTTCCTGAAGGCATTGCTGCTGATGGTCCTGCAGGAGGCCAGGAAACCTACAACTAGGAAATTTTACTTGTCCAAATGGAAGAGGTTTTCTATTTAGTGTCTCTCATAACTTGGACCCACTTACTGTGGATGTTCCTTTGGTTCTCTCTTATTTGTGTGAGTTGCTCAATGCTGGTTTGGCCTTTTCTTCAATTAAGGCCCATTTATCAGCTATTTCTGTTTGTCTTCCTTTAAGTCCTCCTTTAGCTTCTACTTTTGAGGCTAAACAATTTCTCAAAGGTGTTCTTAATATTAGACCTCTCAGGAAGCCAGTTCCTCCTCCCTGGGATCTTAATTTTGTTTTGGAGACGTTGACTTAGACTCCTTTTGAATCTGCTGCTACAGCTTCCTTGCAGCATTGTTCTTGGAAAACTGTCCTGTCTTTTCTCTTAATATCGGCAGGATAGTTAAACGATCATTTAAGCCCAGAGGGAAGGTTGCAGCTAGTCTTAGTTGCCATAGTAGTCCTTTTTACTAAGAACATTTTGCCAGTCCCCCCTCCCCCTAGTTTCAATATGGACAACGTTAAGAATAGCAAATTTAAAACCATGGAAATCAGTACATTGTATACTATATTTATATAGAGCATTGGTTTCCTTTTTATTTTTCATGTCATATAGATGTTCATATATCCTGGTTTTAAATAACCTCTCCGTTTTTCCAATATAGAATGATGCACAGGTGTTACACCTAGCAATATATACCAGCTTACTTGAAAGACAATTACCCCTTCTCAAAAACACAATATTTTTGTTTGAGTTGTCTATGGAAATAGAGCTGTCCTGTAGAATATATGAACAATAGCAGCATCTGCCGCAGGGCCTGCTCCCATTAACATTCAAGCAGTAAAGGATTTAATCTATCTAGCGCCTCGGCCACCAACAGCCTTCAAGGAGTAAAAAAACAATACACTCCACACAGTATCTAACAGGTCTAGTGAATAAAAAATTAGTCTTTTCCTTTAAGAGGGGAAGGAGTATTAAGGACCTGTTAGTTTATAGTAAATTTATTAGACCAGAATTGAGATTGTCTACACAAATTGTGGAAACGGCTTTAAGCCTTGTGGGAAGTGTAGTATTTGCTCTTATACAGTGAATCACTTCCCCTGTATTAATAATATTTCCTTTTCACCTAATGGTGTTTATAACTGCAGAACAAATGGGGTGATTTATGCAATTAAATGAAGTTGCAAAAAATTTTATATCGGACAGACTAAAAGAATGTTCAAAGTGAGTTTGCTAGAACATCTAAGAGACATTCGGAACAACAGGGATGATAGCCCTGTAGCTCAGCACTTCAAAGAATATCATAGTAGTAACCCCGTGGGTCTAAAAGCGACTGTTTTACAACATATTATGGCATCTGATTTTGATAAAGATAAAGTTAGATGTATACTTTTAAAAAAGGAAGCTATTTTTATATTAAAATATAATACTCTGGTACCCAGAGGGTTGAATGTAGAATTTTGTTGGAAAAGTATTCTTTAATATGATGCTGTATTTTTAAAATTTTTAATTATATTAATTGTTTAACTGCTTAATTACTTAATTGTCACTTCATGATGTGTATATATATTGTGTGGAGTGTATTGTTTTTTTACTCCTTGAAGGCTGTTGGTGGCCGAGGCGCTAGAGAGATTAAATCCTTTACTACTTGATTACTGCTTGATTCCTGTTGTTTCGTTTTGTGTTGAAGTATTCAGCTTGGTGCTATCTGTGTTGCATTTTATCCCATTAACACTCCCCTGTTCCCCTTGATTATTAGTTCTCCTTTCCAGAACTGACTTTAAATTGGGTCCTATTTTGGTTGAAAATATAGGTTTTTCACCAACTACCTGGAACACTTTGGAGTTGGTTTTAAAAATACTACAATTTTTATAAAGTATTTCTTTAACTTGGTGATACAGGGGACTGTATTGGACAACACATGCCTGCTGGAAATCAATTTTATTCTCATTCTTGGGAATTGACTCAGAATTGTTAATTTTATTAAGTCCCTTTCCCAACAATGGAATAAACCTTGTACCCCACTCATTTAGTACTCCTGTCAAAATTATGTCAATAAGCTCACCAGGGTAGTCTCTTTCAAGGGACATGTCCTTCAAATATGCAAATTCATGGCTTACATCCTTTTTCAGAGATGTCATCCTGGCAACTCTAATAGCCTGACCTTTGATAATACTTTTCTTTTGGAATATAGGATGATGACTGCTAACGTGCAAGTAACTATTACAGAAAGTATTTTTACGGTAAATTCTAGAAATAAATGTTTCATGGTCCTTTATTATTGTGGTATCCAAATAGTTAATTTCTTGTTCATGGAAGTCTAAGGTGAATTTTAGAAAAATTGTAGTTCCATTTAAGTATTGGATGAACAATGGGATGTATTCAAAAGTTCCTTTCCATAAAATAAAAATATCATCCAAAAACCTACTATAAAATAGAACATTAGAAAAAAACTAACTTTTGAAGACATATTCTCTTTCCCATCCTAACAAAACTAAATTAGCATATACAGGGGCACAGGCAGCTCCCATAGCCACCCCCTTCACCTGTTGAAAATATTCTCCCTCAAAATAGATGTTGTTTTCCAGAATGAGGCCCATAAGTTCACATATTAAACTAATCTCATCAGAGGGCAAGTAAGAACAGGTGAAGAGTACTCCTTCAAAAAAGGTTAGGCCTTCCTGTTTAGGAATACAGGAAAACAGATCCTGAACATCTATAGTCAGGAAAATACTATTAGGACACCACAAATCGCTTTTTAATTGGCAAAGGAAGTCCCAGGAGTCCTTTACCAAATGTGGAAACTGTTCTACAACATGTTTCACTTTTTTATCAACATACACAGCCAGGTTGTGAGTTTTGGAACCTGCAGCTGTTAACAATCAGCCTTAAAGGTGGAGTTTCAACATTCTTATGGCAATTGAAATTGAATGCAGTCACAGCCCCAGGTCTGAATGATGCTGTTTCTTTTAAAAGTATTTTAAAATTGAGGGCTTTGACAAGATAACATATTATTCTTTATATTGAATGTGTATTTTTGTATACTATTTTTTTTTGTATATAAATTTATGTAAGTAATATATATGTATGATTTTTAATTTTGGATGAATGTGAAAATATGTTTGGTTTAGGGGTTCCTTTAAATTGGGGCTTGTTTCATTGATTGGTTCCGTGATGTCATGTTTTGATAATTTATTTAAATGGTGATTTTTTTGTACTGTCAGTTGTCTGAAGAAGTTTGCTGAAACAGTAAATGAAAGCGCTAACCTTATTTTACTTGGTGTGGTTTCTCTTTCTTTTATTTAGTTTATTAGTTTTTGTTTTGGTTTGATTTTTATAGATTGTCCTCCTTTTTTGATATTTCATAAGGACAGGGTGTCCTTGTGTACTAATCCTTATTTTATGCCTAATGTGGTTAATGAGTTGTCACTTATAGTCACTTGCCTACCATTTTTCCCCTCTCCACAATCTCACAGTGAGATGGTGCTGCATACTTTAGACATGCATAGACAACTCATATTTTATTTGGATAAGACTAAGGCTATTAATAAATCTGATCAGTTGTTTGGCTCTTTTCATCTTAAGTCTTTAGGGTTAGCTGTGTCCAAGCAAACTATTTATTCTTGGATTTCAAAGCCAGTTTCTTTTTGTTACAGTTTTCATGGCAAGAGCCTTCCTTCTTCTGTAAAGGCTCATCCTACTAGAGCTGTGGCTTCCTCTGGTGCTTTTTTCAAAGGCTTAGACACTAATTCTATTCTTGAAGCAGCTATCTGGACTTCTATACATACTTTTACCAAGTACTACAAGTTGGATGGTATCTCCAGAGCTAGAGCTGGTTTTGCTAGGGCCATTCTTCATGGCCTCTTAGAGGAGTCTACTGCTCCTTCCTCCTCCCAAATGTCTTCCTGAGCTTTGGTACTCTCCCACAAGTAATGAATACTGCAGCAGTGAATATAAGAACATAGTACAATTGTATGAAATCTTACCATAAGAGTAGATGTCCTTGCCTTCACTGCTGCAGTATTCACTCCCTCCCTCCTTCTCCCTAGTCCTTTTCCTTCCTGGACATACTGGTTACCTCCTGGGTTTATTTATACTGCTGTTCCTACTGGGGCAATCCGTTCTGAGGATGGTACATCTGGACGTCACCTTTATGCTCTTACTCTGTGTGAGGAGTGTACAGGTGACATTCAGCATACCTTAAAGCAACAGTAGGCTTTGGTATACTGGCTGATGTCGGGGCTTCCACGGCAGGGAATTCCACAAGGAAATGTTATTTATTTATTTTACATTTGTTAACCGGGAAAGTCCAACTGGATATAGGTCCATTTTCAGCAGAGGCCTGGGGAGAAAAGAAATAATACTGCAGCAGTGAAGGCAAGGACATCTACTGTTATGGTAAGATTTTACACAACTGTACTTTCTTAAGAGGTTGACACCATGCTTTTTCAAAACCTAGCCTCCATTAACCAAGGCCTAAACAATTTCAAGTTAAGCTTTATACCAGTGGTCCCTCACCAATCTGATACCAAAAGTCTAGAATTTACAGTCCAGAGAAAAACAGGAAAATGTAGATCCAAAAATTCCCTGCACTTTTTGTGTCAGAAGAGCCTAATCAGCCTGCATCATAGGGCACTCCCAAATCATATGAATATTATCTGCATTCTCCTAACCACATCTCCAGCAAGAGGAATCCTTTCTCAAACTCCTCCAGTGCTGCCTGTAAGGTGCGTAATACCACCTTAACAGCAGACAAAGCTGCTGGTCCTGACACTTAAGCCATCTGTCTAGTTTCTGCAGGGCACCCCATGTATAACTCCACTCCTCTGATGAAAACTTAACAGTTTCATGCTTCCTCCATCTACTGGAAACTAACCCCTCAATAGCCAATGCCTTTATGCTCCGCAAATCACTATATAGCATCCCAATCCTACCCCTAACCACCCAAAGGAACTTCTTCCATGGAAGAACCCTACATCTCACTTCTAAAGATACAATATTCTTAGACCATATTTGCACTACCTAAAATAACTAAACCAGTCACCAGTACCGACTGAGAATTTCCTTTGATCCTTGTGAAAGTTTTGCACTGAAGCTAATACAAAATTGTCATGGATCTTGGCCCACTCTGTTACCTGAAGGCTCGCCCATCTGGTCCGTATTTCTTTGCTAAGAGTTTTATGTACTATGTGGTGATGTCAGATAAAACTCGTTGGACTGCTATCCCAACTGAGTCCACTAAGTTTCAAACTCTCCCAATACAGGAGGCCTAACCAATCATAGGTTACACCAAAAAAGAGCCTTGCAAACCAGTCCTGGTGTCATACCTTTCAACTGTCCAGATTTATGTCTCATATTTTTGGTCTGTTCCTCATAACATTTGTGGTTTTCTGGAAAATTACTGAGGACTTAATTCACTAAATAATGTTACATTTGAATTTCAGACCATGTCCTTCATAAAATGCATGCTAACTCAAATCCTGTTATTCTAGCAACTTTCCAAGTTTTTAAAATCTGTCCCAATTTTTACGCATTTGTCTCCCTGTTATTTTAGGCTTTGTCCAGATTTCTTGGATTGAGGTTGATTGGTATTCCTAGTGTTGTTATACTGGTCTGGGTAGTTTTTCATGGCACATAGAATTGCATTGAGGAGGGAAGCCAAAGCATAAATTGCAAAATGAGAAATCCCTACTCCCCCCATAGAAGCAGGGAAGGAAAGCAATGCATTTTGAAACACTCCTTCCAGATTCTCCTAGCTTAGTATTATCAACGAGAGTCCGAACCATAGCCGCTAGGGAGTGATCTGGAGAAACTGGGAGATTCCTAAACACACATAGAGCATGGGGAAGAACCATACTTTGTACTACCCTGGTCTTACTCATTTGGGTAATAATCTCATGGCTTTATTCAATGAATTTAGTAAATTGGAGATAATGGTGTCTATCAAGGTGGGTCCTATAGCCAAAACTACATACTTAGCCTTGGAACTGTGTAAAATCCTCCTGTATTAAACATGTAGTCCTGACTCCCACACCATAAAAAGGCTGTTTTGCTGAGATTAGACCAGAGGACAGCCCAAACCAGGAAAAGACACCCATAACCTTCTTAAAAACTGCGGGCAACTCAAAAGGATGCAGTTCTCCACAAATATTAGTAAAGCTTTGTAAGAACCATCTGCAGCTGAGTGAGCATCCATCCAGAATAGCCCTTAGATAGTTTATCAACTCAACAAGGAGGAAAAAGCTTCGTAAAAGGGGACACCCCTGCCTTGTGCTCCTACCGATGGCACCTACCTGTGAAAGATTCCCATTGACCATTATCCTAAAGGATGGTCCCTGATAAAACCACCAAATCCAACACGTAAACCATGGCCCAAAGTTCCTGAATCCAAGACAACAAAAAAATCCAACCTTACAGTGTCGAAGGCTTTCTCAATATCAAAGAGAACAGCCCTCAATTTCTCCTCCACTCCTGCATATCTATGCAAAAACCAGGACATTGTCCTGTAGTTATCTGTCCCTGTCTTATACTTAACAGAATCCCCCTGATCCCAATCAATCATCTTTACCAGAAGTGGGTCAAGTCTCTTAGCAAGTATTTTGGTGAAGATATTATTAGAAACATTGATGAAAGATATAGGATGGAAATCACCCAGGAAGGGTTCTAGGTCTTTGTGCTTTGGAATTAGAGCAATAATCACCTTATGATAATAAGCCATCTCCTGCTCTTCTATGGTTTCAAAATTAATAGTCCTCTATAAGGCACCAGCAATTTCTTGCAATGTCCATATATAGAATTTTGAAGCAAAACCATCAAAACCCAGAGTCTTATGGGATTTCAAATGATTGATAGCATATTTCACTTCAGCAATCCTAATAAGCCTTTCTAGTATACCTGAGTCCTCAGCAGATATACTGTACAACTATGCAGCTACAAACATCCAAATACCTGGATTTGCTCCTGGAACACTGCTATACAGTGCAGTATAAAAGTCATAGAAGACCCCCATGAGTTCTTCTTTTGTGCTAGCAAGATGGGCAGATTCATCTTTAATCATCAAAATGTAAGATTTGCTAGCCCACCTCTTGAATATACATGCTACACATTTGCTGTCTCCTTCCCTCTTAAGTCACCAAACTGGGCTTCCCTGAGCATTTTGGCCTTTGCCTGTGATATTTATAACAAGTTGATGTGAGCTCTAAGAGCTAATTCCCTGTCTCTAAGGGGGCAAGATTCACCTATTTGAAGTATGCTAGGTTGCACCTCATATAAGTCCCTGTAGAGGCTGTCCAAAATGTTAGTCTCATTTCTTCACCTAACACTTTCCAGTTCCATTATATCACCATGTGGGGCAGATTTACAACCTTCCCACCATGCAATGGTACATCCCCCCATCTGCTGCTGGGTTTTGCCACAACACCTCTGTGACACCTGTCCTTAATCTGTCTTTCCCAACTCTTGAGTTCCATCTAAAATGCACTCATACTCATGATCTGGTTTAAACTGTGTGAGATTTAACCAGTAATGTAACTGGAGCATGGTCAGGCAAGCAGATGTCATGTATACGTGGTGCATGGACCCTATTTCTACTATATTGGGATATCAACATGAAGTTTAACTGACTACCTTCACGGGAAAAGTCCCTTGAAAAGGTGGGGGTATTTTCAAGTGGATGGCACTGTCACCATACAGCTTTTGGCATTTACTTCTTAGGTTCATAGGTTCATAGGTAGGTACTAGGCTATTGGCCCTAGGGCCTATATAAGCCTAGCCAAATGTACCCTGGCTTTCGCCACCCAAGAAAATTATTTTCCTGTGCCACTATCGAGCAGAGCCACAGAAGTGATCCCTGGGGTGAATTTCCTATCTCCCATCCAATTCTCTGAAGAAAAGGCTAATGTCAATGGTCTCTGGCTGACTACATTTGCAGTGACTGCAGATTAGGAGCCGTCATTGAATCTGATGGGGTGGTAGTTCCCAGGATCCAAGGTGGATCACCCCTTGTGGAGTGGGATAACTGTAGCTGTGTGCCACTCAGTGGGCACAAAGCCTGAGGTGAGACTATGATTAAACATGACACTTAGGTGAGGTGCCAGTTCATTTTGTAGTTCATGTAGTACACAGCCTGGGATGTCATCTGGTCCCATGGATGCTGTGTTTTTAGCTTTGGAGAGTGCATTTTTTACCTGTGTGACCATTATTACCAGAATTTGGCAATCTTTCGGTATTGAGATGAGCCCTTTAGGGGGTGAGAGGGGGGTGAAGTGTGCACTGAATCGATCTGCCAGGATATTGTCAATATCCTTGGGATCAGTATATTTAATGCCATTCCGATGTAGCTCAGAGCAGATCTGAGCATTGCCATTTAGATTCTTGACATACCTACAGAATGCCTTGTGGTTGTCTTTGTAATATTGGCAATTTTATTTTTGTAACTAGCTTTGGAGGATTTTATGAGGGATCTCAGCTTTTTACTGAGGCTGGTAAGGGAGTTTTTTGCATCCTGGGATTTTCTTCTTTTCTGCAACAGTTTCTTCCTTTTGTTGTAAAGTTTGTTTATGGCAAGGGACCAATTGGCTTTCTTTTTTGCAGGAGAGTATCTTGGTTCTATTGGGGATGGCACGATTCATGCACGAGTGGATGTGCTCGTACAGTGCCTTAGTGTAGGATTCAGCAGTCGAACTTTCAGTTCCTGTCTGCATGGGTGTAATGAGGTTTGTCACTTCTGACTTGAGTAGCATGAAGTTGGCTTTGGAGAAGTTTTTTACAGAGGTTTCCTTACTGCGGAGTAAGGGTGGGATGTGGATGTCAAGGGTGATTAGCTTATGGTCAGACTTGACCAACGAGGGGGTGACCATAGGTATGGAACATCGATTTCCCATGTTGGTAATGACGAGGTCTAGGATATTGGAGCCCCTGGTGGGACTAAGGATTAGTTGATCCAGGGCATTGGAATTTATGAATTCCAAGAACCGTTGGGAAAGGTGTTGGTACACGAGTAGTTTTCCCAATTAATAGCAGGGTAGTTGAAATCACCCAGCATTAGGGTGTTTGGTTGTATCTTAATATTTTCCATTATGTTTAAAAAGGTGTAGTGAGAATCATGTTTTGAAGATTTTGACGTGGATGAGGAGGAAGTACACTGAGATGCCACAGATCTCCCCTGCTTAGACTTAGTATTTTCTCTGTGTTGTGCTAATATTGAACATGTGGAGGAACTCTCAGATCTCACTACATCAGTAACCTTGGAGCCTTTCTGGAGTTAACAAGTGGTGGGAGCTTTATTACAAGAAAGTAGACATTGCTGCTTGCCACTTGCAAAGGCTCACTCCATCTACCTGTCAATCAAGTGGCCTTCAGCTTTGCCACCATCAGCAGGTTCCAGCTATGCCTTCACATTTGACAGAAACTAACTAGTTTCTTGCATAGTATGTAAGGTCACTCTTTGTCCCATTCTTCACAATAAGGAGGGATGGAAACATTCAGGAAACTCTATAGTCCAAACCGAAGAGCTGATTCTTGTATGGCAGGAATTCATGTCTCAACTTACAAAGATTTTACAAAATAATCAGGTTTCAGGTATAAAATAGATTTACTCCAATGTACCCCTCTGTGTTTTCTGTTATACTGGTCACCAATCACATGTTCCGGATGAATGCAGAGCCATCATCACATGTCTACCAGCTGCACTGGGGTTACAAGAAGGGTGTACATGATGAATTCTCTCAATAGCAAGGGTTGGACTAGGCCTGCAATCTTGCAGAGAATATGCTCAGCAAATGGGCTAAGTTCATGGTTTGCAAAGTCACTAGGCATCCCCAGTATTCGCATTCTTTCTCCTTGACCTTTTCTCAAGATCATCAGTTTTACTATTAACAGCTACAAGCCAACCACTTACGGTATCCTGCATCTCCATAAAAAAAGTTAGTAACACCTTAATCATTGACAGGTTTGACTTGAGGGATTCCTCTTCCATCTCAAGTGTTTGAATCTGAGTCACCTGTTGCATACAAGCAGTCTAGACTTCCATACCAAGTATAGTCAGTTGTTCAAACAGTAGAAGATATTTTTTATCCACAGATGTTGTCCTGAAGTGTGTGATTAATTCTTCTGCTTCTGCCATCATAGTGCAGGTAACTCCTTTAATAGAGAATTGCTTTTGGTGTGTTAGCAGCCACTAAACAGTATAAAAACAAATAAGGAGGACAAGAAGCTGATGCACCTTACTTTAATGACAAATTTAACACTTTTGTCCCGGTATTGTAAACATCATCAGAATCTGAATTTGTCATTAAACTGAGGTGCATCAGCTTCTTGTTCTCATTAATTGTTTTTAGCAGTTTGTTCTATGTTCAGTGTGTTTTTATCGGTTTGTTCTATGTTCAGTGTGTTTTTATCGGTTTGTTCTATGTTCAGTGTGTTTTTATCGGTTTGTTCTAAAAAAGTATCAAAAAGTCTGAGGTAAGTGGGAGCTCTCAGATTATGTGGCAATCTCCTTTGGGCTAGCCATGCCCCCTCATAAATTATGTTTTTAGATTGGATACTGTACTTTTTGAGAGCATAGGTGGGAAGGTGGTCTCTTGTTTTACCTGGTAGGGATCCAAATGTTTGAATTGTGTTTGCTCTGTTGGTAAGGATCAAATCTAAAGTTGTGTGACTGTCACACTTTTTGTTGATTCTAGTGGTGGAAGTTATTAGCTTTTTAAAGCCCTATAAGTTAATTGATTCTGAAGAAGTGTCATTGTTGATCATCTGCCAGTCTATGTTGAAGTTGCCAAGTATAATACTTTTGTATTGAATGTGATGAGATATCTAGTGGAGTTTTCGCCATTGAGGCACTTCTATATTCTGGTAAATCCTAATAGGGAACATGGCAAAAGGGTTCACAAAGAGATGTTGAGTGATCACAAGAAGACATGGCATAAGTTTGATGATTTTGGAAGTGGGGCTGCAAGAAACTGTATGTTGTATCACCAAGTACCACTGTTTTTCACTGTTTGTTGGAAGGAAGGGATAGCTTGTAGAGAAGATTTACTTTGATTTATATTTTGTTGTTTTATCTTTAATTTTCACTGTTGGTTGTTAGAAAGAGATAGGTTTTAGACAGGCAAGCTCTAGCCATCCCAAGGGGCCTAGTTAGCTATACATTCACACCGACTGCAGAGAAGATAATCCAGATTTTATCTAAACAATCCTATCTTGGTTTGTGATTTATTGATCTTTATTGTTGAAAAGAAGCGCAACTGCGAGCGATAATCAGCAGAAGCTACTGCGCGTGATATAGAGGAATTACGTTTTTGTCTGACTCAGAAATTGTATGGTCCGAACAACAACTTTACTGTACTTACTTTAGTATTCAGTTGTATATTTGTTGTGTGATTTTTCTCATAGAAGTTGATTTAAGTTCTCTTTGAATCCTGTGGTTACTGATTTTGGTTATTCTTTTCTTTTTTAATTTTTTATTCGTTTGAGGCTGAATATGGATTCCTTAAATGAGTATGTCATTAATGATTTGCTAAAGCACAAATATCTTGTACAGTGTAATAAATGCTATGCATATTTAAAGGTAACAGCAGATAACACTGGCGATCTGTGCTCCTTGTGTCAAAAGTTAGATGATTTGCTTACCATTGTTAGAAGTAAATCTAGACTTACTGATGATGATGATTGCACTTGTGCAATTGGCACAGCTTGGAGAACTGTTGTTACGCATATTAAAGACTGGACTGGTGACATAAACAAAGTTAGGCAAAGAGCAAACAGAACACATTTAGGAAATGCTGTGTTTATAGTCTATAAAGATCATTCAATCCCTATGAAACAAGATAACGTCCCTGACAACTATGGAATTCTAGATGCAAGTGCTCAGCAATCAGAGACTTCAGAGTGTTTAGAAGGAACCACAAAAAGAAAGAAAGGAAGAAGTTCACAACAAATAACAAGGAAGAAAAATAAACTGATTAATGACTGTAAATGAAAGAGAATACGTAGTAAAAAGGACACTGCTCTGTTATGTAACACACAGATTACAGGGAATGATAACAGGTTTCTATCAGAAAACCTTCAGTCTGCAGAAAAAGGCATCATTTTTCCAAAAGAAAAGGTAGAAAAAGGGCATGAGGCAGGTGAAAAGGAAGAAATGAAACCTGAACATGGAAGGATTGTAGAACATAACTAAGAAAAAAGAAGAGAAAGACACATGCTGACTATATGGCTCAAGCTGTAGATGTATAAAGCCAACTTGATGAGAATATGTTCGCAAATTTAATATGCAATAAAAACAGTGGCATTAATATGACTAACGGTGATGAAGATCATTTCTTTGTTACAATTGATAGAGCAGATATCACTGTATTAGAAGCTGAAGATTCTTCAGATCTGGTCAGAAAAGATATTCTTGTAATTGGAAAGTCTGTTATTATAGGAACTGATACTTACATTTGCAAAGATAATAAACATGAAATAGAGTTATGCTTGCCAGGAGCAAAAATAGAAGATGTGAGATAAGCCTTGGAACTCCTTAATGTAAGGAAGTATGGATCTGTTTTTATTCATGTTGGTACAAATAATCTCATCCGCAAGGATTCTCTGACTGTTAGTAGGGAAGGTTGAGATCCATAGAACTAGTGACTCTAGTGCTATTTGATTTGCGGATGTGCAGCATTTCCATCAGGTCGGGGTCAGAGACTGCCCTGTAAGTCAGTCACAAGTCACCTCTCAGTAGCCTATATGATAAAGAGTACAGTGACAGGGCTTTCAGTCTATCCACCATACGTCTCAACCTATTAGCCCAAGAAATCTGGACAAGGCCTGACATAATGTAGGTACAAAAGTCCAAAAATAGAGACAGAGTTTAAATATTGCTCTTAAAAACTTAGAAAGTTGCTAGAATAACAGGATATGTATTAACATGCATTTTCTAAAGGATATGAAATCTGAAACTCAAATGTATGACATTATTTACTAATTTCATTCTTCAGAACATACCAGTGATTTTCCAGAAAACTAAAAATTTTATGATGAACAGACTGGAATTTTGAGGCAAAATGTGGGCATTATGCAAAAATATGGACAGTTCAGAGCTATGCTATCCACATAGGTCATGGTTTGGAGGCCTTGTATCTTCTTAGTGAGAAACCTCTGTGGTCTCTCCAGTTGCTACAGGTGTCTGGTGAGATACATGCAGAAGGGAGCATTGTGCTCTATTAATGGTCTGATTAGGGTTGAGAAAAGTGGGGTTATAATATCTTTAGACCTGGATGCAATGCCTTTCCTTATGAGATGCCAAATGTAGAAGGCTTTCCTTACTACCGCGGAGACCTGGTAGTCAAAGTTTAGATTGCTGTCGACCTGTGTTCCCAGATCTCGCAAAACTGGGTTTGAACTTAGAGGGGTGATGTCAATATTGTAATTAGTGGAGAAATATGCTTTGCTAAATGGGATAATAGTGCACTTTTTTTCATTTAGTTTTAGACCGTGACTTTGGCAGCAGTCATTTGTTTGTGTTAGCTCCTCCTGTAATATGTTAACATCATTAGTGGATTGCACCTAGTTTACAATCATCAGCAAACTTAATAAGCCGAAGGTAATCTACTTTAGCCTGGACTGCCGAGAAATAGATTCCAAACAGTAAAGGGGCCAGTACAGATCCTTGCTGTATGCCACTGGTGACAGATCTACTGGTAGAGTTGGAGTCACAAACTTTGACAGTATGTGTTCTGTTGTTGAGCCAGTTAGCTACCCATCTAGTGATGTAAGGGTTAACACTTAGCTAGGAGAGTGTTTCAATGATACCCGGGTGGGGGATTGTGTCAAAGGCTTTGGCGAAGTCCAGATAGATGGTATGCACTGTCTTACTTTCATCCAAGGCTTTGGTGACTTTCTAGAAAAAGTCTACCAGGTTTAATAAGTGCAATCTACTCTTAATAAAGCCAAACTTGGTTGGGTCTAGAGTTTGAGGGTCGCCTATGTCCTTGTTGATAAGGTCCATGATGATCTTTTCCATGGCCTTGCAGATGAGTCTGGTTAGACTTATGGGTCTATAGTTTCTAGGGTCGGTTGATGGCACCCCTTTATGCAAGGGGATTACTGTTGCTGATCTCCATTCTGCTGGTACAAAGCCAGTTCTTAGGCTATGGTTAAAGAGAATGGCAAGTAGGTCAGGTAGGTCCTGTTTTAGATTGCTTAGTAAGCAACCTGGGATGTTATCTGGTCTCATTGAGGCCATGTTTTTGGCAATGGAGAGTGCAGATATGGCTTTATCTCTAGAGATACTAGGTAGAGAACTGGTGTCAGGTATGCTTTGGGAAATGGCTGGAGGGAATGGGGGGTTGAAGTTTGTGCCAAATCTGTCAGCTAGCAGGTTGGCAATATCCTTCAATATAGTGTGAGTGGTACCATCTACTAACAATTTGGCACATAGCTGGGAACACCCTTGTAGATTTTGGAGATAGTTGAAGAATGCCTTATGACTGTCCTTGGCTAGGGATGCTATTTTAGATTCATAAATCAAGCCAAGAAACACATCAACAAAAAAAAAAATCATACGTCCAAACATGCCAACAAAAACACCAGAACAACCCCCCAACTTTTGGCAAAGTATTAACTATCTCCTAAACCCTGGAAAACCCCTCAATCCCTGCATCATATTTTAATAATATGTCAGAGTGTATGGCATCACCATTTAATACTCATTTCACCAATTCAATAACCTCCCTCTTAAACAATAACTCTAACTCACCCCAAACAGTACCCAGCTCTACTGTTCCTAACCCTAATTCTTTCTCTTTCAAATCCATTCAAACTAGTTACGTAAAAAAGCTCCTAACCAAACTAAAGCCCTATACTCTTGCAGCTGATCAATGCCCCAATGATTATCTAAAACTAACTGCTACTTATATTGCCTATTCTATATCTATACTAATCAACTGCTCCATCTCTGAACAATATGTACCACGCCTCTGGAAAATCTCATATGTTATCCGCCTACACAAACTACTACAAACTACTACAAACCTCACAAATTACCAACCTATTGCTGTTCTCTCCCCCCAGCCCAAATCTTAGAATAATGCATCCATCTACAACTCATGGAACACTTTCTTAAGACCAATCTCTTATCCAATTCTAAACACAGCTTCCGACCTAAGCATACTACTAATAATGCACTCATACATTTCACTAACACTGTAAACCACCTCAAAAATGAAGGCCAACTTGTTTCATCAGTTTTCCATGATATCTCCAAAGCATTTGATATGGTATCCCACCAATTACTTCTCAACAAACTAGCTACTTATAACCTCAGTTCTACTTCCCTGACTTGGTTTCAAAGCTATCTCTCTAATTGACAATAGTCTACCAAATGGGATAACAAACTTCCCCCAACTCCCCAACTCTGTAGGAGTCCCCCAAGGATCCATTCTTGGACCTCTCCTCTTCATCATATTTACCAGCAACCTCAGTACCTCCACTAAACTAGCCTCTATCATTCAATATGCCGATGATGCCTCACTCATCTGCTCTGCCCCCTTTCCTCATGAACTAAAAGAAAAAAAGTCCAAAAAACAAAAGTAGCCCAAGTGAAGCAGCTGGATTGGACCAACTCACCAAAAATGGATGACTCAGTAGTATAAATCACAAAACCACTTTAGTCGAATCAGTACATAAACCCAGGAACAAAATGGATAAGCGCTTTTGTCTAGCTAATCTAGACTTCATCAGAAAACAGTTAAAGCATAGATGCTTCCTTTTATACAAACCAAACAGGAAGTGACATAATTCAAAGTTTATTAGGGCAGATAAATGACTTTACATTAAATATTTATGAGATGAATAAAATAAGATAAAATGAGATCCTAAATATAGCAACAAACTGCAAGACACAAACCCCCACAGCAGTATAAATACAAGTTATATACACTAAATATAAAAAATGAAATTACAAATTTATAAAAAGACTGATGGTATGTAATAAATAGAATAAAAAACATTTAAAACCATGTAAAATAACAATATGATATCTGTGTGTGCAACATGGTACATTAAACAATTTATTTGGGAGATCATATTACCTCTCCAATGACTTTAATTTCAGTAAGGAACTGACTGAAATATTTTTGTTTAAGCCTGGCCAGTTCCCTGCATTCAGGTGTAGCTGCCAATATAATTCTCTTTTTTTCCAACAACAGTGACCATACTCCTCCTCTAACATCAGTGTAGATACTGTCTATAATGAAGAACAAAAATTTATGATTGTTGTTCTCCATTATGTGCTTACTTAATGCATTGGTGTCTTTAGTATTTTTAATATATTTATGTGCGTAGATGCGGTTCTTCAGCTTCCGGTCAGTCTTGCCAGCATAGAAACATGAGCAGACAGTGCACATAGCACAATATACTACTTTCTCAGAACAACAGTTATATTTCTGCCTGATCTTAATTTCCACATTGTTGACACAAAATATGTTACCTTCTTTTACAAATTTACAGTAGTTGCATCTACCACACTTATTCATGGAACCAGGTTTTTGGTGAAATAGCAGGCTCCTAGTTTCAAAAATGTTCTTTAAATTCTTTCCTTTTTTATACATAATTGTAGGTTGTGAGCCTATCACAGATCTAATATTCTTTTCATGTTTAAGAATGGGCCAGTTTTTCAATAAAATATCCTTTAAAATGAAACTCTCATCAGTAAAAACAGTAATAAATGAGGTTTTAAAATCTCTACTTTCTCCCACTATGCTAGTGTCACGAATGTTGGATGAAGGTGAGGTAAAGGATGTACTATCACCAGAAAGTAAGGGGAGGTAAAAACCTCTCTCCCTTTTGTTGACAACCTCAGTCATAATGTTAATAATAAATTTGTGGGGGTAACCTCTTCTTAGAAACATTTCTTTCAGCGTGTCACGTTCATTCAGAAATTCATCCAATAAAGACACCATACGTGCTGCATGCATGAATTGGCCTTTAACAATAGCCTTCTTTTGTTTCATAGGGTGGGTGCTAGAATAATGTAGTAGAGAGTCAGAATAAATATTTTTTCTAAAAATCTTTGAAACAAACTTCTTATCATGATAGTCCTTGAGTAAAAGGATGTCAAGGAAAGAAATCATATTACACTATTGCTGGAAAAAAGAGAATTATATTGGCAGCTACACCTGAATGCAGAGAACTGGCCAGGCTTAAACAAAAATATTTCAATCAGCTCCTTACTGAAATTAAAGGCATTGGAGAGGTAATATGACCTCCTAAATAATTACCGCTGAATATACCATGTTACACACACAGATATCATATTGTTATTTTACATGGCTTTAAATGTTTTTTATTCTATTTATTACATACCTTCAGTCTTTTTTTATAAATTTGTAATTTCTTTTTTATATTTAATGTATATAACTTGTATTTATACTGTTGTGGGGTTTTGTGTCTTGCAGTTTGTTGCTATATTTAGGATCTCATTTTATCTTATTTTATTCATCTCATGAATATTTAATGTAAGGTCATTTGTCTGCCCTAATTAACATTGAACTATGTCACTTCCTGTTTGGTTTGCATAAAAGGAAGTATCTATGCTTTAAATGTTGTCTGATGAAGTCTAGATTATCTAGGCGAAAGCACTTATCTATTTTGTTCCTGGATTTATGTACTGATTCGATTAAAGTGGTTTTGTGATTTATACTACTGAGTCATCCATTTTTGGTAAGTGGGTCCAATATAGCTGCTTCACTTGGGCTACTTTTGTTTTTTGGACTGGTTTGTGCTTCTGTTTGACTTTACTACAAGAAAAAAACATAAAAATCTCTCCAAGACATTCAAAACTACCTCACTAACCACCAACTCATTCTCAACCCAAACAAAACTAAGTTTATGATCTTCAGTAATAAAAAAGCCAAAAACAGCTACCCCCTCTTTCCATCTACTCCACCAATGGAACAAAAATAGAACCAGTCCATGAAACAAAGCTCCAAGGTGCAACAATAGGGTTACACTTCAAAACATTTAAATCTCATAACATCTAAATTCAAAACATTGAGACCACAACATCTAAAACCCCAAACATCTAAAACTCATAACATCGAATTTCATGACATTGAAAATGTATAATATGGAATAGTGTATCATGGAATGTGCAAATTGTAGTTTAATCTGTTATTCTTGTGGTATCAGTATGAGATGTTGTAATTTTTATAGTTATTATTTATATAGTGTAGAAATGTATACTATTTATATAGTGTTTATTTTGCCACTTTGTATGCGGTTTTTAGGCCATGCAGGTAAGTGATATAGACATTATGTGTACATTCTTTATGGTGATCGCAATACATTGGGGTTAGGAACTTAACTTTTCCCACTGTAGTGCAATCTCAGAGTTGGTATATTGAATGTACATGTGTGTGTGTGTGTGTGTGTGTGGGGGGGGGGGTGCAGGGGGGGCTTGCCCCCCTGCAGAAACATAGTAAAACGTGTGTTGGTTAGTTTGGTGTTGTTATAGGTGGAATGTTGGTTAGTTTGGTGTTGTTATAGGTGGAAGGGATGTTATTTTCATGTGATTTGTAGTGTTCGATGTTGTGATGCAAAGTTTTTATGTTATGAAATTTGATGTTATAAGTTTTAGATGTTTTGGGTTTTAGATGTTGTGATCTCGATGTTTTGAATTTAGATGTTATGTATTTTAGATGTTTTAAAGTGTAACCGACAATGACAACTGTCTAAAATTTGGTAAACATATACCAATAACAATTAAGAAAGTCCACATCAAACTTGGCTCACTCTACAGGGCCAAACCTTACCTAGACAACAATGCCAGACTAGCCATAGACTTACTATCCACCTTCCTTTATTGCTCCCAAATCTTTCCCAACTTCTGTTAAGTCCAATTTGAATATCCTAGAGTCCTGCTATCACAAAATAGCCAAATTTGCTATTAACCTACCCAGTAAAGCCCATCACTGTTCAGCCTTTGCCAGCTCAACTGGATTGAACTACACAATCTATTATCATTCAACGAGCTAACCATTGCCCACAGTATCATCCATAATCCTAACAATTGCTCTGCTCTCACTGACCTAGTACAACCCAATACTAACCTCAGGTCCCTTAGATCATCTGATAAATTAATACTGAAGGTAACCAAAGCCCAGAACTAATTTGGAGACTCCCTCTACTCTAATAAAATATCCAGAACCGGGAATTCACTATCCCAACACATCTTAAACAACCCAGATAGTCACAAATTCAAACTATTCCTAAAAGAACACTACTAATCACTGGCTAAGCTCCTGCACTGTTCCAGGATAAGTACTCCTGCAGGTTGTCTCTTGCACAACTAACTCAGCTCTGTATACATATGAATTTTTTACTCTCCTATGACACAGCAAGTTACTATTTGTCTATTTTGTTTTCAGAACTTGAATATTCAATAATTCATTATGAACCACTATTCTTGTAATCTTTTGTAACTCTTAACAAATATTCCATTGTTTATACACAGTTTTGTAATACTCCACTGTATTTTTACCACTGGCATTATTCTGATTTACTGTTAATTATCTTGTTGGAGTTTTTCTCCCCAGGTCTCCACTGAAAACAGGCTTCTGGCCCAGTCAGACACTACCCAGTAAACAAATGTAATTAATTAAATAAATAAATAATAAATAAATAATTAGCTTTAGAGGACTTACAAGACTTCTGATTTGCTTGTTCAATCTGTGGTGGGAATTCTTCCTCTGCAGATGCAGTTGCCTCTCGTTTTTGGACATCAGTTTCTTCCTTTTGTTATACAATCTGTTTATAGTAGATGTCCATTAAGCAGGCTTGTTTTTTAGGGAGGGCCTGTTTTTAATCTGGTCAGGTACAGCAGAGTCTGTACAGTTGATAAGATGATTATACAGGGCATTTGTGTACATCTCTGTATAGGAGTTATTATTGTCTGGGATTGCAGGGGGTATAAATCTTTTTATACCACCACTTAGTAGGCTGTAGTTTGCTTTGCAGAAGTTCCTTAGTTTTTTGCTCCTTTGGGGGTGTGAGGTCCAATAGTTACTTTGAAGAAGACTGATTTATGGTCCGACCTTACCAGGGAGGGTTTCACACAGGGGGAAGTGCAGTGACCACCCATGTTGGGAAGTACTATGTTAAGGACATTAGAGCCCCTTGTGGGGGGGTGCAGAGTATCTGTTCCAGAGCATTTGCACTGACAAAGTCCAGGAAAGTCTGAGCAAACATGTTTGACCTTGTGTATGCTACCCAGTTGATAGAGGGATAATTGAAATCTCCTGTTACTAAGGTGTTGGGCTGTATGGTGAGTGACCCCAGTAAGCTGAGGTAGGCATTGTGCTTTTCTATGTTCATGGAGGGGGACCTATAGTTAGCAATGATATGGTAGGGTGTTTTGCCTATAGTTAATTGGGCATGGAGTAGTTTGAGAGAGCTGTACTGTCTGACCAATCTCAAGGTATACTTGGGTTTAATGAAGATGGATACGCCTCCACTTTTGGTTCTTTCACACCCACTCTGAGGTCTGAATGTGTGGAAGGCATTGTAGCCTTGCACAGCTGGGGTGCTTTCTTTGGCCTTGAACCAAATTTCAGTCACTGCACAGACATCGTCATCTTTCAAGGTGAGGAGTGCTTCCAGAGAGTGTAGTTTTCTGTTTAGACTCCTAGCAGCAGAACCTTTAGTTTGTCTGGTGTTAGGAAATATTTTTCACGAGTCACTTATAGAAAGGATATTCAAGTCACCATGAATGAAAACATTGTTTGGGTAAATACCTAGATGGAAAAAATGTCCTGTTTAAAAAATGGAAATGTGTAGAGCATCCAAGCCTAATTTTGGGCACACGTGTTCAGACAGGATGGTGTGCATTTGTCAAGATCAGGGAAGAGAATTTTTGCAAAAGATATTTTGAAAAAATTGACAAACACTAGGGAGGATTTTTGCCAGGCTGAAAATTTAACAGTTCACATATAGCAAGATTTGATACATCTCTGGTAGTTTTTACTGCTAGGAGCACTGCTAGGAGCCACTGCCTGGCTTTACTATAAAAAAAACAAAGAAACACAAAGCCTAACTATGTACCAAGAACTGCGCAACTGTGCAAAAAAATGCATTAGGCTGGACAAAAAATCCTACTATATGACATTACAAACTAAATACCAACACAACCCCCCAAAAGTTTGGAAAATTTTAAACCAGCTACTAAAACCCACCCAAAAGGCTACCCCAAACCAACCACCCCTGACACTAAAGTTCCCATCAAAACACAATTCAACTTCCACTTTGTGAACTTAATTCTATCCTTAGTATCACAGGACAGTTCCTACCTCACTACCCCCCCCCCCCACACCACTATCCCTCCAACACAAATAACCCTAATACAAGCTTTACCCTCAAAACAGTTTCCACCACTTCAATCAAAAGCATGCTTTCCAAACTAAAAACCTCATCAACAGCAGCCGACCTGCTCCCCAGCTATTTCTTGAAACTCACAGCAGATGCTATTGCTATCCCAATCTCCACTCCCATAAACAGATCAATTGTTGAAAACTATGTGCCCAAACACTGGAAAATATCCTATGTTATATCCATACATAAAGGCGGGACCTCCGCTGAACTTAATAACTACAGACCCATTGCTTTACTCTTCCCCTGGCCGAAATCCTAGAAAAATGCATCCATACCCAGGTGCTAAAATATCTCCTAGACAGCAACATCCTGTCATCTACTCATCATTGTTTTAGACCTGCCCATAGTACCACAACAGCCCTTCTCTGCTTCACAGGCACAGTAAACCATCTGAAAAACGAATGCCTGCAGGTGTCAACTATTTTTTTGGATATGTCCAACGCATTTGACACAGTCTTGCACCAAATCCTGCTAAACAAACTAAACCAATATCACCTATCAAATTCCACTCTTACCTGGTTCCAAAGCTACTTAACTGACAGGTACCAAGCTGAGAAATGGGAAAATTCTCTCTCTTCTCAGCTGTCCATAACTATAGGAGTCCCACAGGGTTCTATCTTAGGACCACTACTATTCACAGTCTTCACAAATGACCTCCATACCTCCACACAGCATGCATCTATCATTCAGTATGCAGATGATACTACCTTAATCTGTGCTGCAAAAAACATTACCACCCTCCTGCAAACAACTCAGCTAGCATTCTCTGATGTTGAAAACTACCTTACCAAAGCCCAACTTATCCTCAATCCAAAGAAAACTCAGCTTATGATTATAACCAGTTCTAACAAAAACACTGATAGCAATCAGTTCACTAACTACTCCACAAATGCTACTCCAGTCGCTTCAGTGGCACAGGCTAAGCTATTGGGAATAACCATAGACTCCCACCTACAATTTGATGGTCATTTCAACTTAACTATTAAAAAAGTACATGCCAAACTGGGATCACTCTACCATATCAAACCATTTCTTACCAACAACACAAGATCAGCCATTGCTCGCTGCCAACTTCTATCCACCCTACTCTATGCATCTCCCATTCTGACTAATCTCAACAAAACTGAACTAAGCAAAATGGAAGACTGCTATAACAGAATTGCCTGCTTTGCTGCAAATTGCTCATATAGAACTCATCACTGTACTGCATTGAGACAGCTCCACTGGCTTGAACTGCCAAACCTCCTAACCTACAATCAACTCTGCCTCTGTCAGTCTATCTATTACTGCCCTCAAAAACCTAGTACATCACTCAGCCAAAAGGCCTCTTAGATCATCAAGCAAACTACTACTAGAAGTCACCAACAGCTACAATAGCTTTGGAGACATACTATATAGTAGTTCAGTGGCCAAAAAATGGAACTCTCTCCCCACTAGCATACAAAACACATCGTCCAAAGCCTCCTTTAAAACCCTCATTAGGCAACATCTCAAGCAAAGTTGGCAGCGCTATGATTGCTCCCCAGGCTAGTGAAAGCGGATAAGGTACACATACTAAACTTAGAGTACTTGATAATAGTTTTCACTCTTACTCACAAACACTGACTAATCTACAATGTATGTACTTTACCTGTGTACTATGTATGTATTCTACCTATGTTCCAAATTTCAGATGTACACGACAAATCTATTAATTACTTTTATTTTTAAATTAATATTTTCTTGTTTTTCTCCACTGTAACTTTTGATGTGCTGCATACCACTGTAAAAACATGTCTATTGTAATTTGTGTGTATACTGATCATGTCTAAATATCTAAATGTATCTGTAATTTTCCTATGTGGAGCTTTCCTCCCTGGGCCTCTGCTGAAAAAGGGCCTTTTCGGCTCAGTCAAACACCCCTGGTTAACAAATGTAAAATAAAAATAAATAAAAAAATAAATAATACTGAAAAATGTGCTATGTTTCCACAAGATTGATGTTGTTATTGCTTGTGAAACATGGTTAAAGAACAATGATTGGAAACCAGTTCTGTCAGCGTATAATGTTTTTACTGTAACAGATATTCTAACAAAAAATCAGGTGGAGGTGTTATGGCAGAGATTAGAGATTAGTTATGAGACCTGTGATTATTACAAGCTTAGTGATAACATTAATGCTATAGACTGTGTAACTGTGACAATAAAGACAACCCTGGAACATATAACAATTGTTGGAGTGTATAGACTACCAAAGTCAAGTGCTGATGACCTGGAGAAATTCATACATTTCTTGCATGAAACACAGGAGGGAAGAATAATATTAGCTTGGGACTTCACTTTACAGAAACACATTGGAATAATATTGATTCAACATTAGTAAGGAAATTATTCACAATGTATGTTCAGAAACAACAGTTGCTTGAGATTGTAAAAAAAAAATACCCATTATAAAGGTTAATTTGTTGGTAGATAATGCTGCCAAACTGAAATATAAACCAATGCACAGAAGATTAATTACATTTTATGTGGAAGCAATACAGTCAGCATGTAAAATTATCTGGAGTGATATGTTCATTGGAAAAACTGCAGATGCAATGTGGAAAGTTTTGAAAGAGAAATTAAATGTTTAACATCAGGATCTAGGTATACAAAGTCAGGAGGATATATTTCCATAAGGACAAGATACCTGATTAAGGTGTGAGAGACAAGAAATATAAGAAAAGGAAGACAGGTTGAACTACAACTTTAAAAACTGAAATAGACAAGCTGGACAAAAAAATTATGCAGCCTGAGACAAGATCAAGAAATTTTTGAAGACAATTTATATAAAGATATTGAGTATAATAGGAAACCTTTTTATAGATACGTAAGATGTGGAATGACTAAAGACATACAAATTGATAAACCATGCGTAGATTCTAAAATTTATTATCAGACAAAACAGATTATAGATACATTTAAAAAAATTTATGCAGAACAGTTTGGCTCCACAAAGGGGGTGATAAGTTGTCCTAATGACATCCAGGTAACCTCAGATACTGGAATCAAATTAGATTATATTGAAAAAGAACTGCACAAACTGGATTGAGACAAAGCACAGGGAGGAGATGGAATTAATAATAATAACCTGAGAACACTTCAGCAAGAACTAGCAGTACCATTCTATTTATTGTTTGCTAGGTCATATAAATATGAGGAGATTCCTCAAGGTTGGAGACATGTGATTATTAAACCTATCTTTAAGGGAAGGGAGAGTAGGACAAACCCAGAGCCATAAAGACCCTTATGTCAACTTTCATGTTGTGGAAAAATAATGGAGAAGATAATATTGGATAAGTTATTGTCAGAACTGGATAGACTGGGACTTGAAACCATATATCAACATGCATTTGCTGAAAATAGCTCTATTACCACCTGTAACATGATATTGTATAACAATATAATAACAGCTATGCATGCAAAATTGTGCTGTGATGTAATTTATATAAATTTAACTTCAGCATTTGACAGGGACATACAGAAAACACTGATCAGTACATTAGAACAACTAGGTATTGCTGTACTTTTGATAAGATCGATAGCTGCATGGCTTACAAGGACATAGCAAGTATCATACAGCAATTGGACAGGTGAAATTCCTGGTTACACTCAAGAGTGTCCCACAGAGCTCTGTCCTAGGCCCTTACTTGTTTAGATTGTATCTTTAATACCTAACATTTTCATCTGACGGATTTTACAGTCTATATACAGATGACCTGAAATTGGATAAACTGATACATGTGTTGCAGATAAGGCATGTCTGCAAAGGAACTTAACTAAATCGATCATTTGGGCACAGGGTAATAATATGTTGATAAATACATCAAAAACTAAGCATATGAGATTCGGGAGACATAAAATGAAAGGTGAATATTTAATACAGCACACAGGAATTAAAACTGTAGGTTCATTTAAGGACCAGGGTATATGGGTAGATCCAGCTATGGGTTTTTCTAATCATATCAACCAATTGGTTAATGATAGTTATAGAACTATAGGTTGTATACAAAGATTTATAAAGTCTAGGAAATCAAAAATAATGAAATCATTGTTTGTTAGTTACATTAGACCCAAACTTGAGTATGGCATAACACTATGGAGGCCTTATAAGAAAACAAGCATGAGTAAACTGGAAAGAGTACAGCAGAAATATCTGAACTTGTACAGGATCTCTTATAGATATCTAAGAGGAGACATTATTCAGGTATATGGGGCATTTAGAGACAACTACCTCTGGGAATGTTTGAGGTTATCAAAAAGTAGTAGAAGGGCATTAATGCCCGTGCTTGAAATATTTGTATGTATGTATGTATGCATGTATATAAGTAACATCAGATGTCCTAGCACTATTACAATCATACACTATATATATGCTCACTAAGAGTTAAAGGATTCTTTTAACATATCTGGCATTCTGTATGCCTCTTATGGTTGATGATTGTTTAATATTCATCTTCTCTCACCATAAGTTCTTCAATGTTCTACATAACTGAGTGGGAGAACATTATACAAATCTTTTTAGGAAGACAAACATTCAGTTTACACCTGAATGTGATAAATGCTGAAGAAAGTCTGGAGATGTGTCAGTGGTGAATGTAGGCATTATAATTGTGCTTTGATTGTGAAGAAAAAGAAGTACATTTGTTAAAGAAATACACAGGTATATTTGCTGGACAAAGTTGGATAATGGTAAATGAAGCCTGCTTTGTGGAATGCATGCATATTACTCTTGTAAGCAGAATCATTACTAAGCTTCACTTTTCTTAAATGAAAGCATTAGTCCCAATGTTAACTCTCTCCTGAGTTCTTTATTTCCATTTAATTTCTCCAATTCATTTGGGTTTCTAATACCATGAGCACCATTTGTGGAGCTTTTCTCCCCAGGCCTCTGCTGAAAATGGGACTTGTTGGCCCAGTCAGACATTCCCGGTAAACAAATGTCAAATAAATAAATAAATGATGAGAATGGACTCCATTCCTAAATCCGGGTATAATTAAAGTTTATGAAATTAGTATTGTTTCTTTCTTTGACAGGTATAATTACAGTTGATAAAATTAGTATGGCTTCAGTATTTGATGTTAGCCAAAAGTGCTCTTCACAGAACCTGCAATGTGCCCAGAAATTACTCCTGTAATTCATATGGAGCTATTTGTATTGATAGCATATCTAAGTATGACTGTAGATTCTTTTTTATAAGACCTGTTGCTCCTACTACTACTGGAACTGTCTGGGTATCTTTCTTCCACAATGTTCTCATTTCTGCCTGCAATTCCTGATATTTTATTACTTTGTCTCTTTCTCTCTGTATGTGAGACACTGTAATCACTAGGTACAACAATTTAAATAATCAATGCTGTGTTTGTCTTTTGGTGGAGAGGAACAAATATGAATTATTTAAATTCCTAACAAGAGTCAGCAATAGAACACAAACTGAAGATAAGAGTAGAAGGATCAGTTAGATGAAAGGAAGCATTTTCTCCCAAAAGTGTGTTGTATGTATGGAACAGCCATGCTGAGTACTGCAAGATTAAAATAATGAAATCAGTTGAGAATGCATTGCACTCCAGGTAATGTTTTGTAGGTCTAGGGATAGAAAAATAGCCAGTGAGTTTATTATGTTCATGGTTTTTCTAGCAGGTAGGGAAGGATAAACTAGTTGAATCAAATAGTGGCTGTAGGTCATCTTTCTTGTCTTTTAGAGAAAATACTCACCATTATGCCAATCATTAGCAGACCGGACTTCCGCTGTGGCGACCCCTAACCGGGAAAAGCCGAAAGACACAAACAAACAAACTCACCATTATGCAATTAATTATAATGGTATTACTCCCTGTAAAGCATGTGACAGATGTAGTTGCCTTTTGCAGACATGACTTGTTTGCAGCACAACTACCATATTTGGGTGGTCCAAAGGTGGCTTTACTGTTTTGAATCCATCTAATGTGTTTGCTGCATACCTGCACTTTTGATGCATACATAAGGCAGTGCAATGTGTTAAGTAGTCATGACTGGGACAGAGACATCAGTGCTGCATTGTTCATAGTGCACATATCTTGTTGTATTGAATTATAATTTTTAAGATATCCTGGAAAGCGGCCCAATAAAGAACATTTTTTTTACTTAAGGTATTTATCCTGTTTTATTTCAGTATTTATAAAAATCAGACTGCATTTTGTATTCCCCAGCTTTTTTTAATTTTCTGTTGTCCCCGAAGGCAATTTGTGATTGCCCTCACTTGTGTCAACAATTTTGTATGTCATTTCCTAGCATGGTATATGGAGAAGTTAACATAGTCTGAAACAAATGCAGGAAGGGTGATGACTCAAAACTAGCTAATGGCAGTATGGAGTCAATATGTTGAACCACCAATGACAGGCTGCAAAATAAACCAAAATGTATTGCACATTAAACTGATGTATATTTTCTTTAAGAATTTATGGCATTAACACTAGCAGCAAATGGCTTTGCTTACATATACCCATCATTTATACACACGCAAATAACACAACTGAATGTAACCATCTGATAACACTTAAAACGGCAAACCACAAGAATTATTAACTGCATAAAACCTTCAGAAGTACAAATTAATATACATGGAATGTAATATAAAGAAACATTAGCAGATTTCATTGCATGTCAAAGTTCTGTTTTAAGTTTAAAAGCTAAAACACACATTATGTTTAGTGCAACAAACATGTGAACAAAACAGAGTTTGTGGTAAAAATAAAAGAGGAGATAATCAATACTGGCTTGTGTAACTCACTGTCAGCCTGTCACTTCCTACAGAAGATCCACAATATTTATTTAATTAAAAGTTTTGGAAAAAAAATAGAAAATCCTCTAATGGCTTTTACTCATTACTAGACTTTTCCTAAGATGAGATCTGAGTAAGGAAAGAATTTTGACTTCTTTGGGAGTTTGTTCTCCTTACAGCGAACCATTATTAGTTTGTGACTGGTCTGGACCATTAGTATATGATAGCCATTTGCCAAGGATGCATCAGAAAGAGAATCCAGAAAGTGACTGTTGATAGATTATGCATGCACCAAATTGTGGGTCTGTTCCTCATTAGCCTGTAAGTTGTTCACTTGCTATTTCAGGGTGTCTAAACTCTTGCCTGACAGAAAATTTTTTAAAGGGCATATAGAAAGCCCATACCTCCAAGATAACTTATATTACCAGATTAAAGTACTCACTATTTTGCTCTATTTTGATCTATACTGCACACTATGTGTGCTCAGTGTGATTAAAAACAGTGATTTTTAAAGCACAAGCAAATTAATTTTCATATTTAGTGGGTTTGCAGATGCCTCCATTGTCTGTGTGCAAGTCACCTAAACAGACACCGTGCCCAGGCGGAGTCTGAAAAAGGTCCACAGAGATCAGTGCTCTACCCCTGAAAACAGACATAAATAAATAAATAAACATCCTGTAATTGCTATGCTGATGAATGGCATTAAGTGGAGAATTGAACTTCCAGAAGAACTGTTAACTACTCGGGAGTTTCCGAGGATTTAAAAATGTCATTTTTTTCCTCTGAGGAAAAGCTGTATTGCTTCAGGAGCATGTTTTAAACAATCACTGTGTAGATCAACATTAGAAAAAGGGAGACGGACATCAACACAGAGTGCACAGAAGAATATATCAACTGCGGAATGCAGGACATGACTACAACTGAAAAACCTGCTACATAAGGGGGAGCATTTAAAACAGTGATGGACAAGGGCCGCTGCTCAGATAAGAATAACCTTTTAGATGAGACATAATCTAATAATATTCTTTTATTCATATTTACACTGAATTTCTGTGCAGGTGCTCAATCTGTTAACATTGCAGTCACATTGCTTCTCAAGATGGAGCACAATTCTTTTTTGTTGTATATTTACCCTATTAAGACTTATTCAACTGAAAACATTAGTTGCAGTTGTGCAAAGTAGATGCAAAAACTCACCATGCCAGAGAATGGGCATTTTCATGTGATCTTTAAAAAAAATCTGTCACTTAATTAATTTGTGGCTAGTAGCTGTGTTTTTATTGGATAGAAAGCTTCTCATTCATTAAAGTGGACTTGGAGCTATTGAAAGGGTCCTATAATTTTTATGTGCCCATAAAATGCATAACCCACCTTGTGTGATATTCACACTGCAGGTACTGAAAGCTTCTATTATTTATACTGCTTGTATCTATGGATTTGCACTGATGAGATGAATATAGGAATCAACAGTGATCACTGCCACCTCTAGTCAACAGTTATGACAGTATGGAAAATAAGGAAGAAAAGTAAACTTCAATTTATTATTTTATATGGTGTGAGCATGTTTCTCCCAGGGCAGGTAAAGCAAAACTAAAATCAAGAGTAAACTTCCAAGTTACAAAACTTTCTACAAGTGTTCAAAAAGAGCACTTATCATTAAGAGGGGGTACATAAGAAGAAACAAATATAATAAACAGTATAAAGGATTATGGCCAGGCTTCTGATCACAACCAGCTAATTATGTGTTTGAGACATAGATTTCTAAATCTTGGCATCAATATTGAGAACACATAATAAAGGCTATGACAGATGACCTGATCATAATTCTTTTTAGTGCATGGAGCTTTATCTGCTCCATGTGCGTCTAGTTGCAGGAAGAAAAAAATATATCAGCATGACGTGTTTTACTAGTTTTCAAAGCCTTTGAAAGCTATTAAAACACTTAGCATTGGCAAAAAGAGTCAGAAGTGAAATGCCCCTTGCAGAACTAATGGCTTTAAAAGTTTTGTTCTGTCACATTTTTGTTTATAACTGTGGCACAATGAATTTCTAACAGCTTTTAAAAGCTATTTTACCTTCTGCTACTGTTTCTTGCTATCCAGCACTGTCCCCAGTTGATCCCTATTATGAAACCCAATATTAATGGGGCATAGGGGTTCTTAACAAAAGCTCATTAAGTACCTTTCTGACATCAGAATGGTGATTAACAACCTTGCCTTTTCCCCATTTTCAGAGCATAGTCACAGCACTAAATGCTCTGCAATAGAAATAAAAATATAGGAGTTTAATGACAAAGTAAACAAGATATCTCTAGAGATTTCCAGCCTTCCAGTGTTTGAATGAGGTGTGACACACAAAACACTAGATGTGATGTTGTCTTATCTTGCCTTCATTCTTTACTGGTTGGGTTCACACTCAGCCTAATACAAAGTTTGAGATCTTCCAAGTAGCTCGTGGCTAAGCCCTATCCCATGATGCTCTAGGAAAGTTCTCCAGATCTCGTTTGCTGTTAAAAAGATCGGGTGCTTCCATTCTGGCTCTGGCTAAGTGAACATTTTCTTTCCTTATTTTTTGAATAATGGTAGTTTATTAATACTTATAGGATTTTCTAGCATTTATTATGTTGGTTTGAGCATAATTAGTGTGTTTCCTATGTTGCTTGTGTGCTATTGGCCATCATTTCTTTCTCTAGGCCTTCTTTCCCTTCCCTATCCCATCTAAAGTTTATAACTTTCTAAGCCCCTTTTTAGTTGAGTGCTTCCATTTTAGTTACCTAATTCTAGCTTGTTAAAGTTAGAGAGCTTGTAAATTAAAGGTACTTGTTCCCTCCCTTTGCCTGGTAAGCTCGTTTAAGTTAGAGGGTTACCTTTGGCCCATTTAACGTAGAGGGCCTTCTCCTCCCTTCTGTATTTTTGCTTTATATTAGGCAGATTTATTTAATTTATAGAGCTGCCTTTTTTCTGTGGTTAATCATACTGCATATTTATTATTGTGGTAAAAAAATAAAAATAAATTAAAATTGGTGCACGTATTTTTTCTGTTAATGTGTAGGCTAGTATAGTTGTTGTTGTTGCTATTGTTATTGGTATTATAGCAAAATGTCCAAGGATCTAAAGGAAACTAAACCCTCTGGGTTCAAGAAGTGTGAGAAGTGTAGCCAAAAGATGTCGTTGACAGATGGTCACACCATTTGTGTGTACTGCCTTGGTACAGTCCATTTACAGGAATCTTGTGCCATTTGCAATTCATTCAGTCACAGAGTTTTGCTTGAGAGGAAAAATAAGCTGATACTGAGAGGATTTCTAAAGTCCGCCTTCACTGAGGAAATTGAAGAAGTTCAGCGTACATATAAATTGCTAAAAAATCCCCATCTTCCAGATCTGAGAAGTCGGGAAAAAGATGATCTTCTGCTAGTGCTCATTCAGAGCCGACAAAAAGGTTAGCGAAAGAGTCGTCCTCGGACCCAAAGTCTGTAGGTCCTGAAAAAGCTTCTTCGTTGGCTCCTCCTGTGGTTTTGGTGCCGATGGAATTTCATTTACGGAGCCAGTCCCCAGAATCGGAGCCAGTTTTTCCAACTTTGAGATCACCCTTACTTCAACCCATTAGATCTCCTACTCTCTCCTCTCGATCCTCCCAAAGCCTTTCTGATGACTATGTGGATTGTGTGGTGCAGAGACTTTTAAGGACACCAGCGCTGGCCAAACTGTTGTTGGCTCCAACCCAGAGGGATTCAGAACTGGCCAAGACTACCCCTCCTCCATCTATTCTTCCTCTGATCTGATCTGGGAACTCAGAGCCGGAGTGGTGGGAGCTGATTGTAGTGGAACCATTGGACCAGAGACTTACACCAGGATCTTCGGGCCCGAATACCACTTCGACATCCTCGGTAAAGTCCAAACTTGAGGAGTCTTGGAGCTGACACTCTCCATTCAGGTCTGAGGAGGAGAGTCGGATTGGATAGTTGTCGGATCTGAACTTGCCTCACGGGGCCTCAGCATGGGTGAGCTCATCTCCTACATCAGCCTTGGAGCCAACCCCCTTGGTTCCGGGGAGGCCTTCTGTTTCTTCGGCAGGGGCTTCCTCAGATTGGGGGGGGGCCTTTGAGGTGATGAGAGTGCTGTCTCCACAGGCAACTCCACTCTCAGCTGCAGACATTCTTCCCCCAAAGGCACCGGTATCTGTCTTGGCACCATTGCATCCACACAGATGTGGAGACTCTAAGCCTCAGGATGCCCTATTGGGTGAACCCCTCTCTTTCAAAACCTCTTCAGAATACCCTTGTGAAGAAGTCCCTCAGAGGTGACTATGCAAGAGGAAGCTTTTAGACTCCCCAGAGGAGTCTGTCACATCTGATACAGACCTTGATGAGTCAGAAGGGTCCACATGGTCACCCTCTGAGGATGTCTCCTTCGCAGACATCCTGGAGATTCTAAAGCAGAGAGGTGGCTGGAAGTTCATCAATCCTTCTGAGGAGGAGTCTGTATACCTGAAGGCTTTTGGGTCTCACCCTTCCACCACTTGGGTGTCTCTGCTTTTCAATGAACTCATGGACCTAGTTTGTTGAAAGGCATGGGAGTCTCCAGATATAATGGAGCCTGTTCCCCAGAGGCCAAACAAATTCATTACTTCCCCCATGGATAATACTTTTCTCATGAAAGGTGTCCCAGTAGATGCTATGGTGGTGGTGGCAGCCACCAAGAAGGAACTTTTGGAGATGTCCTTGTCTGTCCATCCACCGAAAAAAGAGTGTCATATGATGGACAGATATGGAAAGCGCATGTTTTCTTCAGTGGCTTTTGCACTCAGGTCGCTGAATTATCTCACTCACTTTACTAGGCTTCAGAGGGATATCCTGAAAGAGCTAGGAGATACCCTCCAAAATTCAGTGGCTGAAGCGGTTTCAGAGAAGGTCTCCTCTCAGCTCTCCACCTTAAATTCAGTGGTGAACTCCTTCATGAGACTCATTTCATATGCAGCATATGGAGCGAGTAGGGCAGCGGGTTCAGGAATTTCCCTAATGTGACATTATTGGATGTGCTTGTGTGACTTTGTGGAGCCCTTTAAATCTTCTTTTGTCAGTGCCACTTTTGACGGTTCGTCTCTGTTTGGGCCAAAAGTTAAAGACACACTAACCAGGTGTGAACAAGAAGGAAAAAACTCTCTCTGCCATAGGAGTCCATTTTTCCCTACCTACCAGACCTTATCCTAAGGAACCAAAAACGAGGAAAAATGTGGTTCCAAAAATCCCAGAGAGCTTTCCAGGACACATGAGGTGATTCTTCCCCCAGGGGCAAAGGGGAAGCAGTAATGGAAGACACCAGCCATGCGGCAGAGGGTTTCCACAAAATCAGGGTGACAGGGAATCTTTCCTTGGTAATTTCTTTCAATACTCCTGAAAAGAGGCCCACCTGTCCATCTCTGGAGGCAGTCAGGGGTCGCTTATCTTTATATCCAGAAGCCTGGATAAAAATAACAAAAGACAAATGAGCACAAAGCACCGTATCCAGAGGTTACTCCATACCCTTTTCTTTCCCCATCCCAAACATAAAAAAAATCCCAGATGTTCCACCCAATCAAAGGGAAGATGCAACCTTACAAATACAAATGTTGCTAGAAAAAGAGTTACCCAGATAGTCCCCACTGGCCAAATAGGATATGGAACTTACTCAAGGTTCTTTTTAGTTCCAAAGAAAACAGGGGACTTGAGACCCATACTGGATCTCAGCAGACTAAACAAATCAGTAAGAAAGTCGAAGTTCCAGATGGTAACACTGTAGTCAATACTCCCTTTTCTGGGACAAGATGATTGGATGCGCTCTACAGACCTCCAAGATGCGTACCACCACATAAAGATGGACAGGTGATCCAGGAGTCATCTGCACTTTCAGCCAGGAGCAAGCCACTACTAGTTTTGAGCTCGGCCCTTTGGTCTCACTACAGCCCCAGAGTGTTCACCAAGTGTATGGCAGTAGTCACGGCTCACTTGAGATCCCTAGGATTCCAAGTGTTTCCGTACCTAAACAACTGACTCCTAACTGCCACCACCAAGCATCTACTATCCAAAGTGAGAGACACCACTTTACACCTCTGCTCTCACCTGGGAATCACAATAAACTACAATAAATCTGCTTTGTTGCCATCTCAGCATATTGTCTTTATAGGGGCAGATTTAAACACAAAAAATATGATGGAAAACTCCCCTCCGAATGGGTTCAAGTCTTACGAGCTCAAGTCCTAAATCTTCTTTCCAAAAGAAAAGTGCTGGTGAGAACAATCCTCAAAGTACTGGGAACCATGGCAGCTACAATTACTCTGATTCCATTGGCATGCCTGCACATGAGAATACTTCAGTGGTTACTATTCACTCAGTGGTCCATGGACCCATGTCCCACCAAATTTTGATAATGGAATCTTGCAAGAAAGACCTTCATTGGTGGCTTTATTCCACTTATGTAACATTAGGTCATCCCTTTTTCCCACCCCAACCCTTAGCCACAGTGACCATGGATGCTTCCCAGATAGGGTGGGGGGGGGGCATTATCTGGGGAGGACAGTTTAATGCACTTGGCAGGACCACGAGGCCCATTTGCACATCAATGTTCTAGAGATGAAAGCAGTGTTGTTAGTGTTGCAAGCATTCCAGGACCATCTTCCGCTAGGAACTATTGCAATACAGACAGACAACATGTCAGTTGTATGGTACATAAGCAAACAAGGAAGAACCAGATCTTACCCCCTTTGTCAGGAGGCCCTGAGAGTATGGCACTGGGCAACTTCCTCCCAATGCTTTCTGATAGCAATACACTTCCCAGGGAAATCCAATGTGATTGCAGACAAACTCAGCAGAGCGATTCTGATGCCTCATGTGTGGTCCCAAAAACAGAAAGTAGCGGAAGAGATCTTCTGCAAGTGGGGCCAGCCTTGCTGCGACCTTTTTGCCACATCCATGAATGCCAAATGCAGCAGCTACTTTACCCTGATCCTCCTCCAGGGGAGTCACCAAGGGATGCACTTATTCACAGTTGGCCCTTGGGTCTCTTCTACGCCTTTCCTCCTTTTCCCTTGATTCCAAAGCTTCTTCAGAAAGCCAGTCTCTTGGGAAGGAACTTAATACTTATTGCCCCATACTGGCCTCATCAAATCTGGTTCCCCTTCTTGTAGCCTCATCTTCAGGATGAGCAATGGATTCTGGACCCAGTTCCAGACCTCCTGACCCATGCATCAGGGACACTCCACCCCTCCCTCCATACTCTCAAGTTGACAGCTTGGCGGCTCTGATTCCAGCCATAGCCAGACTTTCTAACCTTTCCATGTCAGTAAAGCATATTTTGATCTCATCCCACAAAGCTTTGACAAGGAGGTTGTATGAAAGCAAATGGAAAAGATTCTCTTCATCGGCCTTGTATAACCACATTGACCCCTTCTCTTCCCCAATAGCTTTTATTATTGAATTCCTGGCAAAACTATTTAATGAAGGGGCAGCTGCAGCTACTATTCGAGTCCAGCTGGCTGCCGTATCTAATTTTCATTTGGGAGAACCAGGCCCTAATGTCATGTCACACAGACTTTGCAAGGCTTTTCTGAAAGGTACTCTTCTTTTAAGACCACCAATTAAAGCCCCTCCACCACCATGGGACTTGAGTTTTGTTTTGTCATGCTTGATCCTCCTCCCTTTTGAGCCGGCATCATCCTGCAACCTCAAGTACCTTACTTGAAAAAACATTCTATTGACAGCTGTTACCTCTGCAAGAAGAGTTTCAGAGCTACAAGCACTGTCCATAAAGCCCCCCTACATCCTTTTCCATAAAGATAGGGTCTCGCTATGAACTAACCCATCCTTCATATCCAAAGTATGTTCAGAGTTTAACCTTAATCAGTCCATAGAATTACCTGTTTTCTTCCCTAATTATGGCAACAAAGCAGAATATATGCTCCACCAAGTGGATATACATAGACAAATACATTTTTATGTGCATAGAACAAGGGATTTCAGATATTCAGACCAGTTATTTGTATCTTTCTCAGACTCAAAAAAGGGTGTTCCTGTGTCAAAAGTCACACTTTCAAAGTGGCTTTCAGATTGTATTACCTTTATTTACCAATTAAAAAAAAAAGACCTTTCTCATAAAGTGAAAGGTCATTCTACTAGGCCACTGCAACCTTGTCTGCCTTTAGAGCAAGATTTCCTATTGACACTATTTGCGCTGCAGCAACATGGGCAAAGCCTCATACCTTTATCACTCATTACAAAGTGGATTTGGCCTCCAGGAACAGTACCTCCTTTGAGTCCACTTTTCTGAAGAATATCTTCCCTTGAGCCACCAGAGAAAGATGGTGCTAGGGATGCTGTCCCAACCAGTAAAGAATGATGGTGAGATAGGACAACACCACATAAAGAAGTTATGTACTCACCATAACGTTCCATGTGTGTTGTCCAGCTCGCCTTCATTCTTACATCCCACCCTCCTGCCCCCAGCCTTAGGACCTAGCTGGTAAAAATTAACTTTTAATGTCCTTCACCTTCTTCTTTACTCTATCACTTATTCAGTGACCTTTATTGAGATTTATCTGCAAACAATGTCTGGGGAACTTTCCTAGACCATCATGGGACAGGGTTTAGCCACGAGCTAGTTGGAAGACCTCGAGCTTTGTATTAGGCCGAGTTGGAACCGAGGATTGGTTCCGAACCCAAACAGTAAAGAATGAAGGCGAGATGGACATCACACATGGAATGTTATAGTAAGTACATAACTTCTTTTTTACAGGTATTTTGGGAATCTAGTTTACTGGGTGATTTTCAACAATTTTTCTGTACCTTTAAATTAAATACATATTCCAGATCTTCTAAAGTAAGTGACAGATTGACTGTGAGACAAAAAAGGACAATACTTTGCCACACTATGGACTCCTCACAATTATACATGGTAGTCTGGATAAAAGGTTATTTGAAAGCTGCTAAAGAAGGCTCTCCAAAGGGGTAGTCCTGATTTTTGGTTTATAATTAATATGCTTTATTTTTAATTTTGTTTGATTTTTGTCACCCTGCCTACTAATTCCAGTGTGTCTTTTGTTGCGTGTCCGTTTCAGAAATTTGACATTAGATACCATTTCATCTATTTTCATATCTTTTCATTCTAGTGAGCACTTCAAGATCATATTAGGAAAGTCCTCCCCTTAAACGAAAGAAATATAAGATACCCTCCCTGTCATATTCTCCGATCCAGTACATGTACACTAAAATACCAAGAGCTTTAATTACCTGTTCAGCTTTCTTTTAAAATCCCTAGCAATGCCTCACAAAGTAGCTGTAAACAGGTAAAACAGAACATGCACAATTTGTATCAAAAGAAAATGCAATTCAAAATTTAATTTTGTGGCCTTTTAAAAACAGTAAAAATTAGGTTTTGATATAGGCAAGATCTTCAGATTAGGTATGGAGGCACTTCTCATGCTATCTTTCAAAGACTTGTGAGATAATTGTTACCACAGGCAGTCCAAGAATTGCTTCAAGCTCCCAGAAACAATACTCCTTTTTGATTTGACTTTAAATATCTGTGAGAGATGTAAGTACATACGGAATATTACAGCTACCCTCTCTGCAACAGTCTCATTGTGTGAGCACGCACACAAACCTACCACATGATATGAGGAGAATGTGAGGACCACACCCACAAAAGCTTCAGATGCTTCCCAAAACGCCATACTAGAACTTCATACATTTAGCTCATTATGCAGACATTCCACTGCTCATAGTAAATCAGACATACATAATTACCATATCATGACAGTGAGGAGAGTTCATCATAACAAAATGGGTGGAGGTAACATTGAACCAACTCAGATGTAATAAACCAGCAAGGCAGATATCGTGACATAGCAACCCCTAGAATATTTTAGTAATTGTGCTTGGTACTGTCTGTAGAACAGACACAAACCTCACTGGACTTTTTAAGGTGCTTTTGACAATGTTATGCATGGCTGGGGACACAACTAGGCTCATCTTAACTAGATTAAAAGCAATTAAGGTTAATTATGAAATGGTCATTTATTCATGACAGGCTGAATGGTTCATAGGTGTGTACTAGGCTAATGGCCTTGGAGCCTTTACAAGCCTAGCCCATAGGATTACCCTGGCATTGTGCCACCCAACCTTAGTTCCCAGTGCCTCTGTCGAGTAAAGTCACTCGAGTGATCCCTGGGTGAATTGTCTACTTCCCATCCACTCATGAAGATTTCTCTTGAAGATGGCCAGAGAGGTGCTCTGCTTGACATGTATGGGTAGTCTATTCCATAGTATGGGCAGTCTCTGGGTTATGAACCTGTCTCTCCAGCATGTTCTGTTGATTGTGGTAATGAGGTTGAGATCTCTGGAGTGTGTGGTGCTGAGGGATTGGGATTTCTTCAGATGTAGCATTTCTAACAGAGCTGGGTCAGACGTGGCTTTGTAAGTCAAGCAGAGATCGCCTCTAAGTCGGTGATATGAGACAGAGAATAGTTGGAGTTTTTTTTTAGTCTGCCCATATAGGACAAATGTTTAAGGCCTAGGATCCTCTTTGTGAGGTACTTTTGCGGCCTCTCCAGTTGTTGCAGGTGTTTAGTGAGGTACATGCCAAATGGTGCATTGTACTCAATGATTGGCCTAATGAGGGAAGAGTAGAGGGAGACAATGACGTCTTTCTTCCTGGATGCAAATCCTTTAGTAATGAGATGTGCCACATAGAAGGACTTTCTGACCACAGCGGCAATGTGGTGGTCAAAAGAGAGATTGCTGTCAACCTGTGTTCCCAGATCTCTTATAATGCCTTCTGTGTTCAGTGGACTACCATTGATGTGGTAATTCATGGGGAACTGGGTTTTCCCAAAGGGGATGACGACACATTTTTTAGCATTGAGCTAAAGGCCATGGTTCTGACACCAGTTGTTTGTCTCAGTGAGACCTTTCTGTAGGATGTCAACATCACTTGGAGAGTTAATAATAGCTCCCAACTTGCAATCGTCTGCAAACTTTGTCAGCCAGAGTCCTCTCAGAGAAGTAGATACCAACAGGAGAGGACCCAGGACCGAACCCTGTGGGACTCCACTTGTGACTGGTTGGCAGTCTGACATTGAGTCAGCTACTTTCACACTGGGGGTTCTACCTGTGAGCCAGTTTGCAACCCACCTAGTGATATGGGGGTTGATGCCTAGCTTAGTGAGTTTTTCTATGATTCCTGAGTATGGAATGGTATCAAAGGCTTTGGCCAGATCAAGGTAGGCTGTATGAACCACCTTGCCTTCATCCACAGCTCTGGTGACTGACTCAAAGAAGTTGACCAAGTTGAGCAGGCATGATCTACTCTTCACAAAACCAAACTGTGTAGGATCCAGAGTTTGGAGATTCCCTATATCCTTGTTTATTAGGTTCATGATGATGCATTCCATAGCTTTGAATATCAGACTTGTCAGGCTAATGGGGCGATAGTTCCCAGGGTCTGTAGTCGCACTAATCCCCCTCCATTCTTGTTCCCTCACTACACCACAGTAAGTACTGTTCCCCATCCATTCTTTGCCCTACCTACACTACAATGAGTACTGCCCCCCTCCATTCTTGTGTCCTCAATATGCCAAAGTGAGCACTGCTCCCCTTCCATTCTCATGCCCTCACTACAACACCATGGGTACTGCTATCCATCCATTTTTGTGCCCTCACTACACCACAGTAAGTACTGCCCTCTATCCATTCTTTGTCCTAACTACACTACAGTGAGCACTGCACCCCTTCCATTCTTATTCTCTGACTACATCACAGTGAGTACTGCTCTCCCTCCATTCTTGTTTCCAAGCTACACAATAGTGAGTACTTCTCCCTCTTCCATTCCTGTGCCCTGACTACACCAGAGTGAATATTGCTCCCTGTCTATTCTTCTGTCCTCACTACACCATAGAAAATACTGCCCCATCCATAATTCTGCCTTACTACATCATGGTGAGTACTGCTCCCCATCCACTCTTGTGCCCTCACTACACCACAGTGAGTACTGCTCCCCATCCATTCTTGTGCCCTCATTACACCATGGTGAGTAATGCTCCCCATCCATTCTTGTGCCCTCATTACACCATGGTGAGTACTGCTCCCCATCCACTCTTGTACCTTCACTACACCACAGTGAGTACTGATCCCCATCCATTCTTGTGCCCTCATTACACCATGGTGAGTACTGCTCCCCATCCACTCTTGTGCCCTTACTACACCACAGTGAGTACTGCTCCCCATCCATTCTTGTGCCCTCATTACACCATGGTGAGTACTGCTCCCCATCTACTCTTGTGCCCTCATTACACCATGGTGAGTACTGCTCGCAATCCACTCTTGTGCCCTCACTACACCACAGTGAGTACTGCTCCCCATCCATTCTTGTGCCCTTACTACACCATGGTGAGTACTGCTCCCCATCCATTCTTGTACCGTCACCACACCACAGTGAATACTGCTCCCCACCCATTATTGTGCCCTAACTTCACCACAGTGAGTACTGCTCCTCATCCTTTTTACGGTAGTGGGTTTGCTAACTCAAACACAGTCCTTGGGAGTAACTTAAGGGATAACAAAACCTACAGAATGCTGTGCTCCATTGAGGTGTAGTGTGGGCACAAGAATGGGTGTTGAGCAGTACTCACTGTGGTGTAGTCAGGGTACACAAATGGAGAGGGAGCAGTACTCACTGAGGTGTAGTGTGGGCACAAGAATGGGTGTTGAGCAGTACTCACTGTGGTGTAGTCAGGATAAAAGAATGGAGAGGGAGCAGTACTCACTGAGGTGTAGTGTGGGCACAAGAATGGGTGTTGAGCAGTACTCACTGTGGTGTAGTCAGGGTAAAAGAATGGAGAGGGAGCAGTACTCACTGAGGTTTTGTGTGGGCACACGAATGGGTGTTGAGCAGTACTCACTGTGGTGTAGTCAGGGTACAAGAATGGAGAGGGAGCAGTACTCACTGAGGTGTAGTGTGGGCACAAGAATGGGTGTTGAGCAGTACTCACTGTGGTGTAGTCAGGGTACAAGAATGGAGAGGGAGCAGTACTCACTGAGGTGTAGTGTGGGCACAAGAATGGGTGTTGAGCAGTACTCACTCTGGTGTAGTCAGGGTACAAGAATGGAGAGAGAGCAGTACTAACTGTGGTGCAGTGAGTCACAAAAAACAGCAGCAGACTGCAAGTGAATATTTACTGGCTCACATTTAAGGAGCGCAACATCATCCAACGCATGTCCAACATCATCAAACCCATCAGCACTCATTTCTTCAGTTCTGACAATTAACCCCAATTTACATGCAGATGCTCTACTCATCTGATTATTTGAATAAAGATCCAGCAGTGCATGGATCTAAAACTTTTATGTGTGGCCTTTTCATTTAGTCAAGGTTAAGAAAACTGCAGACACCTGAGCTTCTTGTTTGGGCTGCATATTTCCATTTCTGCTTTGACTTGCTGTGGACATTTCAGAATAGTTTTATATGCACCATGTTACATTACATGCTATGTCTGCCCTAAGATTCATCTTGGTCCTTATTGAAATGCCATGAATTGGAAGAATGACAATCCCTTATTTACCCAGGTTTACTGCTTACTTAAGGAGTCCACAAAGAAAGCTTTCTTTGCAGCTTCATCACTTTTCGCTTATGGTGGTACTCCTTTGACGACTTTAGTCTTGCATAAAACAAATATGTAATTTTATTTCATTTTCTGCACCTTTTGCTTCACTCCAAACACTGCTCTGACTTACTGTGCAAATGGTTCACTTTTTTGGCTTGGATTCAGTGTTTTTATTTTCATGTGAACATTTTCACTGGCCTTCACTGCTCCCTTAACTGCACTTGACTTTTTACTTTTTTATTGTTTGGGCTGATCAGCAATCTGTATAAGTTTCTTTAACATTAAGTTTGGCTCAGGCTGTAACTTTTGTTAATGTTGCAGAATGCCGTGCTTGTAACAATTCTGTCTCTTATTTACTCATTGTTACATACAGCAAACTTCCGGTATTCCAACAGTTCATAAAAATAATCACAATCACTTCTACAGACTTGCCCCCTTTCTGAATATATTTATGAGACCATGCTGTTTCATGTATTACATTCCTTTTAGGCATAAATGTTCACCTAGCTTTGCTATCACTGCCTCCATTGTTTAGGATTGACCTTCAGCAAATGTGAAAGCACCCAAAACAGCTTCAGAATCTCTGCCGTTATCATAATGTAGAGAGTTTAGCTGAACCTTATGGTCGTCATTATCCAAATTTACTTCTGTTCTATAATGTGCAAACATTTAATTCCATATTGGCCACATTGATGATGGTTGTTTGAAATAAAAATGCTCTGGCAGAATGAATTTTGGCATTTTTAATGGTATTTTCCATCTCTACTATATTCTTCTCCAGACACTAATTTACTTGAATATGTACCATGCTAAAATTTTGATAAACTTGTTGTTTGGCCTTTTCATGACACTACAGCAGTTTCTCACCACTGTGAACATTTGTTGGCTTCCTCGTTGCAGTGGTAGTATTTTGTTTGAAATCATAATCAAAAACATCCGACCTTCTGATGCCATCTCATGCACTGTGCTATATTTAAAGTACCAGACACTAAGTAGTGTATATTAGTATGTTGCATTTATTTTATATACCAGTTGCACATACACACACCCACACAGATACATATACACATATGACTGTGATCATATGGCTCAGCAACGTTTATGGCTTGTCAAAATTATAATTAGCTCCACATTCACCACTAATCCCACACCATGCCATGCAGTATTGCAAAACTCCTTTACATTTATCAAGGGATGATCAATCTAACACTGATTGCACCGGTCATTACAGTAATCTGGTGTCACCACACTAGGGAAATTAGAATGATCACTTTCACTTTTTCATAATTGTTTTTGCACAAAACTTGTATGTACCTACAAGTTTTATGCTGAGGAACTCAAAGTCACAAATGTCATTTAGTGATTAAATCACCAAGGCTGCATATAGAAAATTAAACAATATTTGTTCATTTCTAATGTACATATTTATTTTTTAATTTAAATTCTAATAAAACTGTTTTGAAAAAAAAAGAAAATTAAACAATATGTGGTTGTAACCCCATATTCCTAAGAATGAAACATAATTTCATACACTGTTAGAATAATTGCTGTTTCATTTCTACACTAACTTTAACAGAAAATTGCAGCACTATGTTTATACATTTTAGAAGGCATTGGATATATTATGGTGTTCAGATTATTTTGCATTTATATATATTTGACTATAAATTGATATGTGTTTGAAAGCTTATGTTTTTAATGGAACAGATTTCTACTGACTTTTTATAAAGATGTCTTAACATTGTCAGAAAATTAGTTAATAATCAAAGCAATCTGTATTCAGGAGTATACACATAATCTCTGCACATATATTGCTCCCTTGGCAGGATCAAGGCTACTCTTGATTTAGTGAATACATTTTCATGGTTTATTACGACACAGTCTATTATATACCTTCAGATGTAAAATTCATCAAAACTCTCTAAAGGTTTTCCGCATTACAGTCACAGCTATCTTCCAGGACTATACCTAAATCTGCAATGCAGAATGTGACTTACTCCCACTTTGAACATGCAGGATTTCCCTCTGTTACATTAATTTACTGCAGAGAGAAATCTTCAAAACACTAGGAAAGTGCTGAGTAAAAAGTTTGATGGCAACAATGAATTACCATCTCAAGCAAATACTGAAATAATCTCATAAGGCATCCTACATGTTAAAGCAATAAGTAACCACAAAAATGCTGCAGCAAAGACTTTAACATGACACATAGGGGCTTCAGTGGGTTACTGAGAACGTGCTCTTTTTCCAATTGGTTTTTTAAGTCAGAAAATGTCAGATTCACAACTTCAACATTACAATATTCCGCAGTAAACCTAAATGCATTTGACACAAAGAAGTATCATTTAGCAGACAAGTTTTCAAATGTATGTAGTCCTCAGCTTAATACCTTCATTCCTTTTTTTTCTTCTTTTAGAAAAACGCTGACACATTATGGTGGACACAGAGAATCTTAACACATATTCACTTAAGAATCAAAATATCTTTGCTAATACTTCTAGCAAGCAAGAGTTGTCAGAGCTTATCATTCTCCAAACTATTTATATATTGCAGAGGCAGTACCCAGCCTGCACATGCACAGATGTTGCAGTAACAGTTCCCATCCTGCATATGCTCATATGCTATGCATGTAGTCTATGGAAATGTTCTTTAAGATTTAAAGATATTTTAACTTCACTACACACACACACACACACACACACACACACACACACACACACACACACACACACACACACACACACACACCTTAAAATAAAGAATAAAGGAAATCTGAAGTTTTAAATATTGCACAAAATTGTATTGTGTGGATTCATTCATAGATATTTTCATCTATATAAATATATACATATACTTAGTATTCTGTAACAGTGATTGGCATGTCTATTTTCACTGACTTTCTCAACATATCCACAATGTTTGCAACATTTCAGTATTTTAATACATATATTTAATTCTAGTATATATGTTTTGATGATCACAAAGCCTTTTTGAAGAGAACATGATGAGAGCCAGCCCAGCTAGTTCTCCAGTACTAAGGCACTCCGTAAAATGGAGAACATCAATATCTGTGCAGTGACTGAGACCTGGTTCAAGGCTCCAGAGAGCACCCCTGCATTACCAGGCTATAACTCATACCACACTTTTCAGCCACGGTGGAGGTGTGTCCATATTCATTAAGGATATCCACACCTCTAGGCTAGTTGCTCAACATAATGCATCCGAGGTTATCCAAGTGCAACTAACTCTGGGCAAATCTGCAATTCAAATTGTAGCTTGCTACAGATTCCCCACCATGCCTCAAGATTCCCACTCCTCTTTTATTGATATACTGGAAAATATTAGAGTTCAACCAAACACTCTAATAATGGGTGATTTCAACTACCCCACCATTAATTGGAAAAACTACTCATGTACCAACTCCTTCACTCAACGCTTTCTGGAATTTATAAATTCCAGTGTCCTGGATCAACATATCCACACCCCCACCAGGGGCAACAATATCCTAGACCTAGTCATTACCAACATGTGTGATCAGTGTTCCACACCTGAAGTCAACTCCCTGTTGTTCAGATCCAACCATAAGCCAATCACCCTAGATATCCACACCCCCCCACCCCATATTAAGGAAACCACGGCAAAAAATTTCTCCAAAGCCAACTTCATGCTTCTTAAGACAGAAGTGGCGAACTTCATGACACCCATGCAGATGGACAATACAGTTACAACTGCTGAATCCTACACAGATGCACTCTATAAGCACTTACACGAGTGCATGGATCATGCTATCCCAAACAGAATCAAGACGCTATCCTCCAAAAAAGAAATCCAATCTGGTAGTCCCCTGCCATAAACAAATTCTATAATGGAAGGAAGAAACTGTTGCAAAAGAGAGTAGAATCCCATGAATGGAGGAGTTCCCTGGTCAACCTCAGTAAGAAGCTGAGATCCCTTATAAGATCCTCCAAAGCTAGCTACAAAAACAAAATCACCACTGATTCTAGGGACAACCACAAAGCATTTTATAGCTATGTCAAGAATCTCAATGGCAACACCCAGATCTGCTCTGAGTTACAGTACAACAGCATGAAAATTACAGAACCAACTTGATACTGCCAACATCCTGGCATATAGGTTCAGTGCTAACTTTACCCCCCTCTCACCCCCTAAAGGGCCCATATCTATACAGGAAGAATGCAGAGTCCATGTAATCACAACTACGCAGGTAAAAGCTGAACTCTCTAAAGCCAAAAACACAGCATCCATGGGACCGGACAACCTCCCAGGCTGCGTTTTACATGAACTTCAGAATGGACTGGCTCCCCATCTAAGCACCATGTTCAATCATAGTCTCACATCAGGCTTTGTGCCCACTGAATGGCACACAGCAACAGTTATTCCACTCCACAAAGGGGGAGCCACCACTCATCCCGGAAACTATCACCCTATTAGCCTGACGAGCCTGGTCTGTAAGGCCATGGAGTGTATCATCATGGAACTCATAAACAAAGACATTAGTAACCTCCAAACTCTGGACTCCACCCAGTTCTGGTTTGTGAAAGGCAGATCATACCTCCTGAACCTGATCCACTTCTTTGAGGCAGTCACCAAAGCCGTAGATGAGGGTAAGGTGGTTCACACAGCCTATCTTGACCTCGCCAAGGCTTTCAACACCATCCCCCATTCTGGAATTATAGCTAAAGTCACTAAACTAGGTATAAATCCCTACATCACAAGATGGGTTGCCAGCTGGCTCACTGACAGAACCCATACTATAAAAGTTGCAGACTCCAAATCTGACTTCAAACCAGTGACAACTGGAGTACCACAGGGTTCAGTCCTGGGACCTCTCCTGTTTGGCATCTACTTCTCCAAAGTACAGGCTAACACAGAAGGCCTTTGGCTAACAAAGTTTGCAGATGACTTCAAACTAGGAGCCATAGTTGAGTCCCCAGATAATGTGGACATCCTACAGAAGGGCCTCACTGAGACAGATGCCTGGTATCAGAGCCACAGCCTCAATCTCAATGCCAAAAAGTGCATTGTCATCCACTTTGGTAAAAACTCTGTACCCGTGACCTACCACATAGGCGGCAGTCTAGTTAATGCTGAATGTGTGATAAGAGACCTTGGGACCCAGGTGGACAGTAGTCTCCCCTTTGATAATCACATCACCACCGTAGTCAGGAAATCCTATGTGGCACACCTCATCACGAAAGGGTTCTCATCCAGGAAAAAAGAGGTCACTGTTCCCCTCTACTCGACACACATTAGACCCATTATAGAGTACAACGCCCTTTTTGGAATGTACCTCACAAGACATCTGCAGCAGCTGGAAAGGCCACAGATGTACCTCACAAAGATAATTACTGGCCTCAAACAGATGTCCTACACTGACCATCTCAAAAAACTCCAGCTTTACTCCGTAGCATATCGTCTACTCCGAGGTGATCTCTGCCTAACACACCTATGTCAAACCCAGAGCTGTTGACATGCTACACCTAAAGAAATCCCAATCCCTCTGAGCTACACACTCTAGGTACCTAACCCTTGTCACCACAATAAACAGGACATGCTGGAGAGATAGATTCCTGTCCCAGAGACTTTCCATACTCTGGAACAAGCTACCCATCTATGTCAAGCAAAGTTCCTCATTAGCACTATTCAAGAAAAATCTTGATGAATGGATGGGAAATAGGAAATACACCCCGGGTATCACTTCTGTGGCTCTGCTCGATAGGGGCACAGGAAAATAACTTTCTTGGGTGGTGTAACCCAGGGAACCTTGTTGGCTAGGTTTACTTAGGCCTTGGGCTGATAGCCTAGTACTTACCTATGAACCTATGGACCTATTTGACCCTATCTAGGTTGGGCACAATTTTGCTGATCAGGCTGGGTGTAAGTCTGCCTTATGTCCATGGATTGTTGTAATCATATGCAAAGTAGGTGGCCACCTAGGGTGGCAAACTAGGGCCAATTTTCCAACTTCTCTTTTTTTATTTACCAAGCAAAACATGATCCTGAATCATTGACTATGTTTGAACTTTGCATAGTTGTAGTGCTTTATAAAGAAAGTGATGCACGCTTCTTAATTTCTAGGATATCTGTTTATTCACACTCAAGATCAACAGAATGAATCAGACAGGCTCAAAAACCATGTGATGTGTTATCTAGATTGTAGTTAGTAGGATCCAGCATAAATATGATAGCTTTGTAAGATGGAGAGTAAAGGCCACAATGACATTATAAACAGCATCAGGAATCTATAGAAGGTAGCACCATGAGGTTCAGTCTGCAAGAGAATGCAGAAGGATATGGTTTGCAATAGGTAGTATTTTTCTACCTGTCAGGAGCCAGATATCATGGGCAGTGGATGTTAAAGGACTAATCTGATTTGTGTAAATCAAGCTGGATTACTTTATACTGTGGCTGACTACACTCTGTGTGCACATATACAGACACATGCATGTGTGTGTGTGTGTGTGTGTGTGTGTGTGTGTGTGTGTGTGTGTGTGTGTGTGTGTGTGAGTGTGTGTTGAATATAACTTAAATTACTTTCTGTGACAGTTATTATTGTTTTTTTGTTTATTTTATTACAATCAGATGTCTGAAGGGTATGCAAAATCCCTATAAATGCTGAGTACATGGATTGTCTGTGGATGAAAGTGACTAACCATGGCCTGCTGTGTTTGCTGCAGTTAGACAGACAGTATTCTGGCATTGCAAGATTAATTTGTATTTTTATACAGCAAGTTGGAATACTTTACTGTGGCAGGCTGTATTGTATTTGTGTGAGACAGAATTGGAATAAATGACTCTATCCATTATTGTTTATTTTTATTAGAATTAGACATTTGAGGTGTGCACAGTCAACAAAGTGGATACAGTTGCCAGGTAGGGTACTGTCTGTGATTTACAATTACTAACCCTGGTGTTGTTTCTTAGGTCAAACTGTCATTATTCTGGCATACCCTGATTATAGTTGTTTGAAGCTGGTTTTAATATGTTACTTTGGCTACTGTTGTGTGAAACAAAACTGTAATACATTACTGTGGCCATTATGCTTTTATCATAATCAATCATCTGAGGTACGCACCATCACTAACTGCTGGGTATGGGTCTGTCTGTGAATGAAAGAGAATCACACTGCTTTTGTTTGCTCAGGTTAAATGATCAATAATCTGGCTTTGCAAGAGTATTGTCATTGTTGCATTTGTCTAAAAGAAATTATAAATACATCACATTACTGTGGCCATTATTTTTCTGCAGCTCTACATCTGAGCTGTGCATAGTTAACAAAGTGGCTATAATTGCTGGATATGCAGCTATCTACAAATCACAATGACCTTACCGCTTTGATTAAGTTAAGCAGTCATTAATCTTGTTAATTTGGCTTTGCAGAACTAGGGCACATTTGTTTTAAGTAAGCTGAAGTACTTTGCTATGAATATTTTAAATCACAACCTGACATCTGAGATGCTCTATACAGTCAGTAAAGTGTCTGTTTAAAATAATCATTTCCATCCTTATTCATGTGTAAGCATGGGGGGATGCTGCATTGTACTTAATATTAACAATTTTGGCGTAGTTTCTTTCACCTATCATAGTCAAACATTAGCATTGAACCCAATAAGTGGCTCTTTTGATGGTCTGTGGAGGCTGTGTGTGTGAAAGTGACTGATTATATAAACAGTTGTAAGAGAGCAGGATTACCATCTACTTGGTCATGTGGTTGACCTCTTGGACTAGTCTCCTTTGTTTGGGAGTATGCATGAATGTTCTCCCCCTCTCTTACTCTGTCTGCATTTTATTTAGGTCCTGTGGTTTCATACACAACCAAAATACATGCTATAGGTGAACTGGTGTTTTTCCAGTTTGTCTGTAGGCTAGTATACAATGCATGCTTGTGTGTGTGTGTGTGTGTGTGTGTGTGTGTGTGTGTGTGTGTGTGTGTGTGTGTGTGTGTGTGTACCTGTGTGTGTGTGTGTACCTGTGTGTGCATCTTATGATAGACCTATCTAGTCAGGAACAGTGTCAGTATATGTATACAGGTATGAAAATGTGTGGTAAGATAATATCATTAACTTTATCTGTGGTCACAGACAATGCTGAGGGGGGGGGCACATGCAAAGTTACTGTCAGACATATGCACACTGCATCTCTCCATACCCTTACCAGAAGACCTCTGCTTAATTAAACCAGCCCTGCTCGGGGAAGGGGGTGCACAGAAGGTAGGTATATCCTGTCCTGTTGTGGATAGATAGCAGTAGAAAATATTATCTTTAAAATATTAGGCATAACAGGCATAGCAGTACATCTAACCTCCAGAATGCATGGGGACTGATGTCCACAGATGACTGACTGTATAAGGACATTTTGACACAAGTTTAGTAAGGGGCCCCATTCTCAACATTTGCTCAGGGTACCACCTAGTCTAAAACTGTCCATGCTCAGTATTGTGCACAGGTCACTATAGCTTGCGTGAGGGCTGGCTGAGGACAGTATGGTCATTATTTCATTAACATCACTCACAGTAAAACCTCAGCGGTGTCCACAGAAGGTTGCTATTGCTTGTCTAGGGGACAAGTACTGTGCAGGAGCAACAAGTTGGTATACATTACTGTAATCATTATTTTTCACTTTCCTAAGAATCAAATATCAGATGTATAAAGAGGGCTAACTTTTGGAGTTATGCTATGTATATGTGCCTGACAGCGATGAGATGAAATATATAACTATGGCCATTTGTTCTTTCACTGCTCCCCCAATCTAATGAGAGAAAGTACTCAGCGGGTGTTTACCTTGTGGGGATGGGGGAAGAGGTATGCTGTGCATATATATGACAGCTAAAAATTTGAAAAGATTGACTGTGGATATTTGTTCTGTTCAAGCCCATATTCACCAGTGACCTGAGGATTTCTTTTCATAATAAACAAATAATAAAATGCATTATGATAGTAACTTCAGTTAAAGAATTGAAGTAGCAGTGTTAAATTTTCCATACCCAAGTTTCAGCAGTCTATAGCAGACATGCAAATACAGAATGTCAAAACTACAGGAAACACAGGCCATAGGGAGTAGCTACCTAGGACGGCAAGCTGTAGGGGGTGCCAGTTGGTGCATGCCACATAAAAAGAACTATTTGACAGTTTGTGAACTGTCATTTTTTTTCAAAGGAGACAACGAGTTGTTAAGGTTGGTGTATAATGCATCAACCTAATAACTTGCTACTACCTTAAAACACATGACAGTTTATAAGCTGCCCCAAAGTGATCACAATTACTGACAGTGGGTGCTCCAAATCACTGTGTTGCTTGGGACACCAAGCTATCTTGCCACTGCTCTGAAGGACCGTCAAAGTTTCACTGTAATTATACAATATTTATGCATATGATACACAGTGTAAGGAGAATTTTTACCTGATTCTTGGTCAGAAATTAAACTTCTGTATGAAGAACAGTGCTTTCTATATACATAACATGGCTGACATTGTTAGATGATTTCAGCATTAGTGTTCAGTGTTTAATAAGATTTTGTCAAAAATTCATTCATGTTAGTCTGAAAATACTGATGGCACTGGAATTTATTGAGGTTTTGTGGTCACAGAGCTTTTCACTGTCATCTGGAAGGCCAGGAAAGTGTCTTTAGACTGGCAAATTGGGATACTGGAATAGATACTTTGTCCAAGAGCCAAGGCTGATTCCATCCTCTCTGTGAAGCAATGGATCAACTCATTTCCATTGAAAAGATATTGGATAGTCATGTGAGTTTGTTAATACTCTCCACATGTGATTTGTGGATTTGGAGAAGAGCTATGACTTTCTACCTCAGAATGCCTTCTAGGAAGTGTTATAATAGAAGGAGATCCCAGGACTACTTCTGCATCCTCTTAGATCCCATTCTCATGTAATGCTGTATCTACAGTGTATCCAAACAAAAAGCCTTTCCAAAGAGTCAAAAGCCTTGTGGAAATCAACAAAGGGATCTGCTTTAGAAATGTTGGCAAATTGTTCAAGCTGTAATATGACTATTCCTTTTTCTCAGGGTGCAGGAGAAGGTTTAGCTTTGTCTCTAAAAGACTTTATTATGTTTTGTTGTGGAGGTTGGATAGAGCATATGAGGTAACCTTTCATCTCACAGCAGAGCTTTTAGGCATTGATAGGTTCATAGGTGTGTACTAGGCTAATGAAGGTACTTTAAGAAAGTGCTGTATATATATATATATATATATATATATATATATATATATATATGTATATATATATATGTATATATATATATATATATATATATATATAAAGGAAGGTACTTTAAGAAAGTGCTATAAGGAAGAGGACTTTGAGGGATGGAAGGGATTTTGGAGAATAATTTTAAAATAAGGTGAAATAGCTGGAAGATAAGGGATGCAGGTAATATCTATAAGCTGTAAAGGATCCATAATCACAGAAGAAAGTAGGTGGTTAGACACAGAACAGATAATGCTGGCATATAGGGTGGTAGGAAAAGAAAGATAGAAGGCTATGGCAGGCGTAAGGGTTATAAAAAGTGGAAGGGTAGCAGAAAGACAGTAATATATTTATTGGAGATGTGATATGGAAGGTGAGTGGATAAGAAGAGAGGTGCATAGGTCTGATCAGGGAATTCTGGCAGCAGTCTGGTGCAGCTGTTAGTGTTGCAGCCTTACAGTGCTTGGTCCTACAGTTTGATTCCTGGTTCTGATGACTCCCCTATATAATTCATTCCATTCCATTCTGGACCTCTGCTGAAAAAGGGCTTCGGTTCAGTCAGACATTTCCGGTCAACAAATGTAAAATAAAAATAATAAATAATCTGCATGCCAATGTGTCCATCTTGGTATTTTCTGTCTGCTCCTCTTTACGTCATCATCCCAAAGGCATGCACCTGCTCCTCTTTATGTCATCATCCCAAAGGCATGCACCTGCTCCTCTTTATGTCATCATCCCAAAGGCATGCACCTGCTCCTCTTTATGTCATCATCCCAAAGGCATGCACCTGCTCCTCTTTATGTCATCATCCCAAAGGCATGCACCTGCTCCTCTTTATGTCATCATCCCAAAGGCATGCACCTGCTCCTCTTTATGTCATCATCCCAAAGGCATGCACCTGCTCCTCTTTATGTCATCATCCCAAAGGCATGCACCTGCTCCTCTTTACGTCATCATCCCAAAGGCATGAACCTGCTCCTCTTTACGTCATCATCATCCCAAAGGCATGCACCTGCTCCTCTTTATGTCATCATCCCAAAGGCATGCACCTGCTCCTCTTTACTTCATCATCCCAAAGGCATGCACCTGCTCCTCTTTACGTCATCATCCCAAAGGCATGCACCTGCTCCTCTTTATGTCATCATCCCAAAGGCATGCACCTGCTCCTCTTTACGTCATCATCCCAAAGGCATGCACCTGCTCCTCTTTACATCATCATCCCAAAGGCATGCACCTGCTCCTCTTTACGTCATCATCCCAAAGGCATGCACCTGCTCCTCTTTATGTCATCATCCCAAAGGCATGCACCTGCTCCTCTTTACGTCATCATCCCAAAGGCATGCACCTGCTCCTCTTTACATCATCATCCCAAAGGCATGCACCTGCTCCTCTTTACGTCATCATCCCAAAGGCATGCACCTGCTCCTCTTTATGTCATCATCCCAAAGGCATGCACCTGCTCCTCTTTACGTCATCATCCCAAAGGCATGCACCTGCTCCTCTTTATGTCATCATCCCAAAGGCATGCACATGAATTGTGTTCATCACAATTACCCAAGTGTGCATGCGATGCACAATTGACTGTGTGTGCATCCTGTGATGAACTAGCTTCCTGTTCATAACTGTTTCCCTTTCTGATGCCCTTGCTCACTGGGATAGACTTTATCTCCCCATGATCCTGAAGAGGCTAAAACAGGCTTCGGGTAATGAGTGAATAAATATGGAACCTGGTGAAAGAGCAATGGATAGCTTATGAGAGACATAGGAGAAGGAAGGTGGTGTCAGAGTGTGTAAAAAGGAAAAGGAGAATCTCTGCGGATGCTGAAGGTAGCAACGACTTGTTTGCAAGTGGCATTTGACTCTGGCAGGATTGATAAAGAGGAGGTTAAGGATGAGAGAGGTATGCTGGAGTGTGGAAGGAAAATAATCAATGCTGCTAATTAATGTATTACAGGATGCATAGGACTTACAAGGCAATTTAATCTCACAACTGATAACCCCTTGCCACATTCAGGCTGGACTCCCTTTCTTAAGGAGGACAAGACCACTCATTTCCTGGGTAAATTTGTGGGTACCCATCCAATCATTCAGGTTCTGTCTGAAAAAAAATGAGAATGTGTCACACTGATTAACCTGAACAGCATGTTTATTCCAGAAACTGGGGAGACACTATGTAATAAATCTGTCTGCCCATCACATTCTATTTATTTACAGGTGAAGATTAAAGTTTGTATTTCCAGTGTTTGAAAAATGGTTATTAGACTTGCAGAGATACAGAAGATCAGGTGCAGTGGGGTCTCTAATGCTATCGTAGGCGAGGCCCAGCCTGCGCTTCTAGACTGTATAAGATACTGAGAAAAATGATAGAGATTCACCTTCTCTAGGTAGCTCAGTGTCTTTAAGCCAATACTCTTCTTAGTTAGGAACATTTGAGACTTATCTAGTTGTTTGATTTGTCTAAAGCAGTACATCGCAAGGTGGCATTCCATTCTATATATAGGAATATAACAGAACAATGACTTCTTTACATCTGGATGATATTCATTTGGCTATCAGTTATGCTAAATAGGACTTTCTGACTACAGTTACTCAATGATTGAAGGAGACGGAATATTCAACCCAGGTTCTGAGGTCTTGACTACGTTTCCATTTTTTAGTACTGGGGTATTGACTGTTCTATATGTTGAGGGTAGGAGGTGTCTGCTAAATGGAGCAATGCTATACTTTTTTTTCAGCCCATGTTCAGTATGCTACGTGTTTATTAGGACCAATTCTTTCTGAAGCTTACGGGTGTTAGAAGGAGTCTTGTGAAAAAAAACATACAGTTTGCAGTTGACTGCAAACCTAATTAACCAGGTGTCCTGGTTCCCAGTCTTGTTTTGTGAGCATAAGAGGACAACAGAACTATGGTGTAAATTTGAGAAAGCACATGATTTTTTTGGCATGGAAGAAACTGTTAAAAGAATCTGATATGCAGACAGCTGGGAAGCAGGGAATTGTCTAGGAGTGAGAATAGTTTGGATAAGTGCATAATGTTCTTTGGAAATGACAGAACAGTAGCACAGAAATGGAAGGATACAGAGGTGGGGATGGACAGATGGAGCTGTTTGGAGAGAGTTAGGACAATGTATACAAGAATGTAGACTGTAGGACATAGAAAACACTACATGAGATTTGGTTTAAAGTTTAACAGAGGCTGTAGGATATAAGACAGGAGCTGTATGAGGGGAGGATGTAGGTCAGACCCGTGTATGAAACAATTTAGGAGGAAGAGAAAGGAATGAGACAGGGAAGGAGGAGGCATGCTAGTCAGTTATATATTATTAGATCCTGAGCTTAAATGGAGAAAATTGAATTTGAACTAGTGAGTATTCAAATAAAACAAATTACAACCCAGATTTGTTACTGGGATAATTATGAGGTTTCATATGTCTTCAAAAATGGGTTCTTACTGGGGGATGGCAAGAGTATGTTGATGAGGTATAATACAGGTTTAGTATAACTGTCAAAGAGGAAAGGGGAATTATTTGTTATTGAAGCCTAGTCTGTACCTCTAGTTAATGAAACATAAACAAATAAGAGAACAGCAGTATGAAACAGATTCATGCAGCTGTTCTGTGACAGAACAGCATTTTATATATTATGTTTCCTGTAAAACCCATACTTAATGTTGTAACAGCTTTACGCAAAAAATGTACCCATACATGATTAATCTTCTAGGTAGTGTAAACAAATGTTTGTAGGATTCCTGTAGGAAATGCAATCCTTTTAATTCTGTTTTCTACAAAATAATGCAGTCATTGATATGTTTGAGCCAAATGACTATATATTCTGAAAAATAGGGCAGCATTTTCAAATGGATATCTCAAAGCAGGAATTATACCAGCTGCAAGAAGGAACGTAGTGGCAAATTACATTTGTCTCAGTAAATAAACTCGTCTACCACAAAATGCATTATGATTTCAATGCAGCCTACCACCAGTTGCATGCTCAGCACGTTTCTACAAAAGGTTTACTGTACATAAATAAGAGATTATCAGTTGAGAAAGATGTGAAATGCATCCTGAATTGCTTAGAATATGGAAATATCCTCAAAGGAAGGCTCAAAGACACAGTACTACAGACAGATGAAGAATAGGGGTAGAGAGCAGTGACAACATGGATGTACAACAAAAATGCACCAAAAACAGGTGTGGTAGGTGGAGCTTTAGCAGCCATGAGACTGACAATTAGCACACTCACTGACCCACTGCATACCTGCCACAGATGCTCACGGCCAAGAAGGTACTACAGTAGAGGCATGGGACACGAGATCAGACAAGAAATGGAAGACTTGGTGTCCCTGCAGTGACCATGTGTACAGGTATTGGAAGAGGAGTAATGATTTTATGGAAGAGAAATGCTTGCTGAACCATAATCAGTCATCTCAGAGGTTTTTATGACCTACTGCATAATTATTTTCTTCAGTGGACTAGTCAGGCCACAGGCATGAACTTGAATAACTGCATGAATCTGGAGAGCTCTCTATGGTCTAGGTCATGTTTTCCAAATGTAACAATATTAAATTGTTCAGCATTTAATTTAATTCCATTTTTACACCAACAATTTGCAAATTCTAGACCAAGTTACAATGAAGTGGTGTTAGCAGTTGGGATTATCCACGAAAACTCTTTGTTCTTATAATGGTGGTCTTTAGCCTGTACCATGTATTGTTGAATTCATTCCACCCCCTTTTTTATCATGTGTGACACCGACAATATTACATTTATATAGATGAAAAATAAATCATAGCAGTACAATCTCAGTTACAAACATTATACCTTACAAACCGTGCCAACACAACTGTAGCTGCAAACATTATACATCACTTTTAATATATTCAGTCATTCTCAGTCAACCACTGCATAGCTTATTCAGATCCTGCCTTCTTTTAAACATTGTTCCTCCTCTGCATGCAGTGGTCTCACATTTCCCATTTTTTCCTGTGTAATTTGATCCCAGTTCCAGTTGTTTTATCTCTGTTACTATCTTTGTTACTTCTAGCAAAGCTGGTTTAGACTTTGATTTCCATTTTCTAGTAATTGCTTTTTTGGCAGCCATCATAATTAGATTCAGCAAGGCCTTACTATATCTAGACAATTCCAACTCTGTATCATGGCTCAAAAAAATATTTCCCTAGTCACTCCAGTTTGCTCACTCAGCATCTCTGATAGAGCAGTCTGCAGGGAATCCTTAAAGTCAGCCAACTCATTATACTCACAGCAAATATGTTTAAAGTTATTTCTTTCTTCCCCATCACATGTCCAACATTTGCTGTCTACCTGAGGAAAGATTCTTTGGAGGTTGCTTGGGGTATAATAATATCCGTGTAAACACTTACCAGGCAAAGATCCTAATTCTTGTAGCTTTTGTTGCATATTTGGGAAATATATATATATCTATATATCCCTATTGTTTCTTTGTGAACTGCTTATCCAATCTTTCTTCCCTATTCTTCCAAACCTCTTCTGATCGATTCTTTTAGTTATCATGCAGTGTTTTATATGCTGTACTAAGTATCCTTTCTTAATGGACTTCTGTTGTACATCAGGTACTTGCTTATTATCGCAACCAAATTCTACACGAGTCACTATTGCTATCTTTTCTGGCAGACCTTCAAGCTATTGTTTTGTCTTTGTAACAAAAGCCACCTTTTTTAGGATGTACTGTATACGACACGGATTACATGAAACGGTATAAGGGAAAATGACGGAAGTAACTGTTTGACTATTTCTTCTTCTGTGGTATAAATGTTACAGAAATGGCTGTCGATATAGATTGAAAACAGTGTTTTCTCTTTGCAACTCGAATCTTACTTAGCAGAATCCTAATGCCGTGAAGCTGAAGCTGCAAAAAAAAAAAATGTTTTGAGTGTATATTCACAGCCATCTCCATAACATTTCCACCACAGAAGAAGAACCAGTCAACTGTTTTCCAAGCTCTAACAGCATGCCAGCTGTCTTTCTGCGGTGAGCAGCTGAATAAGCTCAGCAGCCATGCTACTCCAATGTAACAAGTGCAACGGTAGCAGACAAAGTAAAATAGCAGAAAATAATTTACCGTTAAGCACTATACAATATCCAAGAAAATTAATTGAAATTAAGCGGCACGTGACACTATAGTAATGACCGAAAACAACGTGTTTTTTCAAACACAAACCCTGATATGCTCTCCGTCCATGCGATTGTCGAACCTCCAGGCACCTGTACGACATTAAAAGAGGAAACAAAAACTCAGTCGGTCTTAGGTGTTTAAAAGTGGTCCTTCAAGTACTACATGCAAACCATGCATCAGGCTCACACCATGAGAGTACAGCACTTGTAGTTACTGTCATGCTGTTTGCCCATCTGTACCATGCAGAACTACCTAGTGACTCATGTAGAATCTGGTTGCGATAATACGTAAGTGCCCTAGATTCTACTAAGAACTCTACCAGTGCTGGTGACTTACTACCATTTCATGAAGATCATTCCAGTTATCTGCCATTCATTCTGTAAAATAATACTTCCTTGCATCTCTTCTGAGCTTCCTACCTTTTGTCTTCAAACCACATTTTCTTGTTTTCAATCTAATCTGAAAAATAAATTGAACAAATTCTCTTGAAGCAACTAACATTTCATATAAAGTCCTCTTTGTTTAGTCTCCTCAAGTCTATCAACATTAAATTGTTTTACTCTTTCCTCATATAGTTTTGCATGCAAACCATGTACAAATTTCCACTCGGCTGCTTATGTTCTGTGCCATTCAAATCTATGCAAAATTTCCCAGACTGACAGTGACTGTCAATAAAAAAGAGATAATGACTTTTCATTCTGAACTAATGACAGTTTTTTCCTATGCATTCCAGATTTCTGCCAGCCTTGCACCGCATGGGGTGATTCAGAAAATGCTTTGTTCTATGTTTTTCATTTGAATAAAACTATGACTGGTAGTTTTCCTCCAGTTTTAACTTTGTCCAAAGGTAACTCATTGACTCATAGTGGAACCCTTACATTGATTAATGTATTTCAGAGATACAAAAGGCACAATCTACACAAAAACAAATGATATGTAACATATATTTCAGGGTTTAAATATAAAATCAAGATAACATCATACTTACATTCTAATCTAGATGACATAGGCATATATACACAGGCTTCACAAGGAGTTTCCTGCGTGGCATGTTCACATGCATGATTCGGGAAGTATAGTCACATATCACATGAAACAATATGTAAGTATTTACTATGCAGTGTAATATACTTGTCAAGTCCACTACTGAACTCAGAATGCCCCACTGTAGGGAGAAGGCCAGATCAAGGCTCACCTAGTTTTCTCCTATGTACTGTGCTTATGAGTTTTGCTTCCTAGATATATTTTTCATTCTCTGCACTGAATTTAGGTTACAGCATTTATACAGTGCTATCCACTTTAGCAAGTCTTACATCTTCCTATCTATTATGTATGTATGTGTATGTAAACATATATTTGATGAAGCCACGCTTAATGAAATCAAATTAAGTACGTGGGTTAAAATACATATTGAGAAGCACTTCCTTATCAAAATGCAGAGATGTCAATGTCAAGTGTTGTGAAAAATGAACTGACCTGCTACGGAATAGCACAGTTTGTAGACTTACTGACTTCCATATGTTGTGTACTTGTGGAGTTGGTGTATATAAGCAACAGTAGCTCAGAAGGTAGTACACTTGCCTTTACTGCCATAAGATTAGACAACCGTGGGTTCTATTCCCAAACCAGGTGCTTAGATTCATTTTCCATCAGTGACACTGCGCTGCAGTGTTAGGGGTGCTGTACTCTCCAGTGTGCCACCCTTTGGATAAGGATGTAAACTGAGATCCCATCTGTTTGAGTTGCTGGTAGCACAGGTGAATGTAAAAGATGCCATTGTACTTATTAAAAGGGGGAGTTCATTGATGCCCTGCCCACAGTTTACCTAGTCAGTGTGAATGCCAGCTTGGGTCTTCTCAACAGAGGCCAATGACCCATTGCGACTAACCCAGCCAACAAAGCTTAAATAAATATTGTCTTAATTTTGTTAACTGTTGTTGCAATGAATTCTGTTTATTTTTTCTTTTGTTTCAATGAATGAAACATTGGTATTTGGATTTTTTATGTGTGGCCTTCTGATTTTTTTTTTGTAGTAGATTGTTTCATTCTGCAAAGCTTTGTTTTCATGACATGAATCCTTTAAACACAGGATAAATAGACCAGAAGCATTTATGCAGCACCTGATTACATAAAGGCCTATGTGATTCCTCATGACTCACATAGGCTAATGAGCAATGAGAAAATTATTAGTTCTGCAACTTTACTAATGACTGCAAACTAGGAAGAGTCTTTACTACATACAAAAGTGAGCACCCATGCCCCATGGGATTCTATGTCAACAATGAGCAGTCACTTGATCATCGCATATCCACTACTGCAAGGAAGTAATTTTTCACTGCACAGCTTATACCTAAAGGTGTGGCATCCAAGTCCAGGAATGTAATCATTCTGCTGTACTCGTCACTCATTTGGCTGATCATTGAGTATAATGCCCTTTTTTAGTATGTTCTTTACAAACATTGGTCACAACTGGAATGACCACAACACTACCTCACTAAGAAAGTAAAGGGCCTAAATCATTAAAACTGGGTGGACCACAGGCTACTGAGAAGCAACTTCTGCTTCACGTATACAGCCTTAGCAGATCTTATCCTGTCACACCTATTACGCATTTGCAAGTCCAGCGGTTGAACAATCATCTGCTCAAGGGATCTCAATCTCTTCTGCAACATAAATAGAACATGTAGGAGGGACAGGTATGCATTTCAGTGAGTTCTGCTGCTATGTAACCGTGTTCCATTCCACATACAGCAAAGTGCTTCTCTTACTCTCTTCAAACGGAATTTGGATGAATGGATTGGTACCTGCAAATCCACCTCTGGTTTAGTACCCTTATTTCTTATGGACAGGGGAAACATATAAATGTCCCAACATATCCTTGTCCTGCCTGTCTCTGGGGTATTTGTACACAAAATATAAGGGATAAAACCTATCATGGGAATTTATGGCTAGGCTTCTTGTGATCCTCACAGATCAATAGCCTTTTAAGTACCTTTGAACCTATGAACCACTATGTATACATTTCAAAATGTTCATAGGTTCATTGGTAGGTAGTAGGCTATCAGCCCAAGGGCCTAAGTAAGCCTAGCCAACAAGGTTCCCTGGCTTACGTCACCCAAGAAAGTTATTTTCCTGTGCCCCTGTAGAGCAGAGCCACAGAAGTGATTCCCCAGGGTGTATTTCCTATTTCCCATCCACTCATCAAGATTTTTCTTGAAGAGTGCTAATGAGGAACTTTGCTTGACATAGATGGGTAGCTTGTTCCAGAGTATGGGAAGTCTCTGGGACAGGAATCTATCCCTCCAGCATGTTTATTGTGGTGACAAGGTTTAGGTGCCTAGAGCGTGTAGCTCAGAGGGATTGGGATTTTTTTAGGTGTAGCATGTCCAACAGTTCTGGGTTTGACATAGCTTTATATGTTAGGCAGAGATAACCTCGGAGTAGGCGATATGCTACGGAGTAAAGCTGGAGTTTTTTGAGATGGTCAGTGTAGGGCATTTGTTTGAGGCCAGTAATCCTCTTTGTTAGGTACTTCTGTGGCCTTTCCAGCTGCTGCAGATGTCTTGTGAGGTACATTCCAAAAGGGGTGTTGTGCTCTATAATGGGTCTAATGAGTGTCGAGTAGAGGGGAACAATAACCTCTTTTTTCCTGGATGAGAACCCTTTTGTAATGAGGTGTGCCATGTAGAAGGATTTCCTGGCTACTGTGGTGATGTGATTATCAAAGAAGAGACTACTGTCCACCTGGGTCCCAAGGTCTCTTATCACACATTCGGCATTAACTAGACTGCTGCCTATGTGGTAGTTCATGGGTACAGAGTTTTTACCATAGGGGATGACAATGCACTTTTTGGCACTGAACTTGTGGCCATGGCTCTGACACCAGGTATCTGTCTCAGTGAAGCCCTTCTGTAGGATGTCCACATCATTTGGGGACTCAACTATGGCTCCTAGTTTGCAGTCATCTGCAAACTTCGTTAGCCAAAGGCCTTCTGTGTTAGCCTGTACTTCAGAGAAGTAGATACCAAACAGGAGAGATCCCAGGACTGAACCCTGTGGTACTCTGGTTTGAAGTCAGATTTGGAGTCTGCAACTTTTGCAGTGTGGGTTCTGTCAGTCAGCCAGTTGACAACTCATCTTGTGATGTAGAGATTTATACCTAGTTTAGTGACTTTAGCTATAATTCCAGAATGGAGGACGGTGTTGAAAGCCTTGGAGAGGTCAAAATAGGCTGTGTGAACAACCTTACCCTCATCTACAGTTTTGGTGACTGCCTCAAAGAAGTCAATCAGGTTCAGGAGACATGATCTGCCTTTCACAAACCCAAACTGGGTGGGGTCCAGAGTTTGGAGGTTACCAATGTCTTTGTTTATGAGTTCCATCATGATATGTTCCATGGCCTTACAGACCAGGCTCATCAGGCTAATAGAGTGATAGTTCCCAGGATCAGTGGTGGCTCCCCCTTTGTGGAGTGGGATAACTGTTGCTGTGCACCATTCAGTGGGCACAAAGCCTGATGTGAGACTATGATTGAACTTGGTGCTTAGGTGGGGAGCCAGTTTGTTCTGTAGTTCATGTAAAACACAGCCTGGGATGTTGTCTAGTCCCATAGATGCTGTGGTTTTGGCTTTAGAGAGTGCAGCCTTTACCTGTGTAGTTGTGATTACAGGGACTCTCCTTTCTTCCTGTATAGATATGGGCCCTTTACGGGGTGAGAGGGGGGTAAAGTTAGCACTGAACCTATCTGCCAAGATGTTGGCAATAATCAGTTGGTTCTGTAATTTTCATACCGTTGTGCTGTAACTCAGAGCAGATCTGGGTGTTGCCATTGAGATTCTTGACATAGCTATAGAATGCTTTGTGGTTGTCCCTAGAATCAGTGGTGATTTTGTTTTCGTAGCTAGCTTTGGAGGATCTTATAAAGGATCTCAGCTTCTTACTGAGGCTGACCACTCATGGGATTTTACTCTCTTTTGCAACAGTTTCTTCCTTCTGTTGTAGAGTTTGTTTATAGCAGGGGACTACCAGATTGGCTTCCTTTTTTTGGAGGATAGCGTCTTGGTTCTGCTTGGGATAGCATGATCCATGCACTCATTTAAGTACTTATAGAGTGCATCTGTGTAGGATTCAGCAGTCATAACTGTATTGTCCATTTGCGTGGGTGTCATGAAGTTCATCACTTCTGTCTTAAGAAGCATGAAGCTGGCTTTGGAGAAATTTTTTACCGTGGTTTCCTTAATAGGGGGTGGGGGTGGGATATGGATATCTAGGGTGATTAGCTTATGGTCGGATCTGACCAACGAGGGGTTGACTTTAGGTGTGGAACACTGGTCACTCATGTTGGTAATGACTAGGTCTAGGATATTGTTGCCCCTGGTGGGGGTGTGGATACGTTGATCCATGGCATTGGAATTTATGAATTCCAGAAAGCGTTGAGCAAAGGAGTTGGTATGAGTAGTTTTCCCAGTTAATGGTGGGGGTAGTTGAAATTGCCCATTATTAGGGTGTTTGGTTGAACTCTAATATTTTCCAGTATATCAAGAAAAGAGGAGTGGGAATCCTGGAGCATGGTGGGGGATCTGTAGCAAGCTACAATCTGGATTGCAGTTTTGCCTGAGTTAGTTGCACTTGGATAACCTCGGATGCATTATGCTGAGCAACTAGCCTAGAGGTGTGGATATCCTTAATGAATAAGGACACACCTCCACCTTTGGTGTTCTGGTCCAGGTTAGATGCCCGAAAAGTGTGGTATGGGTTATAGCCTGGTAATGTAGGGGTGCTGTCTAGAGCCTTGAACCAGGTCTCAGTCATTGCACGTATATCGATGTTCTCCATTTTAAGGAGTGCCTAGAGTGAGTGCATTTTGAGATTTAGACTTCTAGCATTGAGTAGCATTACCCTCAGTTTTTGATTGCATGTTCCTGTTACAGTGGTGATTGTCATTTGAACCTTGCCTAAAAAAGGCACTATAGAGGTAGCAAGAACCTTAGCCAGTATCTGGAATCCCAGGAGTGACAGGTGCAGGTTATCTCTGGCAAAGCATCGTGGTCTGTTGACCATGTCGTCCCAGGCAGACAGATACTGGATCCCCTTAGAATGACATCAGAAGCTTAGCCAATTGTTGAAGTCAATCATTTTGTCCTTGTACTGCGGTATCATTTCGGGCGATGGCAGGATGCTACTCAGGGCTAGCTCTTCCATGTCTCTTTTTATGTAGTCCAGGGTGGTACGTCTCAGGTCATTCATACCCACATGGACAATGACAGAGTCATAGTTGTACTTTTTGTAGAGTGACCTGAGTGCATGGGTTAGGTAGCGGATCCTGGCACCCGACAGGCAGCTGACAGTAACCTTCTCCTTGTTTAGCCTGGTGAGTTGGACATCAGTGTGCCTGATTATAGAGTCACCTATGACTAGTGTGTTGGGTACACTGGTTTGCCTTATGAGCTGTGGTTTATTGGCACACTGAGTCTGTGGGCTATGTGTCATTTGGGTTGTGTTGGGGGGTGGAGGTTGCTTGCATTTCTGCTTTGGAGGTCTCTGTTGCTTGAGCAGATTATTTTGTGTTTCTATGTATGGATTTTGGTGGTGTAGGTTTAGTGGGACTATGTGATGAGTGTGGTGTGGTGCAAGTGTTTACCTTCTCATCTTGACTGTCAAGTTCAGTCTTGGTTGGAGAGAGCTTTACCTCCAGTTAGGATAAGTGCATCTCTCACAGGTTGTGATGTTGGGTGGTAGGAAGAGAAGGTTGTCTGTGTACATGAGGTAATTGCTACATTGCCTCAAGATGCCCAGATTCATCAGACAGACAGGAGAGAACACTGGGACCTAACCCTTGGACATGCCTGAATAAAAAACTACTTTCCTCTAGGCAAGTGAGGAAAGTGACTATAAGAGCTGTTTTTCTCTAAGCAAGTGAGGAAAGTAAGTACAAAAACAGTTTTCCTCTAGGTGAAAAGGAAGGTTGAGTGCTGTAGTAATTTGTAGCTTATTTAGTGCTAACAGCAAGTTCTGAACAAGTGCTGAGCACGAATAAGCAAATTCAAGTCCTAAAACTAATAATCTGTACCTCGATCTTGTGGTAGATAGGCTACCTAGTGCTTACCACTCCCACTGATAAGCTAGAATGCTTCCCTCCAACACCGAAAGGCTTTGGGGGCTCAGAAGCTTACAAACAGTCCTGGTTATAGCAAATCTGTATCTGGACTAAACTAGTTACAGGAAAGACAGGAAAAAAAGCTTAGAAATGTTTTTTTTGAAAAGCGGAAAGGGAGAAAGGAGAAACAGAAGATGATTCAAAATTAAGGACCTAAGTGTCTTGCCCTTCATAAATGTTCTCTCTGTGTTAGGTAGAATGAGCTAGTGACACTAGACTGGAATAGAGCTGAACAGATGAGACTGGTATGAGTGTCTGGACTGGTAGGAGTGTCTGAAGTCAAAATATGATCTCACTGTACTCGGCTGAGTGAGCAAATAAGATAGACCGAGGAGGAGTGTTCAAACACAAATTTACAGGAGGGGCGGTCAATTCCAAAGCCACCAAGATTAATACCAGAACAAGAACAGGGAGGGTGGGCAGGAAACTAACTGCAGAGACAGAGAGAGACCGCAGTATTCTATTAAACAATTAAACAGAAAAATAAATATCTACAGAGAGACACAGTCCAATGAAACAATTAAATACACAGAAAAATAAAATAAAATGCAGTACAATCTTTAACACTGCACGCTTGTACTTAACTCAGCTAGTAATGCAGTTGATTGTAGGTATGTAGCATAGATATTGAGCAGTAATAAATTCAAAGATATGTGACTAACACTTATAAATACAAAGAAACCTGCTAGGCTAAGAGTTTAACACTGAATATCAATGATGTGCTTAATAACTTTGAATTGGTACCTGCTTAATAAGAATAAACTTAAGCAAAACTACATTTATGAGTTTTAGAATTACAAATACCTGTATGAGTTAATTTTAGGAAATAATATAATTTTTGCCAAACAGTACATCAAACACTGTGAAACAGCGACCTATTGAAATGTCAGCACTCGAAATGTCGAAAATCTGAAAAAAGAAAAAGACTGAAAACCCGGAGAAGAGCAAATATTGAAAAGCCCTCTTCTCCTTAAAATTTCTTTTTGCAAGGATGCAAGCTCCTCCCACACCCCCTCAACCCCAGAACTTGATATATATATATATCAACTCCGAGATCGACATACCTCAGAGAAAAGGGAATATTCAGAGACATGGCATCTTGGACTTAGTATATGTAAGTCCTTTCTTTCGGCCATTCAGGTTCCATGTTTTGGGACTCACGCTAGCAGGTTCTGACATTTCAAATGGTTACCATGAAGAACACCGTAAGGATGTCGGTACAATGACTGATGAGTGTCACCTTTAGCTTTACTACTTCTAATGTGAAAGGCCATGGGAAGTTTGCATCGCTTGCTTAGAACACTGTCGACAAGAAGTAGCATTGTCCTGATTTCATTATATACATTTCTATAAAGAGTAGTTTTAGGCAGAATAGTATAGTATGTCATTACAACAATGGTGAGTTAGAGAAGCTGGAAATAGTCCAATTTTTTTACATGACAAATATTGGAAGTAAGACTTCATTTATGACAGGTAGATTATTTAAATGTTTTCAGGGTGTCAATGATCCTGTTCTCTTAGAAGTTTATTATTGACAGTTGTACATTTATGTGAAGACGAAAACAGAAAGATGTCTGCTTTTAGTTTTATCTATCCACTGCCGTAAGAAAATGAATCTGTCTTGTTCTATTCATGCTATAAAGCCATGGAATGTAATACATTCATAAAACTGACAGCTTTGTACAACAAAGGTCAGAACATTGACCACACAAGACTGAAAAAACAACAGTGAAACAACTAAAGCCAACATCTTTGCAGGGGGGGTCCCTTTTACCCCACATGTGGGGGGATGCACCCCCATATCCTCTGCTAATTGCATATACCAACTCCAAGATCCCACTACAAAGGGGAAAGGGAAAAACAGTACTGCAATCATCTGCAACATGGTCCTGGTTACTCAATACTAATAAAAATCCAGTAGTAACATGTCTTCACTGTTAACCCTCCTAAACAATAGCTGTGGACGGAGTGCTTCAGAGTCAGTGAGAGGAGTTCACTGCTCCTGAATGCTCCTTGTCTACAGGAAGATGAGAGTGTCCTGTCCAGTTTTATATTTCTTTGATTTTACTTATTTATCTACTGATTGATTAAATGGGTAAAGGAACTGCTCTTCCTCTGAAGTTTTTGAGCTGTAACTTGAGCTCCTATCATGTTTTTATGGCACCTGTAAATGGCTCTGTGCAGCTCAAATTCACTTTTGACAACAGTATGGCTCTTGCCAAGTGTGACATTATAATGATGTTCTGCCATTGCTTGGGGGTACAGTATTGGTGCCTGCAGCTATAACTTAAAGGGTGCATCTTGCATAATTTCTAATATATGGCATTTTGGAAGTTTACCACACATCACATTTGCATAGTTTTATGCATAAATAAGTACTGTGTCTCCTACAGTTTTCAACTCAACATCCCATATGAAATGTTGCCGCTGAAAACAGTAGAGACTGTCTGATGAATTCTCGAGCACTATGTCTTTGACGAAAGGGCTTAATGTGTGTGGAGTTTATTAAATCTTTTATCTGCATATATGGTATACATTTTTTAAGTTTAATGCCATACATGTGCCATATGCTGGTTTCATGTACAATGCTGGCATACTGAACACATTACTTATGAGACCATCTGCTGTGTAGACCACTTGGCAGTTCAAAGAATGGTAACCCTTATTTTTGCTGTAAATGACCTTTCCTGAATCAGGAGGTACCTCATTTACAAATGAGTGCAGTCAGTGGCACCCATACTGAAGTGATGCCATAAAAACAGACATGGGAGTAGCTGTCTCCATCTGTGAGCTGGAAAGCTGAATGCAATCTTTAAATGATGACCCAGCATATCCCCTGTTACATTTTGGAAAGAACAAGTGGCCTGAATAGTTAAGACAACACGCACTTTATGGATCAAGAGTACAGACACATCATGCATTCCTTGAGGCACTATATGTGACCAGCATATGTTGCCGATTGTCCTCGAGAATACAACATCCACAGTTGGGGAGTCCACCTCTACAAAGAGGCCAGTCATAAGTGGAGTCCCTCAGGGATCAGTCCTTGGACCATTCGTTTTTGGAATTTACTTCTCTGAAGTCAAGACCAATGTCAGTGGTCTCTGGCTGACTAAATTTGCAGATGATTGCAAATTAGGAGCTGTCATTGAATCTCACACCAACACAGATGTTCTCCAGGAAGGATTGACACAAACAACTGGTGTCAGAGCCATGGACTAAAACTAAATACCAAGAAATACATAATAAGTCATCCATCCCTGGTAACTATCATATTGACAACACACCCCTTAGAGTTGACCCCGTAGTCAGGGACTTAGGGACACACACAGATAGTAATCTAGCCTTTGACCATCACGTGTCTACAGTGGTGAGGAAATCATTCTATGTTTGGCAATTTATAAACAAAGGTATGGCATCTAAATCCAAGGATGTCATTGTTCTACTGTATTTGGCTTTCATCAGTCCCCCCCCCCTTGGTATGTACCATATCCAAAAATTGGAACATCCACAGAGGTTCCTCACTAGAAGAATACAGGGTGTAAGCAAAATGTCCTATGCAGACTGCCTCAAGGCCCTATCCCTGTATTCTGTCTCCTACAGGCTTTTGAGGGGAGATCTATGCCTGGCATACAGGGCATTTTCAGATCGTACTCTGATGGACCTCCTGTATATCCACAAAAGAAAAAGCACCATAATTACCCGTTCTAAAGAATTAAACCTTGCCTGTGATATAAATAGGACCTGCTGGAGAGATAGGTATTTATCCCAGAGACTACCCCATCTATGGAGAAGGCTTCCTATTCATGTGAAGCAGAGTTCCTTCCTAACCCAATTCAAGTGCAACTTGGACAATTGGATGGGAAACTGGAAATTCATCCCTGGTTTGGCACCTGTGTCTCTAATGGACACAGGTAACCTATAAATGGTTCATCTCCCAGGCCCAATATCAAGGGTATCAGAACTTGTCAGAGAATTGGGATGCATGGCTAGGCTTAAAAAGGCCCTTGTGGTTGTTAGTGAATCACTTACCTGCTGGTAAGTTACATATGGCATGTAAGGAGAAATTAACACTTTAGAGGTTGCCATGCAGTTTTTCTTGGTAGTGTAGTAAGCTGCACTGCTTGGATTAAGTGAATTTGGCTTAATTGAACCAGCCCATTTGCACCTCCCAATTTTTTTCTGCTGTGCATCCTGATATTGTTCACATTCTGTGCCAGTGTATACTTTGGATGTGCCATGTTTCTGAATTGACATACCTGAGTTTATTCAGTCACATGCATACATTACCATCTGGTTTGCATGTAGTCCACACTGTGAAAAACTATTCTGCTCTTGTCTCAAAATCGCTCACGTTCTGTGGGCATCACCACATGACACAAATATGTCCTATGTACTGAGCAAATTGTTTTTTAATCTCCCCCTCTGAGTACAATGGGATTTGGTCTTCCTATACATAGATATGTTAAGGGAAACAAAGAGCAGAAAGGAACTGAGATTAAAAGAGAGGAAAGGAAAGAAGGAGAGAAACTGCAGGACTTCTGAGGAAACAATTTTCTAGATGCCAAATTAAAAATACAGTTATGCAATTATGAAAAAAAATAGGTAAGTGCCAAATGGGAGAAATAAAAAACTGTATTTAAATATCCTTGTATCTAAGTAAATATTAGGCATAGACCTTCAGGATTCTCAGCCTCCTATTTAACCAATCTTATTTCTATAACATTTTCTTAATTTAAAGCACAATGGAGGGTTCCGTGACTGATCCAAGACACAAGAATGATAGAGACCATAAGTGCAGTCACTAAACAGGAAACTGAAACCCAAACATTGACAATCAAAACATGATATTACACTTTAACTTTAAGCACCCCTCAGTTTGAAGAGCAGCATCTCCCACAATACCATATTTATTGTATTCACTCCAAAATCATTTTATTTTGAAGAGACATGAAGTCTTGGACATAAAACAATCAGACTTTGACCACAAATAACACAAATAGCATATCTGTGATTGCACTTTATGGTGTTCATATGTCAAACTGACATTATCAAAATGTTGACACTCACTATACCGACACCTAAATACTGGGAAGCTGAGTGTGTGTGTGTGTGTGTGTGTATTAAGTAGACATTATTTAACACTTGCATAACTGTTATATTTTAGATATAAAAATACTTCCTTCAGCAACAATTTCTTTCAAACATTAGATGGGAGACCTGTTTTATATACACATGCATACATAGATCTGTTCGATTCTCGGCTTGGCTTGGGAGTGCCTTCTGTGTGGAGTCTGCATGTCCTCCCCGCGGTTGGGTAGTGTTTGAAATACATGTGTGCGTAAATGGGCATGTCTTCGTTGAAGGTTTGGCGTCCAACTGGCACCTCAGTGTTTTGTAAAAAAAAAATCTACTGCCAATCATTAGTGGACCAGAGTTCCGCTGTGGCGACCCCTTACTGGGAAAAAGCCGAAAGACAAACAACAACAACATAGATCTGTGTCAGAAAACTGACTGGAAATTCCAACTTCATTTGGTTGAGACCATATGATTGACTTTCCAAAAAATTAATAGAAACAAAACAACAAAAATCTACTTTTTACAGAGGGGAGGGGGGATGACCCCCTGCACCTCAACACCCCATGCAAATTATATATATCATCTTTGAGACTGAACTATAATGGGGAAGGAGGTAAATTCCTTGAGCCACACTGTACTATGGTTTTCATACAAATACGTAGACCTTTTGGAAAGTTGATCATATGGTCTCAACCATATGAAGTTTGACTTTTCAAACAGTCAGTCTTCTAAATGGAACCTACATATACATATATATATATATATATATATATATATATATATAAAACATCGAAAGCCCACAATATCAAAGACCAAATTGTCGAGACGAAAGCACGGAAACCTCACTTCAGTGACCGGATCATCAAATCCATTCCCAGGGAAAGTAACCACTCATACCACAAATACCGAAAACAAAACTGTACCATCCTCAACCCACCCAGGTGGGGGGTATTCCCCCCACACCCCCTAACTAAATATACCAACTCTGAGATCGCACTACAGGTGGGAAAAAGGCAAAGTCCACGTTCCTGTCCAACAGGTTACTTACTGTTTGATGGATTCGACGATCCGGTCGTTTGCTGAAGTGAGGTTTCCATGCTTTCGTCTCAACAATTTGGTCTTTGATATTGTGAGCTTTCGATGTTTTCAGGTAGATCCATATATGTATGTATATATATATATATATATATATATATATATATATATGTGTGTGTGTATATATATATATATATATATATATATATATGTGTGTGTGTGCATATATATATATATATATATATATATATACATACTATGTATAAATAAACAAATGTAAAGCACATTAACAGCCCATTTTCTCAGAGTAATAATGCCCTTCAGGGCTAGCTTTACAGAAAATAATGGACCTTCCAGAGGCGGGTAGGCTTGATGCTGGCCCAGGCAGTCCTTTATTTCGTTGTAATGCTCACCCTGTTGGACATTATTGCTTGAAAATATAAGGCACAGTTGTTCTGTAAGAAGATACGATACAGAGGAGAGAGTTGCTGTAGTTTTTTGCTACAAGACCAGCTATGAAGCCGTTAAATTCTGTTTGTGAGGAATCATTGTACCTTCCCTTACTGCAGCACATGGTATGTGGGTAGGTTATAGAACAGGGAGTAGCATTCTAGAATTGGTCTGATAAGAGCTGTACAAAGCAGGGCAATTACTTCTCAGTCAGGACGGTTAATCCAATGGAGAGCTGGACAACCCATATACTTTACAGATAGCAGAAGCCGTATATGTGTCAAATGAAAGGCTACTACAAATAAGGACTCCTAGTGATGTCATTATTTTGTCAGTTTTTAGCTGTTGCATATCAACAGCATAAAAGTTGTTAGTGTGGACTGAAAATGCCAGAATGGTACATTTTTTGCTACTGAAGGAAAGATCATTATGCAGCAGCATTTGTGTATAAAGTTAAGTGCTGTTTGAAGGCAGGTAGTATAAGTTGAGTTAAGGACAATGTTGCCAAGTTTAAAGTCAGCTGCACAAATGGTGTACGAGATACTGGAGTCAGTTCTGAGTGACATCTGGGAAGAAACTGATAAACAGGACAAATCTTTCATGGAGCCCACCCATGACAGGAGATGGGAGTCCTCTTCCCCTTAGCAGTCATGTAGCCAGTCGTAGACCCCAACTCTTATTATTATTATTAGGTAACTGATCACTGCATTAATATCTGCCCTACAGATTGAACTGTTTAGCAACACATATTCACCAAGTTGATATATTTTCATCCTTTATTTCCTGTAAGCCATTGCCAGGATATCAACCAATGCACACAACATGCTATCACTTGATATTTCTTGCCGCTATCACAACAGCAAATAACTCAACAATAGTATTGCAAGGATAACATGTATGACCTTATAATGTCATATGTCTGTACCTTCAAACCTAAACTTACTGATCCACTCTACAATCTTTATTTCTTTTCCTACCTTGATCTTACTCAAGAGAAACAAAAGCCCACTAATATTTTCACCACATTTATCTTGCTAATACTTGAACTTCCCTACACTCCTTCCTTTGTTGTGCAGATTTCCACTAAAGTACCTCACTCCAACTACTGGTCTTTGCCTTCTCATCTCAGTTCTTCAGTTTTCCCACATTATATAGCCTCTCCTGTAGTCCTTTTAATGTTGACTCATCTTCTGTTTTACTATCCTCCTTCTGCTGTTCTCATTTCTTGTGAATGGGCTATAGTGCATATTAGTTGTATATAAAATTTATTTTAACAGCATGACAGTCTGATGATTAATCAGGGTAACTGGTGATCTTTGACACATAATAGATTTGCATGCATTTTAGAAAGCAATGATTATATTTTTTCATTTATTATTTTCTTTCCAATACCTCCCGGCCATTAATGATTTACTCCTTTCTCTATGCATTCATCCATTCCCTATTGTACACCTGGAATGTAAGAGTGTGTTCGTGACAGTGGTTTCTACTCAATAGTTTCTGTCATCCTGCATGCATGAGGTAAAAGGATTCAGAGCAGGTGAAGGATGTTAGCTAGGCAGCCACTGGGATATTTAGGTATATGCCTTACTACCTACTCCCCAGGGCAACACAGTCATGGCTGCAATATGTACTCAGCCCACTGCTTGGCAAGCTTGTGCATGTCATGGCCCTTCTCCTGCTGGTGTGCCCACTGACTTCCCCTCCCCAAGATCGAGGATGATCCCTCACTCCTACCCTCATCAGCCAGTTCCACTACCACTCAGTTCACTAACTGATCCTGGGCCATTTGGGTCACAGAGATGAATCCTTGTATTGCTACCTCTTTATAACTGTAAATCCTGTGCTCAAATGAATATTGCATCTCATCATATTAAGCTTTTAAGTACATTGTATAGTAATGTATTACTTTTGTGGGGCTTTTCCCCCAGGATACCCATGTAAATTAGTCTTGTCCAGTACTGACTAACCCAATCAGCAAATTGTAATATAGAAATAAATTATTGCAATATGTCATACTTGTTAAAAATGTCATATTTGCCTAACCTGGACCATAGCCTTTCCCTCATCCTTCCAGGTCATCAGGGCAACACAAAACACCTACAAAATGACTACTAATAAATTGTATCTTTTCATCACATTAGTAACAGGGTAGACTACTAATAATTGCTTCCTGTAGGCCGTGGTTAATTCCTTCAGACTCCGCAGTGTGTGACTCAGCAAATCCCTTACCCACACAGAGCACCTGAGCCTAGTCATGTGGATGAGTGGTGCTCTTTCAAGATTAAATTATATAAATAAGCAAACAAACAAACAAATAAACACAAATGCAGTTTTCTCGCAAATGCCACCTGGCTTCATCTGACTGTTAAGGATAGTCTTCTTTTTCTTCTGTATTTAAACAAACTCATCATGTTCAAATCAGCACCACATCGTCTTAAAAACTATTTCTTACTTTCTCCTACATCTCACTAAGGTTTCATTTGGATTGTCTAGTAGATGAGGTTCCATTTATTATCATACCTCTCAACCTCTTAGAACAAGAAATCTGAACAGTCATAAATAATGGTGGGGGGGGGGGAAGCCCCCAAAATAGAGACAATGATTAAATATTGCCCTTACAAACTAGAATAACAGGTTTTGCTTTAGTATGAATTTTCTGAAGGGTATGATGTCTGAAACTCAGATGTCTGCCATTATTTTCTGTCGCCAACTTTTAATGAGTTGCCAATAATTTGCCAGAAAACTACAATATTATAAATAAGGGTGAAAAATATGAGGCAAAAATCTGGACATTCTGCAAAAATCTGTACAGTTGAGAGCTATGTTTGAAATTATTTTTCTAATAACATTTTATACAGATAATGGTCTTTAAAATGAATAATGGTTGTAGGGCTGTTTTTCCTTCATTAATTTTGATAAACTGGTCATCACCACATCTTGTTCATTGCTTGTAAGTATTTGACTTCTTTCTTTAGATTACTTTTTTATGATGTATAAATCATGAATGTATTTTTACCCTGCTTTCTCATATTATGCTTTTTGTACGATTATTGCATACTGTCAAGGGCCTGCATCATGGCTGAAAAAGGCCCAGCTGATCAGAACACTCACTCTGTGACTGAACAAGCAGGCAACCAAAAAAAAATAAAGTGAAATCTTTTTGAAAATGGTTATCATACCCTCTGATAAGTATGGCATATTTAAATCTCTTTAGTATCATTTTATTGAACTACATTGACTTCTTTGAGAGATGGTGGTGCAGTGTAGTGGGCTTTTTCATTATTCACCACTGTTATGCAACCACAGAGTTGGTAAATTACATATATATATATATATATATATATATATATATATATATATACATATATATACACACACACACACACACACATTATATATATATATATATATATATATATATATATATATATATACAGAAAAGTCCCAGCAGTCAAATTATTCAGCACTCCTTTAATATAGAGAAGAACATGCAAAACAAGCAGACCCAGGTTTCACATACACAAGGCTTTTTCAATTATTTATCTCTCTCTCTCTCATATATATATATATATATATATATATATTTATATATATATATATATATATATATATATATATACACACACACACACACACACACACACACACACACACACACACACACACACACATTTATAAATATAAAAGATAAGGTTAATACTGGACCACACCTCCTGCAAGGAGGATTCAGGGAAGCTTGTCCCCTTAAAAGTATTTTTTTTCGATTTTTCAGGATTTTCAATATATGTTTCTCAACTGGAAAAAAATGATGAAGCATAACCCACTAAATGACTCAGCTGAAAATACAGAATGTCTTGCAAACTGTACACGTCAGTGTTTCTTGTCAAAACTCTATTGAACAATTTTTCTACTTGATCTATTTTCTCAGTATGTATTTATTTTTTTTTTCACTGCTGTTTTGTTTTAGCCACTCAAAAAAAATTCTTCTTCTCTCTCTCTCTCTCTGTCTACACACACACACACACACACACACACACACACACACACACACACACACACACACACACACACACACACACACACACTCACACATGAAATTATATGATACTTCATCATATATTCATATAAACAGATGTCAAAAGATGGAGCAAATCTGCCTGATCTTCAAATGATGGCCAAAAAACACACTATGTTTTTGGAGAGGAACAAGTCTCCCTGGATTCCCCACAAGCCATGTCTAGGATCTCACAACAGTGGGGAAGAGATACATTCCCCAATCCCCACTGTTTGTAATCTCTTACAGAAAAAAGCTAGCAATGTGCAAATCAGCAGTGCCACATTTTTCTGTTTGATGATCACACAATTTGGCCACCTATATGATACCCATATAGTATAATTGCAGTTTTGTCTGTTGTTTTCACAGACTAATTATAGTGTTTTTACATTGAATAATTAATGCCGATGGGATGTGCTTTAGGTTAAGATGTGTGTATTTGATTTAATGCTGAAACTTTTGGATATATCAAACATTTAAACATAAGGGTAGGAATGTGTGTGTGTGTGTGTGTGTGTGTGTGTGTGTGTGTGTGTGTGTGTGTGTGTGAAAATTTGATGTTTAATTAGGAAGCAGGTTTAGGCAAGGGGTAACTCTAGTGTTGTGCATCTTTGTAATGCTTAGGAAGTATGACGCAGTGTGTTGTTTAGTGGTGCTGACTTAAATGAGATATTAATGTTTGACTGAAAAATGATTGGGTAGATTATAAGTGATGTAAAATGCTTGCAACTAGGATTGTGTCAATGTGGTTTGTTTTCCTTTATATAAATATCTGATTGCTTATGTTGTAAGTGATGGTTTAATAAAGATGTTTTTTAACTTAAAAAAAGGGGTAGAAATTAAATAATTTATGTAATGTTGCATAGGTTATGTGATATATAGCAACATATGTGAACTATAATGTTTGTTAATTTTAACTTGATAATATAGTTTGATTACATTTATATACATGTAAATCTGCCTATGGCATAAGTGATAATTCAATACAGGTGCTTAAAAAAAACATAATGAGCAGGATTAGGGTTGGGGCAGGAACAGACTTATCATAAGCACACAAGAAAGGTGGAACAGGGGGTGAAGACTCCTTCCCACCTTTACCATGTGTGTTACCCCTAAGCCTATCCCCTGCCCCTAACTCTTCCCCTGCATATTACCTTCTGAGAAACCCATTCTCTAACAACATTATTTACACAAATTCGGTCTTGTGATGTTGTTAGCAAGTTTTTTTTTTGTCAGCATATTGCAAAAGTAGAGCATTTGTTTTTCTTTTGTGATTGAGTGAGTTTTGGCTTTTTCATTCCCTGTGTTTAATGATGTTTAAGTTGAAGATGTTGACTGAGTATTGATGGTTCTGTGATTCTAACATTGCTTATATACCCCCCCCCCACACACACACATATATATATCTATATATATATAGAGAGCGAAAGAGAGAGAGAGACAAACATACACACACACGTATGTATGTATGTATATATATATATATATATATATATATATATATATATATATATATATATATATATATGTATATATATATATATATATTTTTTTTTTTTTTAATTTTTATTTATTTTATTTAATTTTATTGTATTTTATTTTACATTTGTTTACCGGGATAGTCCGACTGGACACAGGTCCATTTACAGCGGAGGGCCGGGGAGAAAAGCTCCATACATTTTAAGTTCAGTTTACAATAAGTTCACACATCAAATGTTCAGACATAGATTATATACAATTTATGATAAGATATATGTGTGTGTGTGTATATATATATATATATATATATATATATATATATATATATATATATATATGTAGGGTTGCCAACTTTGCATGTCAAAACGTCTGGACATGTATGCGAAAGCAAAATGCATGCAGAAGTGTGCATTAACCTCCACTCAAGGGGGTTGTCAGAGTATTACTGTGCTCTATCAAACATATTCTTGTGTTCATCAGTGTCAGTGACAGTGTCCCTTAATTGTGGACTGTCAGCAACCCATATATATATGAAATCTGAAGAAGCATGCCGGTGTAGCATGTGAAAGCGCTTATTTTTATTAAACTTGGATCCTATATACAATGTGGTGGTCGTGTCCAGTCTTTATTCTATGAGCATTTTTCTTCTTTGGGACGTGTACCTTTGGACGGTAGCAGCACTTGGTTTTATCTTTATATATATATATATATATATATATATATATATATATATATATATCTATAAACACACACACATATATATCTATATATCTATATAAATACAGTTGCCTTTGAGTTCATTGAATTGTTTCTCACCACATCATAAAATCATCAGTAAAACATTAGTGTAGCTTGTTCATGACCTGCACTGGGAAAGTAGACCTTGCCCCCATTATGACTCAGCTGACTGAATACTTGGTTTCGAACTTATTTTTACAAATATTCTCTTGTCACTAGGGCCACAGCTGGTACAAATACATGGAGGTAAGCTAAGTTCCCATTTATTCACATACAGACTACTGACTCAGAAGGAACTATAGGTTGCTTTCTGTAGTAAAGTGTGTAATGAATTACGGTAACCAAAGCTGTTTGGACACAGGGGACCTAATGTTAATGTTAATCTTAAATAACTTAAATTTCTTATGCAATTTCCTGTAACATCACAGTATAGTTTGCCAGGTTTACAATACTGCACCTAAGATGATTTTGCCTGCTGTTTAATTATGCTAAATGGTAACATCAGTTGAGAAACAAGAGAGGCATAAACCCCTAGAGTGTTCTGAAGTCTTCGAGGTGTCACTGTTGCATAGGTATACAACAAATCTTCATTTTCCAACAGAAAGCATGAGTGCACTTTGCCAGCATAGCTCGTTGGTCATAACAGTGAACAGATGCTAGCTTTCTCTAGGGAGAACATGTGAAGAAGTGAACTATTATGCAAATCAGCAAAGGAAAATCTCTCCGAAAAAAATTCATTCACTTAAAAGATTACAAGAAATAGTTAACTGTGATGTGTTTTGAGGGTAAGAAAGTTTTGTGTTTGTCTATTGATAGTTATATACTGTACATAAATATCTGTAAGATGGAAACTGTATATCAAGACATTATCAGTTACAGTGCTATACAAGAAATAAATAAATAATGAACATTGTCCATACAGACATTATTGTAATGACTCATTTTACGTTTTAGACTGCTGACTCAGACAATGAAGAAAATCTGCACAGAAGAAAGATATCTCTAAATATGGGATGGGACAATGATATGCTTTCTGAATGCTGTCAACAAAATGCTTTCCAAAAACATTAATAAACTCCAATAACTTTAATATTGTCACAGTTCCCATGAGAAAAAGAGTACAGATAGCATGATAAGTAATCAAGTTTTAATTCCATATACAACAACTTCACAAACCTGTACAAGTTCATCATAAAGGCATCTGCTGTTTTGCTTGTAATGGCATAACTGGAGTCTTGCAGTACACTGCGTTTTGGTCTCACTGTTTTGTTCCGTGGCCAGCAGTGCATTCCAGAGTATGGTACAACTGTATCCAAACCCTTGTCATGTTACACACCCCTTGATCTCAAATCATCCCATATGATATGATGTTTCCAAATGGAGAAAAAGTTGTAATGAGCCCAGTCAAATACCTACACAAGGCAGCCTGCAGCATTGTAAAAGAAGCATACATTTTGCAAACAGAGCCTTTGATAGAATCCCAGGTAGTTCATCAAGGAAAAACACATATCTGTGCAATTTCTGAAGTACACAGACCACGTCTGAATAAGTGTTGTCAGATATGGCTGTCTTCAAAATGATGGATCCATGAGAATAGCTGGATAACTGCAATACTACAGCAGGTAGTTCAGATATACAAAATAGGTGAAGGAAAACAGACTGAGCAATTACCTACCTTACCCTGAAGAACACTAAATTTACATTTAGTGTAGCTAAAAATACAGAGAAACCAAGCTTCTCAGTAATAAAACTGTGCTGTTTTTACTGAATCTACATAGGGAACCACAAAAACAGACCTATCATCTGTCATGACCTTGTGTTCAAAGATCACCAGTTTGCCCTTTGTTCAGTACTCTGAAACATACTTTTGGTGGTGTCTTGAACCTCTGAGACAGATAATCTGGATCACAGACTAGCAGATTCATTACCATACTGCTTTAAGCTGTATCCACTGACTTGTAAGATATTATTCAAAACAAATTGAAAAGTGTGGGTCTTACTATTGAGCTCTGAAGGACCCTGGTATGTAGTAGTGGGTTTAAAACTACACTATCACATGTAATCTTTTGGGGAATGGTTTTAAAAGTAGGTATAACATGACTTAAAGAACTGGTTGGGGTAGTGTGGGTCTTACTATTGAGCTGTGAAGGACCCTGGTTTGTAGTAGAGGGTTTAAAACTACACTATCACATGTAATCTTTTGGGGAATGGTTTTAAAAGTAGGTATAACATGACATAAAGTACTGAAAAACAAAAATACAGCTTGGAGATACCAAAGCAAATTCTCTCTCAGTTTAATTCTCTTTCAGTTTAATGAAGCGCTTTTCGTCTTGCACGTGTGGCAAGACTTCATCAGAAACTGAACAAACTTCAACACAAACAATATATACGCATCCTTTTTGTCACATGACTTCTAATTAAAATCTTGTGTCTTAAAGGCACATCTACATTATTGCTACTTAAAACATTTTTTAAAAACAAATATGACTGACAATATTTTAGAACATCTCAACCCTTCCCTTCCTTCAGGATTTTTACCTGTAATGGTGATAGAAATATATATACAAACATGCATATACTAACAATACTGTATCTCAAATTATTGTGGAGACTCTCAAAATATGATATTACTTAGTTAACTAAGAAGTCAGAAACTTACATATCCGAGTCAAATGAAGTCAGATATCACAAATATGAACGCATTTTATAAAAATGCATACACATATTAACGTTTAAGATTTTTCAACTTCAGTTTAAAGATATTGTCTCATTCAAACCCGGGTAAAACATTGCCCCAGTGCGTATTTGCCAACTTAACTCAAGTTGCTCAAGTAAAAGTGTAAGTGCCCCCCCCCCCCCCCGACTATCATCAACAACTGAATCAATTGCTTTGAACAAAAATGAATGTTGTGGATAGGAAATAATGTGTCTAGCCAGTGCATTTTCTCTCTTAAAGGTCTTTATTTTATAGAGATGCTTTTTGTTGACAATATTATGGTTCAGTCTAGTGCATTACATCCTTCAAGTACTTTTTGTCCCCCTTTACACCCAACTTTACAATGTTTTGAACTCATTTGTGAGTTGGATTTATATAATGTTTTAGGGGTGGGTAGTAATCATAAGCAGAATAAAAGGAAGAATGTTTCATCTGTAAATGTTACTAGTGAACAACTGCATTTATTACAACTAATTCAAGAAGCCCCAGTCCGTATCATGGCCCCAGATAAGGGAGGGGGGCTTGTTGTTATGAATGTGGAGGACTATGTCAATAAAATGGATCAAATAGTCCGAAGTCACACATATCAGTTGGTTTCACGTAATGAGTTAAATCAAGCATATAGTAAAATAAAGTCTCATTTATATGAAATGTTGTTAGAAACCAGGATTACTACTGACTTGTTTAGATATTTATCTATGCTTTCCCCAAGGATACCTGTTTTGTTTGGTATCCCTAAGTTACATAAAAATGTGAATAATCCACCTATGCGACCTTTGGTGGATGCTAGGGCAAGTGTAACTTACCCTTGGGAAAAATGGGTAGACCAAAAGTTGAAGAAGTATGTAACTCAAGAGATATATATATGTAAAGATTCTTGGTAATTCTTGTCACAAATCAAGAATTTAGAATTCAGTGCTGACTTCAATTTTTTAACAGTGGATGTGGTAGATTTATACTCTTCTATCCCCCATGTGGAAGGCATCGAATGAGTCAGTAGTTACCTGAGAGCTAAAGCAGTAGCCTCTGATGAGGTGGCTTTAATAGAGGAAATGCTTGACATAATCTTGTATAATAATTTCATTTTATGTAATGATAAGTTATATGTTCAAAAGACCGGTGTAGCTATGGGGTCACCCTGTGGGGCAAGTTATGCCAATTTGGTAATGGCCTCATGGGAACAAGAATTTATCTTTGGTAAACAAGAAGTGAAACAGTACATCCAGTTCTACACATGGTTTTTGGATGATATTTTTATCATTTTTGGAGGAAATAAGGAAGCAGCTAGTAAACTAGTAGATTATTTTAACAACACTACAGATTTCCTTTCCTTTACTTATGTATTTGAAATGACCAGGATTTCATACTTGGTTGTGGATCTTAGTAAAGATACGGAAAGGAACGCATATGTAGCGAAAATTTATAGAAAGGCCACATATTCAAACTCTTTATTACATTTTAGCAGTTGCCATCCATGGCACCAAAAGAAATCAGTGGTGAAGGGCCAACTCGTGAGAGCTGCCAGTATGGTCACGTTGGACCAGGATTTCATGGATGAATGTAATAATTTGAGGTCAATGTTTGTTAGGAGGGGTTACCCAGTAGACTTTTTTGAGTGTCTACTGGAAGAAGTAAAATACAAGAGAGAACAGGGGTTGTATAAACCCATTTTGTCCATTGGTTTACAAAGTGTTATAATAAGTGACAGAGAATTACAACAAAAAGAAGTATGGAATTTACGTTTAATAACACCCTTTAGTAGTAATGCAAGGGAAATAATGTCAATTTTAAACAAAAATTGGGAAATAATTAGGAGAGATCCTCACATGTCTTACAAGGTCAAAAGCAAACCCTGGATTACTTACAAGAGGGGGACTAATTTAAAGAAATTATTACAACATAAAAATACCACCCCACAATGGAAGTGTGGCATGTACAAATGCCAAATGTGTAACTACTGTAAATACATGAGTACAGGACAAGACATTGAAGTTAAAAATATTAGTTTTAAAATCAAATTGAAGTACACTTGTCAGTCCAAGTTTGTGTTTATGTAGCTCAGTGTCAATGCTGTGCAGCATTTTACATAGGTAAAACGGATAGAAGGTTAAAGGAACGAGTATACGAATATCTATATAAAATAAAGACCCTTAACAGAGAAAATGCACTGGCTAGACACATTATTTCCTATCCACAACATTCATTTTTGTTCAAAGCAATTGATTCAATTGTTGATGATAGTCGGGGGGGGGGGGCACGCTTACACTTTTACTTGAGCAACTTGAGTTAAGTTGGCAAATACGCACTGGGGCAATGTTTTACCCGGGTTTGGATGAGACAATACCTTTAAACAGTATACTGAAGTTGAGAAATCTTAAACGTTAATGTGTGTATGCATTTTTATAAAATGTGTTCATATTTGCGATATCTGACTTCATTTGACTCGGATATGTAAGTTTCTGACTTCTTAGTTACCTAAGTAATATCATATTTTGAGAGTCACCACAATAATTTGAGATACAGTATTGTTAGTATATGCATGTTTGTATACATATTTCTATCACCATTACAGGTAAAAATCCTGAAGGAAGGGAAGGGTTGAGATGTTCTAAAATATTGTCAGTCATATTTGTTTTTAAAAAATGTTTTAAGTAGCAATAATGTAGATGTGCCTTTAAGACACAAGATTTTAATTAGAAGTGTCAGGTGACAAAAAGAGTGTGTATATATTGTTTGTGTTGAAGTTTGTTCAGTTTCTGATGAAGTCTTGCCACATGTGCAAGATGAAAAGCGCTTCATTAAACTGAAAGAGAATTAAACTGAGAGAGAATTTGCTTTGGTGTCTTCAAGCTGTCTTTTTGTTTTTCACTAGTATGACAAAGTACTGGTTGGGGAAACCCATCTCTTGAATTTGGTCCAGCAGACCACCATTACTGACAAGAGCAAATGCCTTAGACCTATGATAAGGCCCTGATTAGTATCATCAAAAATGATGTTTAGGCTAACAATGCAGTTTTGGTACCAAGACTCTTTCTGTATACAATTCTACATATTATTGCTTTATTATCATATGAACAGCCATCTGCCAGGAAGGAAGAGTGAAAACTTCCTAAGATTCTTAGGGTAGATCTTCTTTTACGTGGTATATATACTACTGCCAATAGGAAAACATATTCAGACAATGAAATTGTCAACCAATACAAAAAAGGAAGGGGTAATTAGTCTTGCACTTCCTCCATGGTGATTTGGAGGTAAGAATAATTAGTAAGGGGGCTTGGGGGCAAAGCTAACTGTATAAGAGGAGGCAATAGTGAAGTTCCTCACAGGAAAATGCTGACTCCATTTGAACAGTTCATGTTGTACTTCCACTGCATGAATATTTCTTCCTGTGAACACCTGTACCAAATGACAGATACTGATTGCATTGTCAAAATATAGTCCTGTCCCTAACTTTTCAGTAATGTAGAGTTAGCCATGGCAACAGTACTAGCAGCAACTATGGCACGTTGGATGCATGTATTCATGCCTATGGATACAGTAACTTTAAGCCTGCTATGCATCTTTGTTTAAAAGGTACTCCCTACAGCTATATAACTGAAGGAAGGACAACAGGGACACACCTTTATAGCGCAAAGATATGTTAAACCTGCACTAATGGTAATAATGTGATTAATAATCAAGGTAAAATGAATATCAAAACAGTCAGCAAGGTCCATGGGTCTAACTAAATCTCCTGTTGGAACAACAGCTGGCAAATAGCTATTGGCTGTTGAAGGGAGGCCCTTAAAATAATTTGTAGTTGTTGAACATAGCATGCTACGAGCCCTGAAAGTAGAGATCTTTTTCTGGGACAGACTATTGCTCTACTGTACATGATTAACAACTCATTTCAGTTATACATCTAATGTATTTGGCAAGGTACCAAAAAGAACCAGATAATAAATGCTTTTGTGCTATCACTCATGGCAGAAGTAGATGGCACAATGATTCAGCTCGCCTCTGCTGGAATACACACACCAGGACTGTAAAAGTAGGTCTAACTTCATTTGTCTAAAGCTGGACTGTTGAAATTCATCCCAGACCTGTGAATGGGATTCCTTTTTATTCCTGTAACGTTGAGCTTCATTTAATGTTTGTCCTTGCAGTGACTTGTATATTTTTGTTTTTTCCTTTGCATTTTATTACAGATTACTTATTGCTTTTGTGATGAAGGGGTGTTTAGAGATGGTAGTGTGAAAATGACAGAAAAACAGGTAAGGGTTAATAGAGAAAGCGACAGATATTAATGAATGATACTACTTTTAGCTGATAATATGCACAGGACTATCCTGAAAAGACTACGGTCTGCTTGAGACAGCATGCTTTCAACTGCAAGAATATATGATTTTAGGGTCTATATTAGAACATCGAAGTTTCAAAACTTTGAATGTTCTAATATCGAACCCTATTCAGCGAAAGCTGAAAACATTGAACATACAGAACAGCGAATTTTTTCCACAGCACAAGCACACCAAGCAAACAGCAATATGACAGACAACTAACTATCCACTTACCTTAACCCAAACCCTAAGGTCCATCACTATCGCACACTCACCTCACCTGCACCCTAACTCTAACTCACCTACCCCTCCCTAACCCTCACGTCACACAATCGCACACTTGCCTGACCCGTGCCCTAACCCTAACTCACATAACCCGCCCTAACCCTCACGTCCACACAATCGCACTCATACCTAACCCGCACCCTAACCCTACCTAACCTAACCCGCACTCAATCGCACACTTACCTGAAACCGACCCATAACTTTCCACCACAGCACTGAAAATACGGAAGCTACAGAAACGGACAACCAAATTCTTTCCTTAGGAAAAAATGTGGTTTTCTGTTGCTTCGATATTTTCATCTTTCACTGAATAGGGTTCGATATTAGAACATTTGAAATTTTGAAACTTCAATGTTCTAATACAGACCCATGATTTTACAAACAAAAAGCAACGAGAAAGTAAGGGTAATGTAAACTGGGGAATTTGCTGACATTTGGTTTTGAAAAGGTATGTAAAAATATTACATATTATTCATATTTCAGGCCATAGTGAAGAAAATAAGTGGCTTTTACAATATACCAGTAAGCACAGAGTGTTTATGAAAAATATAATAGCCAGTTGGTGGTCTATGTAGCTGATTTGGTCACATTGTCTAATGTTGATGTGACATCCCAACCCCATGCAAAATTGGGAAAAAGGGGGATGATGATGATGACAATGATGAATGCTGAAAAGTAGCGACTTATGGATAAATGTAAATAGCATCAAAAATAATTGAAGAGGTGTATATCAGCAGTATTATCTGTTCCAGTTTAAATGGCATTCTAAGGAGCTATCAACCACAGACTGGGGTCATATGAAAACAATAGTGATTGTTAATTAGAAGTATTGAAATGATATTGACATACTAAATATATTCTTTTAAAGTATGACCAATTTGGCAAATGGAATAGAGTATCTCAAAAAGAGATAGTTATAGAGCATCTACAGAATGATTCTATTCATGAACAACAAGGTAGTAAAAAAACACACATATATATATATATATATATATATATATATATATATATATATATATATATATATATATACAAGGAACAATGAACACAATGCGCAATATTAATATATATTAGCAGTGATGGTTATAATTATTAAATGTATGCATGTATGTAGATGACTAACATGAGGTCCCTGAGAGAACATGATCTCATCTGCAAGCAAGTATGACTATGAATAGTGAGCAGGTTGTGATAGCTCAAATACTGATACAATGATTGTGAAAGATAATGCAAAATTTGATATATTAGTCCTATTTCCTGTTATACTTAAATAAACAATTTGGTAAGAATCTTAGCACTGTATCATGCGCAAGTTCAGATGGTACTTAAAATAACTAAATAGTGGCATATAACAGGTAGAAATAGCTACATCTAAAATGTTGTTAATTGCAACAGTTATGACTATTAGCAATATTTTTATACCTGTATAAATATAAAAATATTGCTGGGTACATGCGAATTGATGGTGTGATTCAGAGATACATAAACATGCTGGGTACATGTGAATTGATGGTGTGATTCAGAGATACATAAATGTGCTGGGTACATGTGAATTGATTGTGTGATTCAGAGATACATAAATGTGCTGGGTACATGCGAATTGATGGTGTGATTCAGAGATACATAAACGTGCTGGGTACATGCGAATTGATGGTGTGATTCAAAAATACATAAACGCAGCATGAATAGCCATGATGCTCATTACTTCTTAATTCCAGGATTTCCTGGTGCACATGAGCTTTACTCAAGCTATTATGGTAAGAATAGCAGTAACCTTAGCTGAGCAGCAAGTTGTACTGGGCAGTTTCAAAGCTAGTGACTGTACCATTGGGTTGTATCACCCTGAGCATCACAGATGGGTCTGCAAACAGCTGGCATAGCATCACCTTCATGACCAGGACATTGTTAACTGCTTCTACGTGGACAGAGACACCATGCAGTAATTAGTAGACATGCATGGAATGCCTGTCTCAGTGGATGATAAGGTTTGTTTACCATTACACATCCTTGCTACATGCACCTTTCAGTGACAGAGAAGGGATGCATTACAAGTTTTCTTTACTAACAACCTCCTTTCCAGTACTCAGCATGGTTTCTGACCAAACCATAGCACCACCACTGCCTTACTCTCCTTTACTAACACTATCCTTCAGCATAAAAACAATGGCTATCTCTCCTCTGCTACTTTCCTAGACCTATCTAAAGCATTTGACATGGTCCCACACAAACAACTTATCTCTGTCCTCAATAACCTATCCTTCTCACAATCAGTCACCAACTGGTTTCAGAGTTACCTGTCTGACCGCCAACAATCCGTTGTAAAGCAGAATGACATATCTCCCCAACTACCTGTCTCCATAGGGGTTCCCCAAGGATCCATCCTTGGACCCCTACTTTTCTCTGTTTACACCAATAATCTAGCCTCTGCCACCAAACATGGCACACTCATCCAATACGCAGATGACTCTACCATCATCTGCTCAGCCCAGTCCCTACCCAAACTGCAAAAAGTCACACAGGAAGCCTTTTCCTCTGTTGAAACATGGTTATCCGATGCCCAATTAATACTCAACCCAAACAAAACTAAACTACTCATCTTCCAACCCACCAAACATACTCAAAACAACTCTCACTTTAACATCACAGCAAAAGACAACACCACTATATACCCAACTGAACACACCAAATTGCTAGGAGTGGAAATAGACAATAAACTAAAATTTGACATTCACATATCCATGACCATAAAAAAGGTCCACAAAAAACTAGGAGCATTATACAGAAATAAACAATTTCTCACCAAAGCAGCAAAGATTTCAATAGCAAATTCCCACCTTATCTCCACCCTACTTTATGCCTCTCCAGTATATACCAACCTAAGGCAATGGGATCTAAACAAGCTAGAGACCTGCTACAACAAAATCGCCAAATTCGCCACAGGGGCATCCTACCGTAGTCACCACTGTCTCTCATTTGCTGAACTGAGCTGGCTTGAACTCCCTCACCTCCTTCAGTCGTATCAACTCTCACTCACCCACAAACTAGTAAACCATCCACTAAATGTCCCATCCCTCCAGAATCTACTCCAACCCTATCGCACCACCAGACCACTAAGATCCAGCAACAAAAATCACTTGCAGATCACTAAAGCCAATAACTCTGCTGGTGAAGCACTATTCTCTTGCACCATAGCCAAATTATGGAACTCACTCCCACCCACAATTACCTCCGTACCATCATGCACCAACTTCAAAACTTTATTAAAAGCGCACCTAAAACATGCTGGCTATGCCCTTGCAACTCCCACTCTAATATCATCCACCCCATCCAACTACTACCTTTCTTTCACCTCCACTAACTACCTTGATGATAGCAAGCTCAGATGCTCATAAGCCCAGTACTTATTATACAGCAGGAACTTCTCATTGTTACATTTGTTAATGCCTGTTATGTACTTCACAGATAAAGATTCTAGTTGTCTACTGATGTACTATGTTCTTCATCTGTAAATATGTTGTAAGTAATTTCTATGTTAAATTGTTAATCACTATGTAATCCAATGTAACTACTGTCTGTTTATTTTACTGTGGCGCTTTTCTCCCCGGGCCTCCGCTGAAAATGGACCCACGTCCAGTCGGACACTCCCGGTCAACAAATTTAAATAAATAAATAAATAAATAAAGTTTTGAAATGATTAGCCTTGTAGATTCAATACCAGTTCCCTGACATAATGCTGCAACATCTGGAGGAGCATTTATGATTTCCATCAGCTTCAGCTGAGACAAAGACTATTATACAGACATTTTACAACACAGCCTATTGTCTTGAGGTCATGGGTGCCAAAAACTGTATTCAAATTGTCACAAGGCCCCATCTGCTCCACAAGGCATCTGATATATCAACAAAATGTGCTTCCACTCAATCAACCGCTAGGTGATGTGAATTGCTCAGGGAATTATATGTAGTGTGTCTCTGTACCATCCATGCAGTGCCCATGATTTTCATATCTGGCACACATGCAACCTGTCCCACAGGGTCATCTAGGTGGGAGGTGCACATCTTGCTATCTATGTAAGCCAGGACATGCTGTTCCCATTGATGCAGACAGCAGACCACTTAAGTGGTGTTCATTTTTGTGTGTTACTAATGATGCAGGATATGCCTTGGAACAGTGACTGATGACCCCAGTCCAAATACCCCAGACCATGGCAGAGATGGCATCCACCTCTGTATATTTGCAGTCATGGAGTACTGCTGAATGTGTGTTTGGACTCCTAAAGGCATAGCTCCACTGTCTGGGTACATCTGTTGGCACACTGCAGTATGCATCAGAGACTTGCGGTCAGAAATTAATGGGGTGTGCCATATTACACAGTATGGTAGTATGAAAGCAGTTACAAATTGAGAACATTGCAATACTGCCTGAGAGACCAGTTACAGTATCAGAGGAGGAGTTGGGTGTAGAGCTGTTAGAAGGACTAATTGCATTAGCACCCCATGCAAGGCAGAGAAGAATGCAATATTCTGCACCTATGGCAAAGAGGTGGCATCTGGTTCACAACAACTAGTCATGAGAAGGACAACAGAGAGTTAAAGTAATAAATACATGGATTAAAACACATTGGCTGACTGGTTATGCTGTCAGTCACACATTACCTTACTCACACAGGCCAGTGTGGTGAGCAAGGCACAATCATTATCATTTGCACAGGTAGTGTGGGGCTCAGTGACGAGTAACAGCAATGCTGCAATAAATGTAAGGGCCACATGAAGTAGAAATGGCAGCCATGCAAACAGGTAATAGGTTGGTTGGAGTTAGTGATAACATCCTTCACTGCTGAGGGGACACTTCCATGTCATGAATATGGCCTGATGTACCATGTGTCCCTGCAGTACCAGGACTGGATGCATTATGCATGAGGGATGATGTAGCACTTTAGGACTATGTATGACGACCCTGATGAGGTTCTGCAGATACGGACCCGACAGATGGTGGAATCCATGACCCCAAGGAAATCACAGCTATGTGTGGCACTCAGAAGGCCAGCAGTGGAGAGGGATGTGTAGACATGTGGGAAGCATAGTGGCTAGCCTGGTGAGGTATCCCTGCAGTGAAGCCAGATGTGTGTCAACTATAACCATGAGGTTGGCCACATCTAGGTATGATGGCTGCCATAGTCAGGGGAGACAATCATCCAGTCTGTGGAACCAAGCCTGCATTCTGCATAAGCCTGGCCTTTGACTGTCCATCATGCATCTAGACCCTTGTATGGCCACAGTGACCATTTGCCAGTATCCTCATGGATGCCCCAATGGATACCATGTGGGCTACCAAGGACTGCAACAGGAGGTGATCCATCTCCTGCAGTGGACTTTTCCCAGGAGATGTCATATGTCTTGGTCTTAGCATGCAGTATCATATCAATGATCCTGTGATGCACCTGCACTACTGTCTTATTATGGTCACTCTCAATATTGATATCCAGCATCACTCCCTGCCACACCTGGTTCAAAAAACCCTTATTTGTTTTATTTTTTTCAAGGAAACATATAACATGGGTGACTAGAGACTGCAGTTACTCCTCTGTCTCCTAGGCCAGGATCTTTTCTGGCCACTGTCACTTTCTTGGGCCCAAAACAAGATATGCACACCTGTGGGTTACATATGCCAATCAGTGTGTGTGTGTGTGTGTGTGTGTGTGTGTGTGTGTGTGCATACATATATTCATGAGATTCCTTGGAAGACCCCTATGTCTCACCTCTGTTTCCCTTTCTCCATTTGGTGGTAACATACCTGTCTGCTACTGAGCTATGATCATTCATACCCTTGTGCTATACTGACAACTATGATGGACATGTTGCTACCACTCATTTTTTGGCAGCATTGTGCTGATGATCAATGGTACTATGTATATCTTGTTTCTCTCACAGTCCTCCCTAAACATAGCCATGACATGACCTGCAGACAGGACCAATTATTACCCCTGTAGCATGTCTTGTGGTCTGTGCACAAAGACCAAAGTATGATATTCTAGCTGTCATGTCTTTGTGTTACTTCACCCAGTCAGCTACTTCCTACGTGTCCCTGTTGCTGCCATGCACCATGGGCACTTAATGCAGTACTGACATATATTATCACTTGTCTTGTCTTCTTTCAGTTTGCCTCTACTTTAGTACGATGTCTTCTCCACTGAATTCCTATTCTTGACTTGCTTGTCGCCACCCTTTTTCCTCAAGTACAATGGGGTTAAAATATTGGTAATTACGATGATGATGCAACTTAGCACGATCCTCTCTGAATACTTGGCAAACACATTACAGTATCATACAGATGCAGTGCTACCATGCTTGTCCCTGCCATTCTTGTGCTAGTAGGGCATGTGCATGCTATGGTTATGCATGGACACTGTAAAGTCTGTAACTCCACCACTTTGCAATAGTGTTGCGTGCAGCAGTTCACCATTGCTGCCCAATGATGCACTTCGTGTGGTGTCTATAATATGTGGCCAAGCACAAAGGATATCATTTTGCTCCTTGTTCTGGCCTATTGAGTAGATGTAGCCTCTTCAGGTGCTGGGTTCAGTAAGGTTTTTGCTTGGTGCAGCCAGGAATTGAAGACCATTTTGTATCTGCTGTACAGGGATTATTGGGAATACCTCTTGGGTCACTAGGATGGCTCTCTTATATAAGACTGATAATGGGCACCTGCTTTCCAGGGTAGTCAGTGCTGCCAGTGATATCTTGACCTTTGGGTAGCAGTGCAGGCATTGCTACATTAGCTTGTGAGGGCTCCCCTGACCTACTCCATCAGTGGGAAACAGAGGTTTTACAGTAATACATTTATATAGTTTTTTGTCACTTTTTTTCTAGTCGTCTGTTGGTTTCTTTCCTTCTGTTGGCAGGGTGACATTGTACTGAATAGTCTTTTGTTTTCTTTTACAGCAAATGATAATATAACCATCAACACAGAGGCCTATCTAAGGAGATCTAACAGGCTGTCCAGGCAGCAGGCTACATCCACTTTTGTCATGTGCAGTTAAAATTGTGTTTGTCATAAGCATGCACTAATGTGTTGTGTTTCTTCCTCTTTCTGTTTTGTGTCCTCCTCTCCTTCTATAGGTTGAGCTGTAGTATAAGATATGGAGCTGAGGCAGCCATTTGGGTCTATTCCAGTGGACTTACCTGGTGATGGGTCAGCAGGAGAATGAAGGTCATGCTGCTGAAGGTAACTCTGGAGAGCTCACTGGTGACCTTTGTGGTTGCATTTTAGGAGGGAGACAGAGGATCCTCAACTGAAAGTGGCCTGGAGGGGTCTCCCTTGGTCACCTGACATCAGATGTGATGGCTGATCATTCTGAAATATGCCAGCAGCTTGAATCCTGCAGAGGAACCATGCAGCACCTCCTGGTGTGGCTTACAGAGTTGCATGACCATCCATCCATGATCATCCGATTACCAGTTACACAGCTGGCTCATGACATCATCCACAGAGCTAACTGACATCTTGTTGGGATTACCTTAGGATTGTTCAGACAGGCTTTCTGTACCCTGCTGTATGCTCATCATGGTGTTCCCCATCATTATGTGTCACTCCCCATATGCTGGTTATGGTCCAACCCTCCTCATTACAGGTTGTCCTCTCTCTATATGTGGCCTTCCACTGTTGTTCCCCCTTTTGTACCCATACCACCCCTGCCTTTCTCTTTCTATGTGTGTTTATCTATGCATGCTTTGCTTTCCTGCTTCTTTTTTGCTTCCTAAACAAGATCCTTGTTACCATCTCCATCTATCCTTCTTCATAAAAAAATAAAATGTGCATCTGCTCAAAAAATGTCATCCTCCCAACACCTCTCTTTCATGTGGGATACTTTTGAGCGCCCCTCTGCTTGCCCTTGCCCCTTTCCTCCCAATGTATATGATGAGCTAAGTTGTCACTTTGCTTTGTTGGCTATTTCTGGCCTGCTCACAGAGCCCATGTTGCAACTGTGAGGTAGTTTGTTGCAGGTCTGAATGAGCATAGCCAAAGGCATGCCACCTTACTTTTCTTGTCATGCCATAGGCAGATCCCTCATAAGTAACAATTTGCATAAATAAGTTACTGACCAACAACTTGTTGCTCAGGAGAGATGGTATAGTCTAAGCTGTTAAGAAAATTTGCAGTTTTCAAGGTTGACAGTTTCTTTTTCTTTAGGAGAGTGGCTGAATAGATCAGATACTAAATAAATATAGCTGCAGAATCTACATCGTGGTAGAAATTTCTCCAGATACGCCCTTTTTATTAGGATGGAAAAAGTCTGTCTTTCCTAGATCTTTGATTAGACTGAGGGAATTTGAAAAGGGGTTGGCCATAAACAGGTAACTAATCGGATGGCCCATTTTATCTTTTGCTACTGTTTATAAATAATGATAATATTAAAACATGCTGGTGTTGCTTGTTTAGATGTGTTGGTTGACAGAACTGGGCATTCAGTTTCCTTAGACTTACTATATGCAAATGTATATCATATGCTGATTGTTACATATTCACCCACTACTTCTATTTACAGAGAATCTCTTTTCATAGGCCTATTACCTTTTGTAATTTTAGCAGTAGATATTATACATATAGCTTATTCTAACTGTAACCTTCATAAAAGGAAACTGTCTGTTTCCCACATACGAAAATTATCCTTAACTAATTTAATCCTGAACAACAGGAGGTTATTTAACATCTTTACTTCTAAGCCAGGAACCACAAGCTTCCTGAGACCGTTTTTTCCAAAATTGTCTATTAAAAGCACACTTCATTAGATTTATAATATCTAATAAATGGTGTGAGTTACAAAAAATGTAAAATATGATGGCTATTTGGTAGGCAATGGGCTAAAACTCTGTGTTAGTATCAAAGGTCTGTCTGTAGATGATTCTATATTGTAGATTTATGAAAGAAAAAACTATATTCTCTTTGCCAAAAAATACTAGTCTTAAGGTCAAAGAAAGGGTTACATCTCTGTAGATTGTATAAAATAAATTCAAGATGTCAGTGAGGGAATTGTTCACCTGTTCAAGAGCTTTTCAATGCTATATGACAAAAGGGGATAACATACTGCTGTTTTGTGATTTTGCCAAATCTATGCAAATGATACATAAAATAATTTCACAATATTTCAAAATAATATTACTCTACAAAACAGTTTGTGTTAAATGGCAAACAACATCGGCAACATTGTGTGTCTTAATGTTTTGTACATGATGGCACATAACTTTTATAAATTTAATGTAGTTATGAAAATACGGCTCTACTTCACGTTGTCGTAAGCTGACAATATTGAGTCTGATATTGTAGGCACGACAATATCGAAAGTGAAGAACATCATGCAAGTAAATGGAAATCTCCGTAAGGGGAGTTTTCCGTTTACCTCAATATAGTGCTGTCTCGAGTTGGTATATTTAAGTAAGGGGGGTGTGTGGAGGCGCTTGCCCCCCTGCCTACACCATTTAGTGTTTTTTTTTTATTTGTTTACGTTATTCAATGTTTTACTTAATCGATCAATAAAGTTCGACCTTTATTGATTCGATTAAGTAAACCTTCGATAACGTGATATAGATGCTGAAAATACAGGTAATAGTCATAACTACTTTATCAAAAGAACATTTATATTTTAGCATGTCTTCACATTACCTAGCACATTTTAATGTCCATTTTTACTAACATCTACTGCTTGAATATACCATCCCAACAAGACAGTCATACTATTTTTGCATTATTAATGCAAGCGTGGAAGTATGCCATCTTTTTTCATAATTTTTTGAAAATACTCTATAATAACTCCAGCTCTGCATATCCCAGGCTGACTATTTCACTAGCAAATTGTGTCAGCTTGTAGATGCCACCTTGTTGCCTGAGTTTTATATATGTACCTTTACCAGGATTTCTGAAATTAGACTTTGAGAACAGTGATGAGTATATTTGTTTCAGGAGTCCAGCGATGTCTCTTGTAATGATGACAATACTCTTACAGGTTACAAAGGAACTATGCTTTCCTGATGACTATACTCTTGCAGGAAACAATGAGTTAAGGCACTTGAAATAGGAAAATTGTGTCTGTGAAATAAAACAGAGTTTACATACAGAACAGTATATTTTAGAACCAAAACGGATTATTTTATGTTTTCTGAAGGCATTAATGAAATAGATGGTGGGGCAATATCAGCAGGTTTCTCTGATCACCTGGACGTTTGGACTACAGTAGGTGATATCTGTAATAGGGTTAAGACTGGAAAGGGTATAAAATGATTGACTGAGGCATGTGGCAATGAAAAGGGAATTTATTCCTATAATTGATGGCCTATGGAAAGATCATTCATAAACATTTTTAAAGTATATATTGATTGTATAGTATTTAAATAGTGAATGTGGTTGTATTTCTTTAAATTTTAATTAAATGAAAGTTTTAATTGATTGTAATATAGTATATAAGCTAGGCCATGGCAATCCACTATGTATCTGATGAAGTCAATGATTTATGCTGACAAAAACGTTATACTGCACTTTACTGTCGTTAATAATAAATTGAGTGGTTGCGGTCTCCCACAGACTGATTTTTGTTATTCTTGGTGGAATTTTTTGTCAGTAGAACCTCTGTTTTGGTTTGTGATATGGAGACTTGAGGAGGGGAGACCAAATCCACGGAATCTACAGACCAAACTGTTCGGTCTGAAGTTGGCGAAATATGTAAACTGGCAGGACAGTTAACTCAATTAATCAAAATACTTATGCCTTTGAGCCAGGGGCTCAAGTCCATTGCTTCAGGACATAGTGGTTTTTCTCAGCAGGACTCTAACAGGAACAGCGAACCACCCTTGGTACAGAAAGATAATGGTATGATCCGAAAACCGGATGGCGGAAATCAAACTGATTCTACAGTTAATTTTTGTCTTACTCCTCGGGGCTTTATGTTCTAATAGCATTACCCAGGATAATTCTTCACCTAAGGGAAACACCAACAATGCTATGCCACAGTCGACATTTCAGGAGTGGGTCCAGTCTAAACCGAACTTTTACAGCACCGGAAGAGGTTCCACAATGGCTGCTAATAATGCTACTTACTCAGACTCCTTACAGGCATTGCAAATGGCTCTCTACAGGTACAAAAGTTTACAATTGGACAATTTGTACCTGCATGAATGTCTCAAAAAACGAATAGTTCCCAAGGGACTAAGGATATTTAAATATCCAAACAATGTCATGATTGGCAGCGATTTGTACTAAGAACTTGTCAGAGCTTTTGACAATTGGGTTTAGAAATAGTACAAGCCATTATCAACAAAAATGAAAAAGATATTTGTAAACTACATAGTGATATAGAAAAATACAATGATATTGTGACTAATGACTTGTTGTTCACTGCAGAACAAGAAAAGGAAAAGTATTATGACATTAGAGCACAGATAGATAAAAAAAATGTGAAGAAATTCTTAATAGAAAACACAAAAAGTTAAACAGAGAGATTAAGGAGTATCAGGAAGGTTTGCAATATCCAGCACCCCCTGCTATACGTTCCGGTTATCACAGGGACGGACATGATATTCATACTCTTAATGGAGAGGACTTAGTATTTGATGTCGACAATTTGGGGGAGGGGGGTGAAGGGTTCAGTGACAATCATGAGGGACAGGAACCCCTTCCAAGGTGGTCAGAGAGGATTCGGAATCAATGTAACAACCAAGATTCCAATTATTTTTTTCAAGGAAATTACCCCTACAGGGGGGAGGGGGTTCAACAGGAACAAAAGAACAGGAACCAGAAATGGTAAATACTGTACCCTCTATAGTCATAGACCATGAAGGGGAAAATTTTCGGGTCCTTAGTCGAGCAGGTTTCCACATATATAACTACAGTGACCGTTTGGTCACTGACACATTTTTTGATTAATTTACTAAGGGCTTTAAATATGTTCCACAACGTAACAGTAATACTGCCAAGGTCATTATGGATCTTAAAATGTTTATTAGAAAACTCAATTTGGAAAACCTTTTTGGATCTGACATACAACATGTGGATACCCCCACCCCTACTAGGTGTAGTACCTTCAATCCACCCATAGACCCCCAATTGAAAAATCTTGAAAACAGAATTGAAAAACAAATCAGAAATGTAAACAGACATAACAGATTTTCCCCTAAACTAGGAAGAGCTGAACATAATTTACTCCTTGAACTAGGCCACAACCCCAATATTAGGGTTATGGAACCAGTCCACAAAACAACCAGGCAGAGACCACCATGATGGAATAAATAATAAAACTTATTTTATTACAAATATAACAAGCGCTTTCACGTGTATCCAAACACGCTTCCTCAGGTTTTTTTTTTTTTTGTTTTTTTTTTTTGGTTATGGAACCAGACAAGGGGGATGGCATAGTCCTTATGGATAAAATAATGTATGAAGGTAAAATGTATGCTATTTTACATGATGACACACGCTATAGATCTGTTTCAATTAGCGAGATCAATATTTCATAGAAAAAAAAATAGATTTATCCATCAAGGACTTAATTGATCAAGCGGTTATAGATTTCAGCACATATACATATCTTGAAAATGAGAATCCTAGGGTACCTGCAATATTCGGGGTACCAAAAATTCGCAAAGATGTTGAAAATCCACCCTTAAGGCCTATTGTCTCTGCTCAGGGATCCAAGATATCTCCCTTATCTAAGTTTCTGGATTGGAAGCTTAAACAAATGTGGGGCAGAGAGCAATATTTACTTAAGGATTCTTGGGAATTTTTATGTAAAGTTGTTCCTGAGTTTAATGTCCCTAACATACAATTTCTCACCATAGATGTTGTTGACCTTTTTTCTGTCATACTGCACGAGCAGGGATTACTTTGGTTAGAAGAAGCTATGAGGGACAAACCACAGGCTTGTGATAATGACATCTTTCTAGTTATGGAATTGGCAGATTTAGTATTGCATAACAAATTTATTTATTTCTCTGGGGAATATTTCAAACAGATATCTGGGGTGGCTATGGGTGCAAATTGCGCCCCCACTTATGCCGACATCATTTTGTCAGTATGGGAGAAGTACATCTTAAATAGTGAATATAACAAAAAATTGGATATTTTATTCCATATTTTGGATGATATCTGTATTTTTTGGACAGTTATGACAAGTACTATAGAGGAATTTATGAAATATCTAAACTCCACTACTGACTTTTTGACCTTCACCGATCAGGTCAATATTCATCGGGTTGACTATTTGGATGTATCTTTGAGTGTGCAGGATACTGGCTTTAAATCTTCCATTTACAGAAAACCCACCTTCTCTAACAGATCCATTATAATAGTTCTTATCCAAGACATCAGAAGAAGAGCATAGTTAAGGGCCAATTTGTTAGGGCATCCCGCATAACTTCAGATGACTTGGACTATCAACAAAAATGTTTAAAGCTTACTGGGATGTTTCAGGAGAGAGGATACCCTGAAGAATTTATTTCAGGTATCCTCAAGGAAGTCCAGGATGGTAGGAAAACCAAATGCCAACCAATTTTGGGTACAGGCAAGGTGGAAAAATCTAAGAGAGATGGTGGGCAGCATGATCTTATTCAAGGGTTCAATAAAGCTTTTATTACTGAGTACAGTGCCAATTCCGGTAATATTAGGAAAATAATAGAACAAGAATGGGAAACTTTTTGGGACATTACTGATCTTAATAATTTAAAAGGAAAAACAGTAAGAACAGTGTTCCGAAAGGGGAGTAACATTAAGAATTTACTGGAATATGAACCCAGTATCAACAGATTTTCCAACCAACGTAAAGGTACATACAGGTGTGGAACATGTTCACAATGTAAATATATATCACATACTGACAAAATATCTATTGCAGCTAGAAATAGATGGATAAAGGCAGCAACTTATTCCAACTGCAATAGTCAAGGGCTGATATATATAGCCACCTGTCAAAAATGCCAAGGGTTTTACGTTGGTAAAACCGAAAGACACCTGAAGAGGAGGATATACGAACATAATTATGAAGTACAGAAACAAAATTCTAATAATGCCCTGTTTTGGCATACATTGATATGCCAACAGGCCAGGTTTGAATATTTTTGTATTAGAAATCATGGTCCGAGACAACAGAGGGGGTCCTTGGGAGATTAGATTAGAGCATAGGGAAACCTATTGGCAAATTTTTTTTAGAAGCCATTAAAACCCCTGGCTTAAATGATACTATATCTATTGTCCCATTGTTAAAACTGAAAGCTGGTAAGCTGTGAAATTATTTTTTATAAATACTAAGGTATTTCGAAGCAACCCTTATATTTTTTTATATAAATATTTTAACACATTATTGATGTTTTAGGTGGCTGTTTAAAAATGATTTTTTTTAATTTTAAACGCATCATTCATAAACATTTTTAAAGTATATATTGATTGTATAGTATTTAAATAGTGAATGTGGTTGTATTTCTTTAAATTTTAATTAAATGAAAGTTTTAATTGATTGTAATATAGTATATAAGCTAGGCCATGGCAATCCACTATGTATCTGATGAAGTCAATGATTTATGCTGGCAAAAACATTATACTGCACTTTACTGACGTTAATAATAAATTGAGTGGTTGCGGTCTCCCACGGACTGATTTTTGTTATTCTTGGCCTATGGAAAGATCATTATATCGCACAGCCATTCTATAATTTGTTTGTTTGTGTCTTTCGGCTTTTCCAGGTTAGGGGTTGCCACAGCGGAACTCTGGTCCGCTAATGATTGGGAGCTGATTTTTACGTACCGGCTTGCCAGGCCTGATGCACAACCTTCAACAAAGGTACGCCCATTCTCGCATGTCTCCACGCAGAAGACGCTCTAGCTGTGAATCGAACTGGCCAGCATCTTACTGTGAGGCGACAACGCTACCGCAGCACCACCTGGCAAAATAGTTTAAAGAAAAGTGTAACTGAGATAATGCACTATGGGCAAAGTATTATAATGTGTGTGGAAAAATGAAACATAGATCTTTACTCTCTAGATTTATCACAAAGGCAGATGACAATGAGCTTTAAAGCTTGCATATTGAAAAACATATCAGGCAAATTATGAAAGATTTAAAGGTTGTTAAGTAGGCAGATGTATGTTACACAAGACAGAAAGGAGCACGTCTCATCTGTTTTTAGGAAAAGCTTTTCATTTCAGTGGAAGTATTATGATGCCGATAAGGGATTGTAAAGGAACATTATGCACATCTTTGAGTGATACAAATATACATTTCAGGGAATAGATGAAGGGTCAGTAATACAACAAGAGCAAACCGAGAAGAATGTAGAAAAGCATGTTAAAGATCTACGTAACACCGAAAGTGTGATAAGACACCTTGGGACACAGGTGGACAGTAGTCTCTCCTTTGATAATCACATTGCCACAGTAGTCTGGAAATCCTTCTATGTGGCACACCTCATCACAAAAGGTTTCCCATCCAGGAAAAAAGAGGTCATTGTTCCCCTCTACTCGTCACTCATTAGACCCATTAGAGAGTACAACGCCCCTTTTGGAATGTACCTCACAAGACATCTACAACAACTGGAAAGGCCACAGAAATACCTCACAAAGAGGATTACCGGCCTCAAACAGATGCCCTATGCAGACTGTCTCAAAAAACTCCAGCTTTACTCTGTCGCATATCGCCTACTCAGAGGCGATCTCTGCCTAACATACAAAGCTATGTCAAACCCAGAGCTGTTGGACATGCTCCACTTAAAGAAATCCCAATCCCTTTGAGCTAAATGCTCTAGGGACCTAAACCTTGTCACCACAATAAACAGAACATGCTGGAGGGATAGAGTCCTGTCCCAGAGACTTCCCATACTCTGGAACAAACTACCTATATATATCAAACAAAGCTCCTCATTAGCACTCTTCAAGAAAAATCTTGATGATTGGATGGGAGATAGGAAATTCACCCCGGGGATCACTTCTATGACTCTGCTTGACAGGGGCACAAGAAAATTATTTTCTTGGGTGGCAAAAACCAGGGTACCGTTTGGCTAGGCTTATATAGGCCCCAGGGCCAATAGCCTAGTATCTACCTATGAACCTATGAACCTATGAACAAGTGCAAGCATTCAAAAGATACAGAACTTACTAAATGGCCTGTTAAAAAGTTTATTATAGAACAGCAAAAGCAAATGAAAGCTAGTATTACAGTTACTGAATTGGAGGAGGTTATGGGAGGTTTTAATATTTACAGTGCTCCTGGTGCAGAGACTTAGTTTACAGAAGGATTGCTGTTTTTGTTTCTAAAAAAGCCAAACAGAAGGACCTTAGGTTAAGTGATGAGCCAAGTACAACATATTCAAACCAAAAACAAAATGTAGCTCAACACACAACAGCAGTTAAAAATTTTAATGTAAAATGAACCTGTTTTACTCATATCTTCTTCAGTTTGACTGAATAGTACAATAATGTTGCAAGCCTGTTACAATGGAGATTACGCAACCACTACAATGAAGGTAGATGAGAAGCACTGGAAAAGCAAACCACATAGAATTACTGAAAATGAATAAATACTTATCACATGGGAATGTGCATTTCCATCAGTCAGGAAAGTAGAAGCAAGAAAACTAGATATCGTGGTTGAAGAAAAATGACAAAATTAGCATTACTCATTGAAATAGCTACACTTAATGATTATAGTGTGCTATTACAGAGTACCAGATATGTAAGCAGAAACTAAAGAAATTTAGAATAAAGGCACTCAGATAATTTTAACTGATGCAGGAGCAATATGGCTAATAAATAAGAATTTTCATGCATACTTAAATATGTTGCCAAAACAGATAACCCTGTGTGAACTAATTAAAATTAGGTCATTCTAGCTACATTGTGAGAACTGAGAAGAGCACTCTTACAAATATCAAGACTGAACCAACACTAATTTTGACTTGCAATGAGATCCATTCCTCTGAGGATATTAGAAATCCTAAACATTTGGAGAAATTAAAAAAAAAAAATCTGGACTATAGTCAGACTTCTAAATGCCAACTGCACGTAAATTCTTAAATAAATAAGTAAATACATACATAATAATCATAATCACATTTCCTCTTTTTAATTTATATTAAACTTAGATGTCTTGAGAGCAACAGGTCTGCAAACTGCACTCCATATGTGCAGGCATTTTCAATTGTAACTGTACCTAATGTAACCCAACTCACCCAAATCATATCAGTAATTAGACCCCACTACATATAGGTGCAACAAACTTCATATAGCTGCACAACAAGCAGAAGGTGTACCTAGCACCTGAAAACTAGCTGATAGCAGCCCCTAGTGGTTCTACTTAGACTATAGAGCTACAAATTGCTTGACAACACTGTTAAGTAAGGCTCCCGAGCTGAGCTATCACATAGACATATATATCCATGTTGAATATTTATCTATTTACTTGTTGATATTTGTTTACTAGGAAAGTCCAGCTGGGAAACAGATCTTGTAACCTCTTAGCTCTAGAAATCTGTCCAGATTGGACAATGTTAACAAAGAGTCATCATGAGACAAAGGATCTGAGTACCGGTACACCAGACCACTCCAGAAACAAAAATGTTTTAGTAATTGGTGACTGCATAGTGAAACACACAGATTCCCCAACTCACTAGACTGGATAAAGACAGGGTGGCAGTGAGTTGTCTTTCAGATGTCACAATCTCAGACATTTCAAAAGCCTTTAGGACTCTTGCACCAGAGAAATATAACAATAACATGGTAGTTGTGCATGTGATGTTGAATGACTTGGGACAAAAAACCTTGAGACATATACAAATAGACATGTCTGAGATCTCTCTACATGTCACAAATGCAGTAAGACCCTACAACTAAGAGGACTCCTCCATGAATGATGCCTAGGTACAAAGAAGAGATCACTGGCTTCAACAATTAGCTAGAAAACTGGTGTCATTCCAGTGTGTATCAGCATGGATCAGGATGCTTGGCTGTCTTCTTGCTTTGCAAAAGATGGTCTGACCCTCTCGTTCGAAGGATTTCTCATTATGGCTAAAGCATTTTTACCCCCATAGTGCCTTTTTAGGTAAAGTTCAGTTAATAAACATTCCAACATAGAAAATATATCGATATAAAAAATAGGATCACGTTAAGAGGGCTCTGTTCAATGCCAGAAGTCTAAATAACTTTCTGCCAACCTTGAGGTACTCCAGAATTTGAAAGGACTTCATATATATGTGTAATCATGGAAACCTGGTTTAAATTCCCAGAAGACACTCCCTCCATACCTGAGTTTTCTGTCTACCATGTCTTCAGTCCCGTTGGCAAATGTGGTGGTGTATCCATACTTGTAAGAGACCATATTGCCTCTAGAAAGATTCACAGAGACCCACTTACTGAATTAGAGATGATGCTAAAAAATCAATTTTCAGCTTATTGCCTGTTACAGATCCCCCTCCCATGATCCCAGAAGTCCATGTCAATTTCCCAAATGTCATAGATGAACTCCCCATAATTAAAAACTCCATCATTCTTTGAGACTTATTCACTGCCAACATCAACGTTGGATATGCTTAGAAGTTTTTAGACCTAATAAAAATCCAGTGAACAAGATTGATAGCTCGAGAGAACAAAATATTCTTGAACAACCAAAACCAGTGTTTCAAGAAGCACAAGTTTAATAAACTCTCAAACTCTCTAGCTCCTCAGCATACAAGCCTTCCAGGAGATAAATCAAACTAAAATACACACCCCATATGTAGTAATACCAATATAACAATCAATCTTACCAGCTTAAATGTAAATCCATATGTCACAAGATGGGTTGCAAACTGGCTTAAGGACAGAACCCACAGGGTTAGAGTTGCTGGCGCTATGTCAGACACCAAGCCGGTCACAAGTGGTGTCCCACAGGGCTCGGTCCTTGGCCCCCTATTGTTCGGCATCTACTTCTCAGAAGTACAGGCCAACATGGGAGGACTTTGGCTGACAAAGTTTGCAGACGACTGCAAACTGGGCGCCATAGTGGAAAGTGCATCGGACACGGATATCCTTCAGAAGGGACTCACGGAAACAGATAGCTGGTGCCAGAGCCATGGCCTGAAGTTAAACGCCAAAAAATGCATAGTCATACCCTTCGGGAAAAACAAGGTAACCCCAAGCTACCATATAGGCGGCAATCCACTAAGCACAGAAGAGGTTATCAGGGACCTGGGGACCCAGGTTGACAGTGGCCTTTCTTTTGACACTCACATTGCTAAAGTGGTTAGACCTTCTACATTGCCCACCTGATCATGAAGGGATTCACATCCAGATCTAGTGAGGTCATTGTTCCCCTGTACTCTTCACTTATCAGACCAATGATCGAGTACAATGCCCCATTCGGGATGTATCTCACCCGACATCTGCAGCAATTGGAGAGACCCCAAAAGTTCCTCACCAAAAGGATAAAGGGACTCCAAAATCTGTCATATGCTGCCAGATTGAAGAAACTCCAGCTCTATTCAGTCGCATACCGTCTGCTCAGAGGTGACATGTGCCTGACATACAAGGCCATGTCCAACTCGGAATTAATGGACATGCTCCACCTCAAAAATCCAAATCCACCAAAACCACTAGAGCAAGCGACTTAAACCTTAGCACGGATATAAATAGGACGTGCTGGAGGGATAGATTTATCACTCAGAGACTCCCTATGCTGTGGAATAAAATCCCGGTCCATGTGAGGCAGAGCACCTCGCTGGCTCTGTTCAAGAGAAATCTTGACCTGTGGATGGGAGATCGTAGGTTTACCCCGGGAATCATCTCTGTGTCACTGCTGGACAGAGGCACAACAAACTAATGGGCACAGTATTTTTTCATATAAGGGGTGGCGTAAGCCACAAAACTTTGGGCTAGGCTTATAAATGCCTTAGGGCAGATAGCCTAGTATAAACCTATGAACCTATGAACCTATAATCAATTGTTCAATGAAAGAATATACTAATTTAAAACTTCTCCATTACAAAAGAAACTTCCAGTTGCGTTCCTGATTCAAACCAGTAGGTGCCATTGTATTATATATTAGAATAAAAACAGTTTCCTTATATAACAACTTATTCTTCAAACAACATTTTCAGCTTTTATATTTTCTAAAATACAGCCCCTTAAATCTGTATATCCTCCCCCATGTACAGACTTAAAATGACACGCAATAGGGCTTTCCTTTCTTTTATTTTTAATGTCTCTTATATGTTCCTGTAACCTAATTTTAAAAGATCTTTTACTTTCACTAATATAAAATAGGTTGCAGCATCAAGGAGAAGGTAATTTATTCTCGAGAATGACTGAAACTGTTAAACCATGGCAAAGAATATTATCAGAAGGGGTTAAGAAGAGACTACATAACCCCTTCCATTGTGTGGGTCGGCTAGAATTGGCTCATATTTCTCAGGATGCTCAAGGTGCTTTAGATTCTTTAGAGAAGTTGTTGCATAAAGAAAATGCCTTGCACTTCAATATGTTGAGTCTTCAGCATTACATAGACTTAGATATAACACCTAGAGGGCTTTGTTTTTTTTAAATCTGACTACTCCTTTTGATGCTTCTGACTCTCTAGATAAGCAGTTTGAAATAAAATGGATTTCAGCTGCTCATAAGTGTGTGACTGAATGGCCAAGCATCCTAATAGAGAGGAATACAGTTAAACAGCATAAGGTGAAAGAAGAAATTATGGTTTCCTGCAATGCTTTGGCTGAACAGTTTAGTCTTGAACAGTTTGACCAAATATTGTGTAACTTGAATGTGAAGCTGGAGGAAGCTTCAAATAAAATTATTAAAAGAAAAATAAATAAACTGGAGTGGGATATCCATGACTACAATACTGGCTTTGCCTTTAAGAAGCTGGCCAATCAGAAACGACAACAGCAGAAGCGTTACTCATTGGGTGAAGCTAATTCTAAACTGAGTGTTTCCTTTGCATCATCAGAAGTAGTCATCAGCATGAGAGAATCGGAAGAGGATGAAGGGGGTTATCCGCCATTACCCCGACCACAAGAACTAGAATATTTTAGAAATAACTTTTGGAACCAATGAGATTTCAATAATAGAAGGAAGAGGGTCAAACAGAAGGAAATAGAGATGGACAATAACTGAGGTATACTCTCCGGCAAACCCAAACTATTAAACAAAAACAAAAACTGGTCATGACAGCAGCAGATTTGACATGAGCAGTTTAATAAAACTTAACCACAAAGGATAAAAAATACTTCTTTAAGCGCTTTTCATTTGCTAAGTCAGCAAACTTCTTCAGAAGAAAAACAGGTAAAAATATGGAAGTACAAATAGAAAATGAGGCAACCTTTTAAACACTCAGACTCAAGAACGCGGGACAATCAAGTCAATCATTACCACTTCACTTAGTTCAATTAAGGTGGTATGCACAATAATCACAGATAAACAGTAAATAGAATGTTGTATAAGCAAAGCCCCCAAACAATAACAAATGCACAATGTCCAACACAAAACATTTAACTAGTTACAGGAGAGACAGTCAGATAAACCACCTGCCATAACAAGAAAAAAGTAATGCTTGTTATGAAAATTGTACATATTCAAAGTTTGTGTTCAAACCGATTTTTCTTATGAAACCTTTAGGGCAAATCTCATTTAAAAGGAAAAAAAATCTATGAATTAACTTTAAGTTTAACTATGGTTAACCTTTATCTTCGCAAACTCCTTAGTTTCAAAATACTACTGATCGAGCAAGTCTCATTTAGACCTGGTGAATTGTATGCGTTGAGTTTAATTTGCCAAATCAGTTCAAGCTCTTCTAATTTTAGGGGTGTAGGGCCACCCCTGGGGTCGTGCAACACTTGGTCAATGGCGATAAACTTGAATTTGTGGTCCACATTTAGTTGAACATCTTTGGCCAAGGCAATGTCCACCTTGTTGTGACTTATTGCATACAAATGTTCATACATTCTGTCATGAAGCCTTCGCTCTGTCTTACCTATGTAGAAGGCAGGACAACGTGTACATTTTGCCAAATAAATCACGTATTTGGAATTACAATTTAAGCTATTTTTGAGCTTAAACTGTACACCATTGATGGTAAATAAATTGGCTACCTCCACATTCTTGCAAAAATTGCAATTCTCACATTTGATCATACCCACCAACCTGGGAGTCCTATGACGCTGTTTTTCTAAAAGGTTCTTCAAGTTCCTATCACGTCTGAAAATAACTTTAGGTGAACCCCCCATTTTGTTAAATAACATTTGGTTAGATTTAAAGAGTTCCCAGTTTTTCTGCAAAATTTCCATACAGAGATTACTCTGTACACTGTAGGTTGTTATAAAACTAAGCTGAAACTTGTGTTTATATTGGCTTGTTGTCACTTGTTGGCCCACAGGTACTAGTGTACTTGGGGTATTAGTGTCACCAAGTACCTGGGGCCTCATGGACAAGATAAGTTTAAAAACTTGTCTATGCCTTTTTGAACTAACCTCCTCAATGAGGGAGTCCAGTAAGGATTTGGGATAGTCACGTTGTAAAAATAGGCTTTTCAGGAATTCACATTCCTCCAAGTCTACCTCTTGACTGATATGAGACGCTCTCACTAGTTGGCCCTTAACTACTGAATGTTTCTGATGGAATGGGTGGCAACTTGTGTAGTGGAGAAAGGAGTTCGAATATGTGCTTTTCCTGTGGATTTTCGCGGTATAACAGCCTAGTGATCTATCCTTATTTAACCAGATGTCCAAATATGCTATGGCTTCCATGTTGAAATTAGATGTGAATTGTAGAAAATCTGTAGATTGGTTAAATGTTTCCAACACAAAAAGACCCGTCTCATGGTTCCCATTTAATCAAATGAAGATGTTGTCAAGGAATCTGGTGTAATAAACAAGCGCCTTTTTGACGTTGTTGTTATGAAATACATATTCCGATTCCCAGTGTGCCATGACCAAATTAGCTACACTGGCTCCACACGGAGAGCCCATTGCTATGCCCACTTTCTGCAGGTAAAATTCGTTGTTGAACATAAAAAAGTTATTTGACAGTGCAAGGTCGAGTAATTCTAACACCAAGGAAATCTCCGAGTTTGGGGCACCATGTTTATTTAACATATAACCTACCCATTCTGTACTGATGTCTTGGGGAATACACGTATACAAGTCTTTGACGTCGATTGTGAGAAAATTAAAATTCTCATTGTACTCTAAACTGTTAATCTTAGCCAAAAAGGACCATGAATCTTTACAGAATTGGCCCTCTAGTACTACATATTTTTGCAAAATTGCGTCAATGACCTTGGCACAAGAATACGTGGGAGAACCACGGCTGTCAACCAGGGGTCTCATAGGTGGATTAAGTGGGTCTTTGTGTATTTTAGGAATACCGAACAGGTAGGGATATTTGGGGTAAGATGTTGACATAAAATTGAACATGTTCTGTTCAATTCTGCCCTCAATGAATAGGTCATTGATACAGATCTTAATTTGACTGTAAGCCTTATTGACCTCCGACCGGGAACTCTGTTGGCAGGCTATACTAGAAAGTAAACTAGTCATGCATTCAGTATAGTCTAAATTGTCAAAAACTACCAATCCACCACCCTTGTCAGGTTTACACATGCGGATATCCTGAGATTGAATATACTGCAAGTGTTCTCGTTCAACACGAGTAGTATTCGATGAAGGATTGAAGTTAGGACTGCTTTTGACTGCCTGCCTGATGTTTAATTCGCATATTTGTTCAAAAACCTGTAGAACAGGATGCAGAGGTGGATTGTAAGTACTAGAAACACGAAAAACAGTATTATCCAATATGTCTGTGGAGTTGCCGAACAGCAAATGGAAGTTCAATTTCCTAGTAAAAGACTTAATTTCAATAATTAACTTAACCAAGTCCACTTGTTGTGTGGGAACATACGTATGCTCCTTGGACAAAAAGTCCACTATATCTGTGGTAATAATAGAAGATGAAAAATTATAAACCTTGAAGTCGCCTTCCTTATTGAAAATAATAGTGGGCACATCAGAAGACAAACTGGAGTGTGGACATGAGACACTACCAGTAGACACATGCTCTTGGGAACAAAGTTCCCCTGTCAATGTGACATGATCAAGAGATACTATGTCAAGTTGACCTTCCACAGTTGTCAAGTCTTGTGTTTGTTGAACTTTGATTTTACGTTGTTCTGTTGGAGGCTCTTCTGTTGTTTAAGCCTCATCCCCATCTGATTGGCTTGCCAAAAATTCTGATTCTGGTTGGAGTTTCGATTGAAATTGTAATTATTCTGATGTCTATTATTGTTGTAGTATACCCGAGGGCCATTCTGTAATCTCTCACTCCACCGGACCTCGGAGAAACCAGAACCATTAACAAGTTCCCCACAATCATTACCAAGTACTCTCTCTGCATCCATGGGAGTACTAGCACTTAAAGCTTCTTCCTCTCCATAACCTTGAACAGACTGGGTACTAGTAACATGGTTGACTGGGTTAGTGTTATCACCCTTTACCCGATGATGTTGAGGAACTTGACCTTCCTGCCATACTTGCGCTGGGGAAGGAGCCGGGTAAGCAGTACCCTGCTTGTATACCTTACACTCACGGTCCAATTTCTTCACCTTGTTAGCCTTAAGTTTACCCATATGTTGGTCTATACTGTTAAAAACCCTGCTATATTCAAATTTATATCTAGCAAACTCCATGTCAGATTTTATACTCCTGTCCAGTTCAGTCACTACACCAGTCAAGGAATCAACGAGTATAGAGTAATGTTTGACCATTAACTCTAATATTTCTATTCCTTGTCGGTCAAACAATTCTATTAAGTCTGTGTGAAAGGGTGAGTTGTTTACAAGGCCTGTCGGGTACTGAAACCTACGCAAGCCTTTCGGTATGACCTTCTGCACCATACACTCCCTAAAATAAGAAATTTCCAATTGGAGCTTTTTTAATTTAATAAGGTGGTTATCAAAGGATTTTAACTTGAACACAATGTCAGGAGAATCTGCAAAGTTACCTTTGATAAAACGAGAATCTCCAGCATCAGATGGTTCTGGCCCAGAAAATGAAAAATTGTCAGTGATCCATGCTGCAAGTGCTGGTGCTCCTCCTAGATCATCTGAAACTTGAGCAGTGTTGGTATGTTCAACAGTTTGAACCAACTCTTCCAGGTTGGCATGTCCATTCATCCTAACTGGAATATCTTCCTGCAGTAGCTGATTAGGCATCCTAGCTGGGTCCGACATTAACAACTCAGCGGTGTATCCATGAGCTGGCTTTGCCCCGATCAAACCACTCCTGCCGATAACAGCTTCCTTCAAACCTTGTTGTAAAAGATTGCCATTAACCAACTGGTCCAAGCCTGGATTTTTAATCGGATAGTTCCCAAGGCTGCCACTACTCACCAGGGACAATGACAGGTTACCAGCACTGGTGCAAGATGGAATCAAATCTTTGATAGCCCGTTGGTTTTGGTCAAGTTGGTCCAATCTGGTGCAGATGGACTCAATTTTGCTGAGTAGAGATGTTACCACACTGTTGTTGGAAGGAATATTAGATTATCCGTTACGATATTTGTTACTGTATTGCTGTCTTCTGCTTCAGGTAAAACCAAAGCTTCTCCCAGTGTAAATAGGCTCTGACTAGCTGCCAAACCGGACGCTATGACAAACTGAGAAACTCTCCGGCAAACCCAAGCTATTAAATGAAAACAAAAACCGGTCACGACAGCAGCAGATTTGACACCAGCAGTTCAATAAAACTTAACCACAAAGGATAAAAAGTACTTCTTTAAGTGCTTTTCGTTTGCTAAGTCAGCAAACTTCTTCAGAAGAAAAACAGTTAAAAATATGGAAGTACAAACAGAAAATGAGGCAACTTTTTAAACACTCAGACTCAAGAACGCGGGACAATCAAGTCAATCATTACCACCTCACTTAGTTCAATTAAGGTGGCATGCACAATAATCAGAGATAAACAGTAAATAGAATTTTGTATAAGCAAACCCCCCCCAAACAATAACAAATGCACAATGTCTAATACAAAACATTTAACTAGTTACAGGAGAGACAGTCAGATAAACCACCTGCCATAACCAGAAAAAAGTAATGCTTGTTATGAAAATGGTACATATTCAAAGTTTGTGTTCAAACCGATTTTTCTTATGAAACCTTTAGGGCAAATCTCATTTAAAAGGTAAAAAATCTATGAATTAACTTTAAGTTTAACTGTGGTTAACCATTATCTTCGCAAACTCCTTAGTTTCAAAATACTACTGATCGAGCAAGTCTCATTTAGACCTGGTGAATTGTATGCGTTGAGTTTAATTTGCCAAATCAGTTCAAGCTCTTCTAATTTTAGGGGTGTAGGGCCACCCCTGGGGTCGTGCAACACTTGGTCAATGGCCATAAACTTGAATTTGTGGTCCACATTTAGTTGAACATGTTTGGCCAAGGCATTGTCCGCCTTGTTGTGACTTATTGCATACAAATGTTCATACATTCTGTCACGGAGCCTTCGCTCCGCTCCGTCTTACCTATGTAGAAGGCAGGGCAACGTGTACATTTGGCCAAATAGACCACGTATATGGAATTACAATTTAACCTATTTTTGAGCTTAAACTGTACACCATTGATGGTAAATAAATTGGCTACCTCCACATTCTTGCAAATTATCGATCAGTAGTATTTTGAAACTAAGGAGTTTGCGAAGATAAAGGTTAACCACAGTTAAACTTAAAGTTAATTTATAGATTTTTTTCCTTTTAAATGAGATTTGCCCTAAAGTTTTCATAAGAAAAATCGGTTTGAACACAAACTTTGAATATGTACCATTTTCATAAAAAGCATTATTTTTTTCTGATTATGGCAGGTGGTTTATCTGACTGTCTCTCCTGTAACTAGTTAAATGTTTTGTATTAGACATTGTGCATTTATTATTGTTTGGGGGGGTTTGTTTATACAAAATTCTATTTACTGTTTATCTGTGATTATTGTGCATACCACCTTAATTGAACCAAAGTGAGGTGGTAATGATTGACTTGATTGTCCCGCGTTCTTGAGTCTGAGTGTTTAAAAGGTTGCCTCATTTTCTATTTGTACTTCCGTATTTTTAACTGTTTTTCTTCTGAAGAAGTTTGCTGACTTAGCAAACGAAAAGTGCTTAAAGAAGTATTTTTTATCCTTTGTGGTTAAGTTTTATTAAACTGCTGGTGTCAAATCTGCTGCTGTCGTGACCGGTTCTTGTTTTCGTTTAATAACCGAGGTATGATAACCTCCAAAAACGGACTAGATATTGATGTTTATAAAGTCTTGTTGTTACTTAATGAAACTGTTGCTGATACACGTTAACTTGATTTTAAATTTATCTGGTTATGTTTTGAACCAAAGTGAAATGTCAGTGTTACAGCATGGTTTGAATATATATTGTTCAAAGTGAGATTTTTCAGTTGGTTTGTATACTTCATTTATGTAACTTTTTTGATGTTGACAAATGTGTTCTTTCTGGCAATGATTTGGAGGAAACAGAATCTGACACAAATTGTAGTTTTTGTACTTGTGAGTCTTCTTTTTCTGCTAGTGATGATATCAATGCCTATTGTCTGTTGGATACTTCAAATGTGCCTGTTAAAAGTAAATTCCACCCCTTCACACCTGAGGGAATATCACATTTTTCTTCTATGGTACACTTTGCTGTGGATTATGTTTTTAATAAATTTTATATAGAGAAAAATAATATACATTATAATTTAACTAAACAAGAATGGGATACACTATAAAGTATGAATAAATGGTGAGAGTTGGTTATAAAGCCTTCTGATAAAGGCAGTAAAATAGTGGTGTTACATTTTTCCCAATATTTAACAATGTGTATGGATTATCTGAATGAGGGGGAAGTTTATAAAATTTCTACTTGTTTAGAATACAAACAGGCTATTGAAAATTTTAAAAACATTTTGGCAAAAGGACACAGACTTAGATATTTATCTACGCAAGATGTGGAAGCAAAATTTAATGTAGATACTTGTACTTTAGCTAATTTCTATTGTTTGCCAAAAGTCCATAAAACTTGATTTCTCCACCAGGGGATCCAATTGTGGCAGCTAGTAATTATTTTTTACATAATATAGGAATCATGTTACATTCATATTTAATGAAGTTTGTAGTAACATTAGATTCTTATATAAAAAGATTCTTTTGATTTTTGGACAAAATAAAATTGTAGTGTGGGGAGATTTTTATTGGATAACTTTAGATGTAAAAAGTTTGTACACAAATATTAAACATTCAGTGGGTTTAGAGGCACTTAGATTTTTTTCTAGGTAATAGTCTAGTTGCATGTTATGTTATAAAGTTAATTTATTTTAGTTTAGTTAATAATTTTTGAGTTTAATCAGTTTTTCCATCTCTCTCAACTTTCTGATTTAAAAGCCCACATTTGCACTTGTTTCCCCCTTTCCTGTAGCTAGTTTAGTCCAGATACAGATTCTTACTTTTAGCACTTGAATTTGCTTATTTGTGATCAGCACTTATTCAGAACTTGTAAGCACTAAATAACCTACTAATTACTACAGCACTCGACCTTCCTCATTACCTAGAGGAAAACAGTTTTGGTACTTACTTTCCTCATTTGCTTAGAGGAAAACAGCTCTTGTACTCACTTTCCTCACTTATCTAGAGGAAAATATTTTTTTTATTCAGGCATGTCCAAGGGTCAGCTCCCAGTGTTCTCTCCTGTCTATCTGATGAATCTGGGCATCTTGGGGCAATGTAGAAATTGCCTCATGTACGCAAACAACCCTCTCCTCCTACCACCCAACACTACAACCTGTGAGAGATGCACTTATCTAGCCAAACTGGAGGTAAAGCTCTCTCCAATCAAGACTGAACTTGACAGTCAAGAGGAGAAGGTAAAAACTTGCACCACACCATACTCATCACATAGTCTCACTAAATCTACACCACCAAAATCCACACATAGAAACACAAAAACATTCACGGAGGCTGTCAATAATAATCTGCTCAAGCAACAGAGACCTCCAAAGCAGAAATGCAAGCAACCTCCACCCCCCCCAACACAACCCAAATGACACATAGCCCCCAGACTCAGTGTGCCACTCAACCACAGCCAATAAAGCAAAACAACGTACCCAGCACACTAGTCATAGGTGACTCTATAGTCAGGCACACTGATGTCCCACTCACCAGGCTAAAGAAGGAGAAGGTTACTGTCAGCTGCCTGTCGGGTGCTAGGATCCGCCACATAACCCACGCACTCAGATCACTCCACAGCAAGTACAAATATGACTCTGTCATTGTCCATGTTGGTGTGAACGACCTGAGACATACCTCCCTGGACTACATGAAAAGAGACATGGAAGAGCTCTCCGATCTTGTAGCCCAGGCAGGTATGACCCTAGCCCAGAGTAGTATTCTGCCATCACCCAGAATGATGCCGCAGTACAAGGACAAAATGATTGACTTCAACAATTGGCTAAGCTCCCAGTGCCATTCTAAAGGGATCCAGTATCTGTCTGCCTGGGATGACATGGTCGACAGACCATGATGCTTTGCCAGAGATGGCCTGCACCTGTCACCCCTGAGATTCTGGATACTGGCTAAGGTTCTTGCCGCCAATATAGTGCCTTTTTTAGGCAAGGTTCAAATGACAAATTCACCACCGTAACAGGAACAGGCAAGCAAAAACTGAGGGTGATGCTACTTAATGCCAGAAGTCTAAATCTCAAAATGCACTCACTCGAGGCACTCCTTAAAATGGAGAACATCGATATCTGTGCAGTGACTGAGACCTGGTTCAAGGCTCCAGAAAGCACCCCTGCACTACCAGGCTATAACTCATACCACACTTTTCGGCCATGTAACCCGGACCGGAACACCAAAGGCGGAGGTGTGTCCATATTCATTAAGGATATCCACACCTCCAGGCTAGTTGCTCAGCATAATGCAGCCGAGGTTATCCAAGTGCAACTAACTCTGGGCAAAACTGCAATCCAAATTGTAGCTTGCTACAGATCACCCACTATGCCCCAGGATTCCCACTCCTCTTTTCTTGATGTACTGGAAAAAATTAGGGTTCAACCAAACACCCTAATAATGGCCGACTTCAACTACCCCACCATTAACTGGGAAAACTACTCATGTACCAACTCCTTTGCTCAATGCTTTCTGGAATTCATAAACTCCAATGCTTTGGATCAACTTATCCACACCCCCACCAGGGGCAACAATATCCTAGATCTAGTCATTACCAATATGAGTGACCGGTGTTCCACACCTGAAGTCAATGCCTCATTGGTGTGATCCGACCATAAGCTAATTACCCTAGATATCCACATCCTGCCTCCACCCCCCCATTAAGGAAACCATGGTAAAAAATGTCTCCAAAGCCAACTTCATGCTTCTTAAGACAGAAGTGGTGAACTTCACGACACCCATGCAGACGGACAATGCAGTTACGACTACTGAATCCTACACAATTGCACTTTATAAGAACTTACATGAGTGCATGGATCGTGCTATCCCAAACAGAACCAAGACACTATCCTCCAAAAAAAGGAAGCCAATCTGGTGGTCCCCTGCCATAAACAAACTGTACAACAGAAGGAAGAAACTCTTGCAAAAGAGAGTAAAATCCCACGAGTGGAGGAGCCCCCTGGTTAGCCTCACTAAGAAGCTGTGATCCCTGATAAAATCCTTCAAAGCTAGTTATGAAAACAAAATCGCCACTGATTCTAAAGACAACCACAAAGCATTCTATAGCTATGCCAAAAATCTGAATGGCAACACTCAGATCTGCTCTGAGTTACAGCACAATGGCACTAAATATACAGACCCAACTGATATTGCCAACATCCTGGCAGATAGGTTCAGTGCTAACTTTACCCCCCTCCACCCCCTAAAGAGCCCATATCTATACTGGAAGAATGCAAAGTTCCTGTAATCACGGTTGCACAGGTAAAAACCACACTCTCCAAAGCCAAGAACACAGCATCCATGGGATCAGACAACATCCCAGGCTGCATTCTACATGAACTACAGAATGAACTGGCACCTCACCTACGTACCATGTTCAATCATAGCCTCACCTCAGTCTTTGCAGCTGCTGAATGGCGCACAGCAATGGTTATCCCACTCCACAAGGGGAGGAGCCACCACGGACCCCGGGAACTACCGCCCCATTAGCCTGACGAGCCTGGTCTGCAAGGCTATGGAACGTATCATCATGGAACTTATAAACAAAGACATTGGTAATCTCCAAATTCTGGATCCCACCCAGTTTGGGTTTGTAAAAGGCAGATCATATCTCCTAAACCTGATAGACTTCTTTGAAGCAGTCACCAAAGCTGTAGACAAGGGTAAGGTGGTTCACACAGCCTATCTAGATTTTGCAAAGGCTTTTGACACCATCCCCCACTCTGGAATTATAGATAAACTCACTAAACTAGGTATAAATCCCTATGTCACAAGATGGGTTGCCAACTGGCTCACTGACAGAACCCACTCTGTGAAAGTAGCAGACTCCAAATTCCACTTCAGACCAGTGACAAGTGGAGTACCACAGGGTTCAGTCCTGGGTCCTCTCCTGTTTGGTATCTACTTCTCTGAAGTACCGCTAACACAGAAGGTCTTTGGCTAAAGAAGTTCACAGATGACTGCAAACTAGGAGCCATAATCGAAACTCCTAACGATATGGACATCCTACAAAAAGACCTCACTGAGACAGATGCCTGGTGTCAAAGCCATGGCCTTAAGCTCAATGCCAAAAGGGGCATTGTCATCCCCTTTGGTAAAAACTCTGTACCCATGAACTACAACATAGGCGGTAGTATACTTAACACCGAAAGTGTGATAAGAGACCTTGGGACACAGGTGGACAGTAGTCTCTCCTTTGATAATCACATTGCCATAGTAGTCAGGAAATCCTTCTATGTGGCACACCTCATCACAAAAGGTTTCTCATCCAAAAAAAAAGAGGTCATTGTTCCCCTCTACTCATCACTCATTAGACCCATTATAGAGTACAACGACCCTTTTGGTATGTACCTCACAAGACATCTACAACAACTGGAAAGGCTGCAGAAATACTTCACAAAGAGGATTACTGGCCTCAAACAGATACCCTACTCAGACAGTCTCAAAAGGCTTTACTCCATCGCATATCCCCTATTCAGAGGTGATCTCTACCTAACATACAAAGCTATGTCAAACCCAGAGCTGTTGGACATGCTCCACTTAAAGAAATCCCAATCCCTCCGAGCTACACGCTCTAGGGACCTAAACCTTGTCACCACAATAAACAGAACATGCTGGAGGGATAGATTCTTGTCCCAGAGACTTCCCATACTCTGGAATAAACTACCTATCTATATCAAACAAAGCTCCTCATTAGCACTCTTCAAGAAAAATCTTGATGATTGGATGGGAAATAGGAAATTCACCTCAGGGATCACCTCTGTGGCTCTGCTCGACAGTGGCACAGGAAAATAATTTTCTTGGGTGGCAAAGGCCAGGGTACCTTTTTGGCTGGGCTTGTATAGGCCCCAGGGCCGATAGCCTAGTACCTACTTACCTACCTATGAACCTACCTACCTACCTAACAACAAATTCAAGGCACAGCAATGGGAGCTCCATTTGCTCCCATGTATGTGAACTTAGTGATGGGATTATTTGAGGTAGATTTCTTGTATAGGTTAGATTTTTTTAAGCAACATGTCCTTAACTATTATAGTGTAATAAGAAAAATAGTTGTTTATTTCTACACAGGTAGATGTTTAGTTCTATTGCTTGCTATTATTGTTTGTAATATTTGTTTTTCTTATTCTGTAATCATATATTGTATTTTCTGGAGCTTTTCTCCTCGGATATCCACTGAAAATGGGAGAATATCCCAGTTGGACTAACTCGGTTAACAAATGTCAATAAATAAATAAATAACTAAATAAAATTATAGATGATTTAATTTATTTATTTTTTTTATGTAGAGGGGGAAAAGTTTTGATACATGATTTGTTGATCATATACAAATCAGTTTGGTTTTTAGTTTGATGGCATGCAGAGTGGTAATTCAGCTATTTTCTTGGACATAATTTTAGAAGGCAATGTAAATGGTAATATAAGTACAAACACATAGGAAATTTAATGAAGGAGGCCACTTTTTAGCTGCCATAATTGCCACCTTTCTTATGTACTTAACTCCTTAACTCTCCTCCTTATGGAGAACTGTAAACGGTTAATAGATTATCTTGTGATAAAGAGGTTTTAGAGAGGGAAATACTTAATAGCTGTGCAATGTTTAAACAAAGGGGGTATAGCATGGATGTTATTAGGAAGACATTAGAAAGATTGTGTTGAGGAAAACACAAGGTAACTGAAAAGTTTAATGGGGACAGAATGATATTTAATTATTCTGATAGCTGTAAAAATAAGAAAGTGTATTTTGTGACATCTTTTAATGTATTATCTAATGAAATAACAGATATTATAAAATATTAGTGGCCATTTCTCTTGAAGGGTAGAAATAGGTTTTAAGAGGAGACGCAATTTAAAAGACGTTAATAAATGGAAAATTTTGTATGCCAAAGGAAAATTGTAGTAATAGCATTAGTAGATTGGGAACATGGGCATGTGGGGCTTACTCCATTTGCTCTTATGTTACCAAATCCTTTGAGAGAATTAATGGCCGGAGATTTGATCCGGTGACAAAATACACCTGTAATGCAACAGGTGTGGTTTATGTGTTGTAAGGTTTCCTGCAACCTATATTATATTGGTGAAAGTAAAAGATCTTTTAAAATTAGGTTGCAGGAACATATAAGTGACATTAAAAATAAAAGAAAGGAAAGTCCTGTTGCATGTCATTTTAAGTCTGTACATGAGGTAGTATATACAGATTTAAGGGGCTGTATTTTAGAAAATATAAAAGCTGAAAATGTTGTTTGTTTCAAGAATAAGTTGTTATACAAAGAAACTGTTTTCATTCTAATATATAATACAATGGCACCTACTGGTTTGAATCAGGAATGCAACTGGAAGTTTATTTTGTAATGGAGAAGTTTTAAATTAGTATATTCTTTTATTGAACAATTGACTGATTGTTATATTGGTATTACCATATATGGGGTGTGTATTTTTGTTAGTATTACCTCCGGGAAGGCTTGTATGCCGAGGCGCTAGAGAGTTTGAGAGTTTATTAAATTTGTGCTTTTTCAAACACTGGTTTTGGTCATTTTGTTCTATTTTGCTTTCTTCTTGCTTAGTGGTTTGAAACTAAATGTTTTTGACCTGGTACTTATAAATGAATTGTCATCATGCACAACTCCCATAGTAATTCCCTCATTGATTAAGTCAGACTATAAGCTGGCATCCTTTTCCCTTAAACTACTTAAACCCCCTGAAAAGAACATAAAAGGATTCAAAGACTAAAGTTTAGACATCTAAAATTCTTTTAGTACAAATTTCACTCCTGATATGGTTATCCAAAGCTCTAAGATCCCCATAGTTCTCAAATTTCCTTTCATCACTAAAGAAATATACTGAAAGAGCTGTCCAAGCACTTCCTCCATAGGACCAGACTACATCCTCATAGATAGTACCAAACATGGTAGAACATCTGCATACATGCTATTTAACCTGAAGCTGGCTTCAGGCTTAGTACTGGAAGTATGATGTACAGTACTGGGGATGTAATTCCATAAAGGTGGCCCTTCTGCTGACCATAAAAACTATATGTCCATAAGCATGAGAAGTCTCATCTTACATACCACTGAACATATAACAAACGTCATTAACACTGACATTAATAAACTCATCAGGCTAGAGCCCCCGAAATTTGGTATTGTTAAAGGCAGATCCTGTCTAATGACCTGGCCAATTTCTTTGAGAATGTAACACATGCTGTTGATTGTCATTACAATGTACACAAAACTTACACTGATCAGTTCAAGGCATCTGACACCATGCCCCCAAGTTAGCATAATAGATAAACTAACTGCATTACAAACAGACCCCTGTGTGGTAAGATTGATAGCAAATTGTCTAAAAGATAACCCACATGGTGCATATGGCAGGGGCAGCATCAGAAAACATAATGATAAACAGTGGTGCCCTGACCACTTTTGTTTGGTATTTACTTCTCTGACCTACATACTAAAAATCAAGATGTGGCTAACCAAGTCTGCGGAAGACTGCAAACTGACAGTCATTGTCAAAGCCTACTATGACATGGAAGCCTTTCAGCAGGAATTTACACTTATAAATACCAGGTGTATTTAAAATGGATTTAAATTAAATCCTAAAAATGCAACATTGTCACATCTGGCAGACAAACCACCTCCCAGAGTATAACACTGACAATATCCAACTTCAAAATGAAAATGTAGTTAGACACCTGGGAACCTGAGCTGATAATTCCCTCTCTTTGACTACCATGTAGCGACAGCTGTCAGGAAATCCTTCTACGTAGCATAGTTGATCACAAAGGGAATATAATTTATTTATTTACTTAGATTTCTTACTGGACTAGCACAATCACAATAGGCCATTTCCAATCATAGTCAGAGTGAAGAAATTCAAGAAAAGCTAAAACAGAACTAATTCACAAATAGAGTAATTACAGAAGGTAGAGAGTCCACAGACAATTGAAACAAAGATCAAAAGAGGTTATTGATCCCTTATATTTAGCACTGATCAGATCAACTATGGAATAAAATGCTTCCTTCAGGATGTACTTCACCAGACGTATCAAATATTTGGAAAGACCCCAAAGCTTCCTAACAAACAGAATCATAGGCTTAAAATTCCTAAGCAACCAAAAAAGACTAGAAGCACCATCCTTCTTTTGTATCTTATAGGTTCCTCAGAGGAAACCTGTAATTGCTTTCTGAGCATTCAGGGACCCAGTAGTCCAAGATGTCTTGCATCTCACAAATACCAGAATAAGGGATCAAAACCTGCTTCAGCAGATTAATGAAACAAAGAGGAGAGACAGATTTGTTACTTAGCATCTCCTTTACTTTGGAATAAACTTCCCATGCAGATAAAGAACTGGGATAAACTATCTTCCTTCAAACAGGACCTGGATAATTGGATGGGCATTCATAAATTCACCCCAGGCATGACTGACATAGCCCCCCTTGTGAAGGGATGTGCACTCTAACATGGGAACTGACAAGTTGCAATGGTTGCAGGAGTCAGTACCTTTCAAGTTCCTATGATTCCACCAATAATCATAAATGAAGTTCCTTCATAGGTCTGTAGACTCGCCTTTCAGGAAGAAATGAAGATCTTGGCAATCTGGGAAGATCTTGGAGTAGAGTCTCTGCTCAGAACAGAGACAATTCTGTTGAAGAGGTTTATGCACCTAGTGAGGATGCCCATTTGAAATTGCAGACTCCATTAGGAATAGGGCACTGGGCAAATCCAGGACACAATGGACAGATTATATCTTTCAGCTTGTCCAGCAGTGCCTAGGCATCCTCCAGGATGAGCTGAAAACTGTTGCTGGGGATAGGGAAGACTGGCCTGTCCTGTTATTCTTGCTACCACTGCAACCTTGTTTATTTATTTATTGCATTTGTTTACCAGGAAAGCCTGACAGGACTTGAAACCATTTTTTCAGCAGAGGCTTGGGGAGAAAAGCCCTACACAAAATTACACAATAACAAGTACAGAAGATAACGCAAAGACAACATGGGAAACACAGTAGTATACAAATGTAAGTACAAAAGTATTGTATAATAATGTCATGTAATACAAAGAACCAAATACAATTTGATATTACGCACACAAGTTTGTTCTTGTGTAATACCCTGTCATAGGCAAGTGTTGGATTTATTGTGTATCTTAAAATAACTTAGAAAGTTCCTGGAACAGAACAATATCAGAACAGTAGGCTAGCTGTAGCCAGTGATTTATAGGTTCATAGGAATTTCACCCATGTTCCCACAAAGTCAGCGCCTGGTTTCCCTGTCCATCAGGGACACAGGTGGGATTCCAGGGGTATATTTTCTGTTTCCCATCCAGTTGTCCAGGTTCCTCTTAAAGAGGGCTAGTGAGGTACTCTGCTGGACATGGAGAGGGCGCCTATTCTGCAGATGGGGGAGTCATTGGGACACAAATCTATCCTGCTAACAAGTTCTATTAATGTCACAGACCAGGTTGAGGCCTTGCATGTGGGTTGTGTGAGTGGAGTTTGACTTACAGATGTGCAACAACTCCATCAAGGCTGAGATGACCTTTTATGCTAGACACAGTTCACCTCTGAGCAGTAGAGGGACAGGGCTTTTAGCGTATTTGTATAGGGCAGGTGTTGAAGACCCTGGATTTTCTGTGGTCTCTCCAGCTGCTGCATGTGCTTGGCAAGGTACATGCTGAAGGGGGCATTGTACTTGATAATGAGTCTGATAAGGCAGGAGTACAGGGCTGTTATGACCTCCTTGTTCCCGGATGAAATACCCTAAATGAATTACCAACTATGTGGAAGGCTACAACATGTAATTGGGAGTGGTTAGCAAGAGGAGGTGGCCGAGATAAGAGTCAGAGTATATAAGCAGGTTGCTAAGATGTGATGATTAAGTTGTATTGAGGGACAGAGATTTGAGCTAGGTTTAGATGGATTGGTCTAGGCTAGTGGTATAAAAACAAAGCCATAGGTGTGCAACACGTTAAGTGATTTAGAAAATGGATGGAATAACAAAACAATGCTGCTGCAAAGGATCACGGAAAAGACTACAGCTGTTGACAATAGATGTTTGCTCTTAAATTTGAATAGCCCTCCCCTTGCAGTCCAGTTAAAAACTGCTGTTCAGTGGGCAGAAATCTGGCAGCCAAGCTAGTCAACAAGCACAAGGCAAAAGAAATGGCATACACAACTGGGGAAAGAGGGGCTATCTGGTAACCCTATCAACCCAAAATGAAAATGTAAACAGCATAAATCATTGATCAAGATGAAGAAAACGGTATCACCTGCTTACCCAGTTCATTAACGCAACAGGGAAGGACTATGCGCTACTTTGCAAGTGATGCGCAAACCAAATGTACAAGTAGCTGATACCTCCCCAGTTACAGAGCCAGCTGGAACGTTCACTTCTTGAATAAGCCACACAAAACCCCTTTTCTATTTCTTACTGCCTAAAGTTATCAGGGTGTCTGGGAAATACCGGACAACACGTAGATTGGCTATACTGGAACAGTTTGTATTGGCATTATTGGCCGCATGGAGAGGGGGGCGTGGACAAAACGTACAGTTTTACTAGACCGGGTGGCGCCAGCATCCTTGGCGATGACGTATTTACGGAGGCGGGGCAGTTAGCTGAGCTCGGGGAAAAGTAGGTTTGCAGGTCTTAATCTGAGGTTTAGGCTGAAGTGTGGTATCTGCAAAGTAAGCGACTGCTGTCCTCTGAAACACTTTGTAAAAGTTCATATTAACTACACACAATGCATTTTATTATATTGGAGTGAATTGTCTTTATAACCTGGTGTTGGAGATAAGATTTGTAAGAGCAAAATGAGGATATGGTACACTTCAAACATTAGCAACACGCAAATTATATCCTCGAAAGGCTCAAGCACCACTAGCTGTAAGTTGTATGCTTTTAATATAAGCGGTGATGTATTGATTGCATGGAAATAAGCTACATGTTTGTGATAAAAACGTTCATTTTGCAGTGTTTACGTTTTGGTGTATGCTGAGTGACAAAGCAGCTGTAGCGGAATAGCGATGCACAGTGAAGTCGCAGACTTTCAAACTACAGTCTCGGACAAGGCTTTATTTGGGATGAGTAGTAAGTGTCAGTTTTTACCTGTGAGGGAAACAGGAGAGATGACCTGCTCTAATAACACCAAAGCATTTGAAGCGTCACGGGCAGTTACTGAAATGACTGTGAGTGACAGCAATCCTGCCAGTGCCGAGACTGCCCACAGGAGCCTGCATGATATCTCAATGCATCTCCCAGATCTCATCCCAAAGAGACAGGACATATATGAGAGGCATCTCTTTCCGCAAAAGGTGCAGAATATCCAGTGTTCCAAAAGCATCAAGGACTACCTCGTTCAGAAGTGTAACACCGTGAAGGGTAAGCAAAGGCATGCTGTTTGACAAAGGAATTTGCATGTAGGCATAAGGGGCAATTTGTAATGTTTACTGCAATGTGAAAATGTAATATTTATCTACCTACCCACACACACACACACACACACACACACACACACACACACACAGAAAAGAATTGTTTAGGGCGGCTTTCGATAATATCAAAGCGTCTTTTACAATTCATACTTGTAAGTTGCAACCCATTTTATCTGCTACCTTATGCTTCCTTAAAAAGCCGTAGTGCATAAAGCATTAGCCCACATATTTGTGTCATTCCAATTTATTGCTTGTATGTCTTTTCCATTCTCATGTGCTAATTACCCTCCCAGAGGTCATACATGTTTGGACTTATGAGCAAACCCTTTCTTGGAAGTACACACAAGACCCTACAGAAAGTAAGATGCTTACACATTGTGGATCTGCTTTAGTGCATGCTAGTTTCTATAAATGCAAACATGTTTAAGTTCTACAGTCCTTTTTTTCTTTTCCTTTCTTTTTTATGGAAACAATTAACCGTATCTAAGGCTTCACAAAAAGAGGAGTTGGTTTACTTTTTACCCAGAGAGAGGAAATAAAACCTTTACCGTCGAACAAACTGCCAGCCTTTTTGTAGGAAGGGATGGTTTCATGATTTACATCTGTTACCCATCAACAACATGACGTTTAAAAAGAATATAATTTATTGTTCACTAAATAAAAGGAAAACATATCTTCTTGTTGGTATGCACCAGATGTCAGTCTCAATGAAACTCGAACTGTGTTCCAGCAAATAAACTTCTTGCAAGACAAAAAGTACCACTTCTAGTTTTGTCTGTAATAAGTCAGAACGGTTGTTATCTGTTATCATTTTCTTCAGAGCATTTCAGATGGCAGAGGTAGTTGGATCCGAGCAGAAAAAAAAATATGACAAGTGTTTTGATATTTTGTCAGTGAAAGATTCTTAACTTTATATTAAAATATACAGACACTATGTATGATACAGTAATTGAAGCACTATATGATGAAACAATGTGATAGAAAGGTTACATAGCTTAAATACCTTCTTTTTGCAATGTTTTAGCATTTTAAGATCTGTACTGTCCTATGATCATTAATTTTATGTCATCGTATATATATTACCTTCCTTTTACAGTTTTATATTACCTTCCTTTTACAGTTTTATCATGTTCGTGTTCTGTATTCTCCAATTAATTTAATATGCAATTTGCTTTTATTGTATAATCTTTTGTCACTGTGCATTTTATAATATTGTCTCCCAGGTCATGGTTGAAAAGAATCATTTGACCAGCCCACCTACCTGGAAAACAAACTCAACTAACTAAATAAATAAGTACATACATTCATAGATACATAAATTCAACTCTCTATTTTCATAATTACATGATTTTTTTTTTTACTTTAGTGAGAGCTTGGACTACTCTGCAAAACATCTTTCCTTTAGCTATGTCTCAGTTTAGTGAGTCAGAGAAGGTGATACTGTTAATTGTCCTCAAAACATGAGGCAATTATTTTTCTCCCAATTTATATTTTTTGAATGTAATGTAGTTCTGCGCAAAAATAATTCAGTTATTTTGCCGACCAAAAGCTATGATTTCCAAACTTTGTCAGACAGTGGTGTGCAGTCTTGTGTGGGTTAAACCCAAAGCAGTCACCAAGTAAGCTGCAGATTCTTCTCTTATGGATTTCAGAAAGGTATCTTTTGTGGCTCACCACTGAATTGTAGTTGGTGTGGAAGTTCAGTGTTGGATTTAGAAATTTACACAAGGTGGGGGAAGCACCTGGACATATAAGAAGTGTTTTTGCATGCATGTATGTGTGTGTGTGTGTGTGTGTGTGTGTGTGTGTGTGTGTGTGTGTGTATATGTAGCAGGGAAATATCAGCACTCCACTGAGCTGGCATTGGACTCTGAAAGAGGGGTGCATCCCTGCACCACCATCTGGATTTGCCATTAAAAATGTCTATGGCATATTTTGTCTTTATGAGAAAGATGCTTGTTTCTCAACCTTGTGAACTCTACCTTGCGTGCATAGTTACCACCACTACTCTCTTCTTCTTTCCTCAATGCAGTCTCAGCAGTTGCTTTCATGGTTCTGTAAGTGCCAAGTGGTGAATGGATGGTAAACATGACAGCCTTTACTTGCTGCATTGTAAGAGACTTGCTTACAATTTTCATCAGCCATCCCTGTGTTATAGAAAGAGACATTTTATGTGATTTAGACATTATTAATATGCTGAAAACATCATTTTTAATTTTGCTTTGGTTATTTAATATAGAATATATAAAGGGAGTTGGACCAGGTTAAATGTGTGCCAGATAAAATACAACATATCACAATTATTCAAGTATGACAGTGTTAAAGAGTATGAACAAAAACTGTTAGTGCAGCAGTTTGCATTTAAGCACTTTTCTGCTTGTTCGTCCTTTAAGATAAGAATTATTACAGCTGAATTTTCTAGGATGTTGAAGTTATCCATACATTATCCATTCCATTACTGTCAATCTTCAAGTCTTGTTTTATGATTTCATTTTCAGTAAAACAAATGAAAATGGTGCATTAAGAATAGTTATAATAATATGATATGAAAGTAAATGAAAATGCACACTTCTTTCCCTTTAGGACATATGCCCCAAAAGATAATGCAAATAACATACCTAGCAGCTAACTGAATCTTAGCACCTCTTCACTTTTATATAAGCTCTGCTAAATGCATAATGTATAAAATGTTTACTGTCTCATCATGTTCAGTTATTACGTGACTTGTATAAACTCATAGCACGCCCCTGTTCTGAATGTACAAAGAGAGACAGAAGAGTGACACAGTGAAACATTATTTCTTCAAAACACCAATAGCAAATTTAAGAAAATGCCCGATCACAACACATGGCTCTATCATCACAACGCAAGGCTATATCATCAGTATCATGACACACCTGTTTCCCATTTTCTACAAGTGGTTATTGAGGTTTCATGTTAACTTCTCATTATTTCTCTCATCAGTATCACTCTGTTTCCTTATCAGATGGTCGTGTCTGACTGTTGTAGCTCTTCTCTCAAACAGTCTATTAATCTGCTTAGTGGACTCCCTATTTCCTCTTTCCTTTTTCTTGTTTGTCTCAAATTTTCTTCATGAGATTGTCTCCTGTTTTCCTGTAGATGTACCTGAATCACAATAATCTGTTCTCTTTGGCATTCTCTGCAATTGGAAGTACTTGGGCTTCTGTACTGATGGTCTCATTTCTTCATCTGTCCCACAGTGTCCATCCTACTCCCCATCTCAGGCACATCCTTTCCATTACCTCTAGCTTCCTCAACTGTTTAACATTCACTACCCATGTTTCTGTACCATACTGTAATAATGACCACACTACTGTTTTGTACACCTTACATTTCAGCTTCTTTGGTATTTGTCTGTCACACACTGCCCCTGACAATCAGTTTCATTTAGCTGTAACCCGTTAATTCTTTTAAGTACTCTTAGTGAATGGTCAACCTGTACATCACCATCCTGATTGAAGAACGAACATTCTCCAGCAGGGTGTTAATGTACAGGTAATGCTCAATGAAAAACAAGTCTGCTGCTTCATGGCAGCTTGGACGGTAATAAAGTTAACTGTCACTATGTTTTTATGCTAGCTAAACTTTGCTGTTTAGTGAGTGTAACACGAAAGTTAAAAGTGAAGTAAATTAGAAAGAAAGAAAGAAAGAAAAAAGTCATGTGAGTGTGTTTGTGGTTTGTGTATGCATCTATGTTTACATGTATGTGCTTGCATGCATGTGAGATATGGAGAAAAAGAGCGAGAGAGAGAGAGAGAGAGAGAGGGTGACAGAGACAATGCTGACTGCAACAAGTGTCCATCAAGAGCATCAAAAGAAAAACAAAACTGTAAAGTATGGCATAACTAAATGACTTTAATTGTTAGTATGTGTATATATGGGCATGTGTATGTGTGAGACATGGAGAGAGAGAGTGAATGAAAGTGAGAGATGGGGACAGAAACAGTGCTGCCCACAACAGGCAGTCCATCAACATTTGATTCTGTTTAAGTCTTAATGTCTAGCATTACTGTCAGACTTTAAACTTAATTAATTTTCATTAGTCAAAGCAACACTATCCTGTGCTGCAAGATCATGGACTGTAAACTGTGATGGAGGGCTGCAGTGCTTTGCATTTATTATTATTATTATTAATAATGTCATTATTTGCATTTGCATGACTCATTTGATGATGTGTTCACTAATCAAGTATTTAAATTGTGTGTGTGTATGTCTGTGTTTGTGTGTACATTTGTGTTTGTGTGTGTGTGTGTGTGTGTGTGTGTGTGTGTGTGTGTGTGTGTGGACATTAAATACTTAAGTAACTTATAATTTGGATGTAAAATACATCTTCCAAAACAATTATATATATTACAACAATTTTAAAATATTTGGTGAAGGAACTATTTTACATCAGAAATATAAAATATATATGTAATAATGATGATAAAAAATACAAAACAATTTAATAATAGTCCATTCTCTAAGTACAATAATATCCTCCAAGGTGTGTGTTATTATGCAAATATCATGCTTCTAATGGTGTAGAGGCCTTCTGCCTGCAGTGTCTGTTGCCCTGTTGGGCATTATTGCTTGCTTAATGCAGGTTCAATCTCAAGAAACCCACACGTCAGGCGGAGAGTAGTTAGAACCACATTTTAATTGCCTCAGCTGAAAATCATGTATCTGCTCATTCATTTGTTGATTCCACTATTATTTTATACATCTCCTATCCTAACCAGGTGTCATATACCAATAATCAGGATATCCAACTGTCTGAAATGTGCAGGCAGGCAGGCAGAAACTTCATAGTTTGCCCACTACAACAAATACATTGCAAGCTCATCTATTCCATTTAAAGTTTAATTTGAATTTGAATGGTTCTGTTTGTTTTTACTAGTTTGGAAGTTTGTGTCATTCAGTCATTATGCTGTCATCTGGACCTTTTAAGCCTATACAATTAATTCCTGTGTCTCTGTTAATATATTTTTCTGGCATGTGCATGTGTGAACAAGTCATAATTTTTAAGTAAAATGATTTTCTACAAGAAAATAATTTCCTAAATAATGTGAAATAATAGCTATTGCAACTTCTGGACTGAAGCACTGCATTTTTCATTTGAGGAATGTAACCCTTGATGCAGACACAGACATTCATAAAGTAGTTTAAGGTGGAAAAGCTGTGTTGTGCATGATGAATGATGTCAGTAAGCAACTTACTCCCCTCAGGCTATACCATGAAATATAACTCCCCCTACTATCACTAGGGAACAGGTACTTAAGGCTCCCTCTAAGGCCAAGAACACTGCATCAATGTGCCCAGATGGTATCCCAGGATGATGTCTAAATAGAGTGAAATGGGACCTATCAGGCCATCTGAAATTGCTATTTAACTGTGGCCTCCAAACAGACTTCATGCCTCACAAATGGAGAACAGCAGCAGTCATCCATCTGCACAAAGGCTGGCCATCTATAGACCCTGAATACTGCAGACCCATAAGTCTCAATTGTCTCACATGTAAAGCCATGAAAAGAATTATCATGGAACTTATCAATAATGAAAAAGGAAACCTACAGACACTGGACCCAACCCACTTTGGTTTCATCAAGGGCAGGTCATGCCTGCTCAACCTTGTGGACTTCTTTGAGAAGGTCACCAAAGCAATGGATGAAGGCAGAACAGTTCACACTGCCTACCTTCAACTGGTCAAGGCATTTGATACAATACCCCACTTGAGCATTATTGACAAACTCAAGAGGTTAGGTATAAACCCTTATTTCAACTGGTGGATAGCCAGCTGACTCACAGACAGGAACCAGGAACATACAATTGGGCAGTTCATCTCTACAAACAGAGTCCCTCAAGGATTGGTTACGGGTCTGCTAAGTTTTCACATTTACTTCTCTGAAGTCAAGATCAATGTCAATGACCTCTGGGTGACTAAATTTGTAGATGATTACAAATTACGAGCAGTCATAGCATTCCACACTGACACAAATGATTTTCAGGAAGGGCTGACACAGACAAATAACTGGTGTCAGAGCCATGGACTAAAACTAAATGCCAAGAAATGCATAATGGTATCCTTTGGAAACTCATCCACGTTGGTAATTATCATAGTGACAGCACAACTCTAAGAGTTGATGCAGTAGTCAGGGAGTTGGGGACACACATAGACAATAACCTAGCCTTTGACCATCACATGTCTACAGTAATGTGGAAATCATTCTATGTTGTGCAACTTATAAATAAAGGTATGGCATCTAGGACCAAGGAGGCCTTTTCCATTGTATTTGGCATACATCAGACCTATCATTAAGTACAATGCCTGTTTTGGTTTGTACCTAAACAGGCACATCCAACAACTGGAATATCCACAGAGGTTCCTCACTAAAAGAATGGAAAACATAAGTAACATGTCCTATGCAGACCACTTCAAGGCTGTATCCCTATCCCTTTATTCTGTCACCTACAGGCTATTGAGAGGACATGCCTGGCATACAAGGCATTGTCAGATTCGACTCTGTTGGACCTCCTGCATATCCACAAAACAAACAGCACCAGAATTACCCATTCTAAAGATTTAAACCTTGCCTGATATATAAATAAGACCTAATGGAGATACACTTATGTTTCCTAGAGGCTATGTGTCTAATAGACAGAGGAAGTCTGTAAATGGTTCATCTCCCCAGCCATGTGCATGTCAGTGTTTCATCTTCCAAGCCCCTGTTTACACTTATCAAGGGTATCAGAGCTTGTCAGAGATTTGGGATGCATGGCTCAGTTTAAAAAGGCCCTTCTGGTCGTTAGCCTAGTTCACACCTATGAACCAATAAACAGTGCAGGACTGGGCTAGCCAGAAAGGCAGATTAATAAGTGACAAGTACTACACTGTGTACCTGGAAGTGTGATGAGTTAGAGGTGGGTGAAACAGCTTTACTCACAAAATATTTTTCTGGTCCTGCACTTATTTTAAAAGTAACCTTTGCGACATTCTCTTAATCAGTGTTTGTAGACCATCATCTTTGAAATGTATTATTTTTAAGTGTGATATGCTCTCATGTTCATAGGTTCATAGGTAGGTACTAGGCTACTGGCCCTAGGGCCTATATAAGCCTTGCCAAAAAGGTACCCTGAGTTTCGCCACCCAAGAAAATTATTTTCCTGTGCCCCTGTCGAGCAGAGCTACAGAAGTGATCCCTGGGGTGAATTTCCTATTTCCCATCCAATCATCAAGATTTTTCTTAAAGAGTGCTAATGAGAAGCTTTGTTTGATATAGATAGGTAGTTTGTTCCAGAGTATGGGAAGTCTCTGGGACAGGAATCTATCCCTCCAGCATGTTCTGTTTATTGTGGTGACATGGTTTAGGTCCCTAGAGCTTGTAGCTCGGAAGGACTGAGATTTCTTTAAGTGCAGCATGTCCAACAGCTCTGGGTTTGACATAGCTATGTATGTTAGGTAGAGATTGCCTCTGAGCAGGTGCTATGCGACTGAATAAAGCTGGAGTTTTTTGAGACGGTCTGGGTAGGGCATCTGTTTGAGGCTGGTAATCCTCTGTAGATGTCTTGTGAGGTACATACCTAAAGGGGCATTGTACTCTATAGTGGTTCTAATGAGTGATGAGTAGAGGGGAACAATTACCTCTTTTTTTCCTGGATGAGAAACCTTTTGTGATGAGGTGTGCCACATAGAAGGATTTCCTGACTACTGTGCCGATGTAATTATCAAAGGGGAAACCACTGACCACCTGTGTCCCAAGGTCTCTTATCACACATTTGGTGTTGAGTAGATTACCACCTATGTGTTAGTTCATGGGTACAGAGTTTTTACCAAAAGAGATGACAATACACTTTTTGGCATTGAGCTTGAGGCCATGGCTTTGACACCAGGCATCTGTCTCAGTGAAGGCCTTTTGTAGGATGTCCACCTCGTTAGGAGTTTTGATTATGGCTCCTAGTTTGCAGTCATCTGCAAACTTCATTAGCCAAAGGCCTTCTGTGTTAGCCTGTACTTCAGAGAAGTAGATACCAAACAGGAGAGGACTCAGGCTGAACCTAGTGGTACTCCACTTGTCACTGGTCTGAAGTCGGATTTGGAGTCTGCTACTTTCACAGTGTGTGTTCTGTCAGTGAGTCATTTGGCAACCCATCTTGTGACATAAGGATTTATACCTAGTTTTGTGAGTTTATCTATAATTCTAGAGTGGGGGATGGTGTCAAAAGTTTTGGCGAGATCTAGATAGACTGTGTGAACCACCTTACCCTCATCTACGGCTTTGGTGACTGCTTCAAAGAAGTCTATCAGGTTTAGGAGACATGATCTGCCTTTTACAAACCTGAATTGGGTGGGGTCCAGAGTTTGGAGATTACCAAACCAAATTTGTTTATAAGTTCCATGATGATACGTTCCATGGCCTTGCAGACCAAGCTCGTCAGGCGAATGGGGCAGTAGTTCCCGGGGTCCATGGTGGAGCCCCCTTTGTGGAGTGGGATAACCGTCACTATGTGCCATTCAATGGGCACAAAGCCTGAGGTGAGGCTATGATTGAACATGGTACTTAGGTGGGGTGCCAGTTCATTCTGTAGTTCATGTAGAACGCAGCCTGGGATGTTGTCAGGTCCCATGGATGCTGTGTTCTTGGCTTTGGAGAGTGTGGATTTTACCTGTGCAGCCATGATTACAGGAACTTTGCATTCTTCCGGTATAGAGATGGGCCTTTTAGGGGGTGAGAGAGGGGTAAAGTTAGCACTGAACTTATCTGCCAGGATGTTGGCAATATCAGTTGGTTCTGTATATTTAGTGCCATTGTGCTGTAACTCAGAGCAGATCTGAGTGTTGCCATTGAGATTCTTGACATAGCTATAGAATGCTTTGTGGTTGTCTTTAGAAATATTGGTGATTTTATTTTCGTAACTAGCTTTGGAGGATTTTATGAGGAATCTCAGCTTCTTACTGAGGCTGACCAGAGAGTTCCTACAATCATGGGATTTTTCTCTTTTTTGCAACAGTTTCTTTCTTCTGTTGTAGAATTTGTTTATGGCAGGGGACTACTAGATTGGCTTCCTTTTTTTTTGGAGGATAGTATTTTGGTTCTGTTAGGGATAGCACAATCCATGCATTCGTGTAAGTGCTTATAAAGTCCATTTTTGTAGGATTCAGCAGTTGTACCTCTATTGTCCATCTGCATGGGTGTTGTGAAGTTTGCCACTTATGTCCTAAGAAGCGTGAAGTTGGCTTTAGAGAACTTTTTTATGGTCGTTTCCATAATGGGGGGTGGGGGCAGGATGTGGATGTCTACGGTGATTAGCTTGTGGTCGGATCTGACCAACGAGGAATTGACCACTGGTGTGGAACACCAGACGCCCATGTTGGTAATGACCAGGTCTAGGATATTGCTGCCCCTGGTGGGGGTGTGGATAAGTTGATCCAAGGCATTGGAATTTATGAATTCCAGAAAACGTTGAGCAAAAGAGTTGGTACATGAGTAGTTTTCCCAGTTAATGGTGGGGTAGTTGAAATCACCTATTATTAGGGTGTTAGGTTGTACCCTAATATTTTCCAGTGTATCAAGAAAAGAGGAGTGGGAATCCTGGGGCATGGTGGGGGATCTGTAGCAAACTACAATTTGGATTTAGGTCTTGCCCAGCATTAGTTGCACTTGGATAATCTTGGATGCATTATGCTGAGAAAATAGCCTGGAGGCATGGATGAATATGGACACACCTCTGCCTTTAGTGATTCAGTCCAGGTTAGGTGGACAAAAGGTGTGGTATGAATTGCAGCCTGGTAATGTAGGGGTGCTGTCTGGAGCCTTGAACCAGGTCTCTGTCACTGCACAGATGTCGATGTTCTCCATTTTAAGGAGTGCCTTGAGTGAGTGCATTTTGAGGTTTAGACTTCTTGCACTGAGTAACATTACCCTCAGATTTTGCTTACTTGTACCTGTTATGGTGGTGAATTTGTCATTTGAACCTTGCCTAAAAAAGGCACTATAGGTGTGGCAAGAGCCATAGCCAGTATCCAGAATCCCAAGGGCGACAGGTGCAGGCCATCTCATGGTCTGTTGATCATGTCATCCCAGGCAGGCAGATACTGGATCCCCTTAGAATGATACCAGAAGCTTAGCCAACTGAAGTCAATCATTTTGTCCTTGTACTATAGTATCATTCTGGGTGATGGCATAAGAACATTGTTTCAGGTTAACTGTATGACCTGCAGTTTTGTCTGTCTGTTTTTTTTTTTTTTTTTTTTTTGTAGAATATTTACTATTCAGAAGCATTACTGAGTAAATGACAGCAGTAACAAGTTATTGTGCAATATGGAAGTCATTTGCAAAACTTAATCCCTTTTAACAAAGGTGCATAGAATGTCAACATATATAAAATATAAAAGTTTAAAATGTAAACATTTGTCCTTTAGATATTAATAGAATTCTGGTTTTACTTTTTGTTAATTATAATTTCAGAACAGCCAGAAGTACCTATCATGTGACTCACAACATTTGTAAGAATTTAAACAATTCACCCTGCATTTACAGCAGTACCTTCCTGTAACACAGCGCCACCATTTCTTATCATTTATTTTTAAATTAAGGGTACATCATCTGCAATTTCCTATACATTTATTTGTCCATCTCCATGATGGCATAAGAACATTGTTTCAGGTTAACTGTATGACCTGCAGTTTTGTCTGTCTGTTTTTTACTGTTTTTTTTTTTTTTTTGTAGAATATTTACTATTCAGAAGCATTACTGAGTAAATGACAGCAGTAACAAGTTATTGTGCAATATGGAAGTCATTTGCAAAACTTAATCCCTTTTAACAAAGGTGCATAGAGTGTCAACATATATAAAATGTAAAAGTTTAAAATGTAAACATTTGTCTTTTAGATATTAATAGAATTCTGGTTTTACTTTTTGTTAATTATAATTTCAGAACAGCCAGAAGTACCTATCATGTGACTCACAACATTTGTAAGAATTTAAACAATTCACCCTGCATTTACAGCAGTACCTTCCTGTAACACAGCTCCGCCATTTCTTATCATTTATTTTTAAATTAAGGGTACAGCATCTGCAATTTATTATACATTTATTTGTCTATCTCCATGATACATTTTTTTTCTCTTTTTGTCCCAGTACTTATCTAACAACACTCATACATACACACACATGCTCATTAAGTATGTGTGTATATAGCTATATCTATACATATATATATATATATATATATATATATATATACTCATACATACACGCACACACTCATTAAGTATGTGTGTGTGTATGTATATATATATATATATATATATATATATATATATATATATGGGTTCCGTTTAAAATTTCAAAGCTCAAAACTTCGAATTTCATATGATCAAAGATCATATGTTCGAAGTTTCAAAACTTGTCCCTTGTCCTCGCTGTAGTGTGATATTGGAGTTGGTATATTTAAGTTGTGAAGGCGCAACCCCCCCACATGGGGGGGTGTAGGGGGGCTTGCCCCCCTGCATACACATGTTTTAGTGTGTTGGGTGGTGTTTTGGGGGGGGGGTCACAATTTTGAGATTCCAAGATCTCAAGATTCTGAACTCGATATTCTGAAACTTGAGATTTTGGGATTTCAAAATTTTGTAGTGAACCTATATATATATATATATAGATATAGATATATACGTGTATATATATATATATATATATATATATATATATATATATATATATATATATATATATATAGATAGATATATACATGTATATATATATATATATATATATATATATATATATATATCCTCAACCCCTTTTTCCCATTTTGCACATGGGGTCAGGGTGTCACTTCAATAGTGACAATCATCTCATGCCAAGGTTTACACTGCCATCATATATATATATATATATATATATATATATATATATATATATATATTGGGGTCATACATGATCAAAATTTCAGAAAGCCACTTCTGTGTGGTTGAGACCATGTGATCGACTTTTGAAATTTTAAACATGTAAAAAAAAAAAAAACTCACCTATATGTTGCTAGCAGGGCACCCCCCCACAATTTAAATATACCAACTCTGAGATGGCACTGCAGTGCAGAAGATGGGAATCTTCCCATTCCACACTACATGGAGATACCCATTCTGCATGATCAAAATTTCAAAAGTCGACCAAATGGTCTGGGCCATATGGGACTCGGCTTTCTGAAATTTCGATCATGTGTAGGGGACCCATATATAGATATAGATATGTATAAGTTTGAAATAAAATAGTCACCAGTG